>NW_026020477.1:6328630-6704819 GCF_900185275.1 Solanum verrucosum | reverse complement strand
TTTTTCAAGTTCCTCTTTTACACGGACCAGGTCCCTCTCCAACTCAAAATTTCTTTCCAAAGCCAATTTCATCTTCATTTCAGCAGTATGCAGCTTATTTTCAAGCTCCAGCTGCAAGCTGCTTGCCTCGTTTTTTCCTTTCAAAATTGTATTAGTTACCCCTTTTATCTTTTCTTTCAGTTCTAGATTTTTAGCTTCTAAAATAACCATTTGATTTTCAATATCAGATATTTGGGGAACTAAAGCAATTTTTCCATCTTGAGAGATGTCTAGGCTATTGTTTACGAGAACATCTGCAGTTGTTAGCTTACTTATCACATCAAGTAATACAACAACTAGCTTTCTCAATTTACTGGTAGAAAAGGTATTCAAGTTTTGCTTGAAATATGATAGGGTTACCTTTTCAGCAACATCCTCCTCATCTGACTTTCCCATGAAAGCATCATTAGAGTGCTCAGAATCATCTGAATCACTTGAGGAATTTTTCCATGCAGCCACATCTTTCTTCAGTGCCTGGAAAAAGGTTTCTCTTTTTCTTAGCTTGTCACGGACCTGGTCCCCCTCTTTGTCTTTACCTTCTTCATTCTTGACAGATTCCATGTGATCAGCTTTGTGCATAGGACAGTTTCCAATGGAGTGACCTGGTAGATCGCACTTGCCACACACTTCACTTGAGCTGGTAGCCTTGTCATGATTTTCAATTATGTATGTTTTAGCAAGTTCAGTCTTATACCTTTTGTAGGTATACACACATAGCAAAAGGGCTGAAGGAAAAGGGAGGTCAGGACAGATCTAGGCTATCACATTCAAACTATAGAGAGGGATCTGGTCCGTTCTCGAAGGTTAGCAATCTTAACATTGCAGTTTGAATTATGCATGAAAACCGTTGCAATTGCTACATGTCTGTCATTCAGGTATCTGACAGTTGTCCCATCATTTGAGTACCAAAATGATACTTCCTTTCTCTTCCTTTATACTCTATACTTCTTTTCAGATCCCCTTCCAAAATCAGAAATTTTCGAAACCTTCTTTTCTACTTTCTCAAAAAACACTTCAAATGTGTAAACCCCTCTGCTCCTACTGGAGAATTTTCTGATGAAGATGTTTTTAAGTGTGAAGAGGGACTAGGTCCTACAAGAAAAAAATGAGATGGTGAGAAAGATGATGTTCAAAAAGGAAGAAGTTGATATTCTGAGAACTCAAGTATTCTAAATAAGAGGGTGTCTGATTCAAAAAATATATATAAAATGAAATTCTCTTTTTGGTTCCTCAATTATTGATCTATTCATCTCGAAAGCCTTGAGTAAGTTTGATTTTATCAATCTTTTTGTTATGTGAAACTCAGGCTAGTGTTGGAAGCTATGAAAGTTGATCTTGCTAACAGGAATACTGAAATGGTTTGCCTAAAGGCTTAGCTTCTGAAACAGCACTATCCGAGGGACTAGGTTGAAGAAAAAAAAAACTGGCAGTGTTGAAGATTCAACATGAAGCCTGGGCAGCAAAGCATGCTGAACTTCAAGAGAGATTCTGAAAAATCATGCTAAGGGATGTGATCTTCTAACTCTATTCTTTCAATCCCTTGCTTCTAAGTCATCCCCTCTCTTCCTAAACTCCTGTGTCAGTCCTCCTTGTTTTCTATCGGAACTCAGTGGGCAGTGTTTTGGTTCTCATTCGTAATAATATGTGCAATGCTTTGATTGCTTATCTTTTTTGAATGAATGAATTAGTTTGTAGTTTTTCCTTGGATATATTTAGACATGAAAAGTTATTATCCAATGAACAAGCAACCTCGTCGCTTCTGATTGGTGGAGTACTCTGCAGCTTCACCAACTTTTTGACACAGACAACTTTCCAGCTGTACAACACTTTGACCACTGGACGAGTATTCATACTCTGCAGAGGACCAGGTCCCTGCACTTGTGAGGAGATCATCAAAACATCTAGGAACATAAGCACTTATCACTCCTCTTCGAAGAAACAAATATCTCATTTTAATATAGGTGGGAGCTGTCTTTGAGAATCTGCAGCAACAAGTAGAGGCACCAGTTTATTCAGAAACTTTCCAGGTATTTCCCGCAAGCCCAGAATTTTGGCATAAAAATAGGTATATACCTCATGATTTGTTTTTCCTTACTAGTTGGTAGTGAAATATAGTTTATGTATGTATTTATGTCAGTTAATCTAAGAAACTCCCTAAATGAAAGAATTGAATTATGAAAGATGTTTTGAAGTTCTAAGAAGTCCAGAGAAAAGGCAAAGGGTTGTTATTACTTATTCCCTAAGGTATCCACTGATCCATGGGTTTAAAATTTATTAAAATATCATTTTGATGCAAGGAAATCACTGTTTTAAATACAAATATCTCTCAGGTTATGGCAGGGAGTTTGGGAAAAAGATGAAACAATTGAGCACAATGTGAGACAGTGGAGGAAGCTGGAGTACACGGTGAGGTTAGTAAATCACCTCACCTCTTATGATTTGCATCATATCTTGGTGCTCCATCTATGCAAGCCATTATTCTGCTTTTCTTAGTACCACGTTTCAGATTTTGATGCTAAGGTTGTACTTCAGTTTTTAACTATACCTGTTCCCTTGATCATGTCTTTCTGCAGATGTATACCCTACAATATAAATATTTCACCGTGTCATCGTTGGTAGATGAGGATGCCTTATAAGTTCTTCTAACAATCCACAGAGAAAAGGCAAAGTGTTGTTTCCAAAGGTAGCCACTGATCCATGACTTCAAAACTAATTACTAGTTCAATTTGATGCCCTCTTGTTATGGAAGGGAGTTTGGGAAAAAGATAAACTCATTGAAGGTCCAGCACAGTGTGAAACAATGGAGGAAGCTGGAGTACGAGGTTAATTTGAGGTTCGTTTCCCTCGTGATCTCTTTCACCTCTTAGTTTTGTTTTAAATTTTCTATTACATCAGATAAAATATGTTGCCATTATCGAAAACATCAGAATACTAGCTGTGATAGAGTTGGCTTATGACCTTCCATCTCTCTCTCTCTCTCTCTCTCTTTTTCATAAATATTGAATGCTAGATTAGTAAGCAAAGACTGAATGCACCAATTCATGATTAGATGTTGTAATAGTTGTTGATTTAGGAATATGCGACCTTTTTATCTTACTGTCTGCTGTCTCGCTTGTTGGCTTTGATCTTCACAAAAGTAATAACAAGTAGCATCTATGTTTTGATTACTTATTTCAAGTGGTTTTAACAAGTTTCACTCTTTTGGTTTTGCAGTGCCTGTGAAGGCACATTGTTTTTTGCGCTCATAACAGAACAACCAGACCCTTTGCCTGAGAAAGAGATTCACGGAACAACAAAAGTTATCCGTTCTCTTCAAATCTTTATATATCAATTTACTGGTCTTATTAGTAAAGGTGACACAACCCCTCTCTTGGATCAGAATACCACATTTCATTTTGAAATAAAATTATGTCTTCACATTGCTGATGAGTAGCCTGTCCAAAATCATATAGCAATGTGCGCGGGAAGCAAGAAAGCTATGCCAAAATGGGTCAATGAAAGAAACATTGGAACTACTATATCTACTACTCTGCATATATATAGTTTCATAATCAATTATTGGTAATGGTAAGGAACATTCAGAAAAGCTGTCGCAATTGTCGACACTAATGTTTGTTTTAATTAATTTGTCAACTCTTCTCTATTGCCCTTTTCCAAAGTTAGCTGTTATCTGGTGACACAAAAATTGTTTAGATTATTTTTATTGATTCAGTCTGTTGAAGACTGAGTAATACGTTGCTGGATTAAAGACTTTTAACTGTCCATTATGTACATATTACGATGAAGTTTTCGTGTAGGGGACTGGTCTTTGAAGGAATTTCCTAATACCACAATATTTCTAATCAACTGGAGTAGACATTAAGAAGCTTCACAGAAATTTCCTTTTACTTCTATAGTTCTATTAATATTCAATGAAAACGTACCACATATAATTTGACTAGATCCAACAATAATAATTTATATAATTGGAGTAAACCGATTGCTCATAGAAGTTTTCATGTTTGAAGTGGTACTTTTTTGTTTCTTCTTTCCTGTATATAACTTTGTCCAAAATATCATCAATTGATCTCATCCATACAGTCTATTTTCTTTTCAGACAATTAATCGAATATATGGCATCATCTTCTTCTTCTGCGAGTAATTCACAGGACTGTACTCGATGGAAGTACAATGTCTTTCTAAGTTTTAGAGGCAAAGATACCCGGAGAAATTTTACGAGTCACTTGTACGAAGGTTTGGACAATAGGGGAATATTCACCTTTCTAGACAATAAAAGGCTAGAGAATGGCGATTCCATTCCACAAGAGCTCTTGAAAGCTATCGAAGAGTCTCAAGTTGCACTCATCATTTTCTCAAAGAATTATGCTACATCCAGGTGGTGCTTGAATGAACTAGTGAAGATCATGGAATGCAAGGAGAAGGAAAATGGAGAAACAGTCATACCGATCTTCTATGATGTGGATCCATCACATGTTCGAAACCAAAATGAGAGCTTTGCAGTAGCATTTGCCGAACATGAATTAAAGTATAAGGATGATGTTGAGGGGATGCAGAAGGTGCAAGGATGGAGGAATGCCCTAAGTGCTGCCGCAGATCTAAAAGGATATGATATCCGTGACGGGTGAGTTAAAAAACACATAAATTGTTTTTATGAAAAAGGAAATGGAATAATTTCCATCCAAATTTAGATGCTTCTACGAAACCTAGACTTATTCTACAATACAACAGGAATCTATACCTCCAAAATGAGTTAATTTAGTTAGAGAGAATACACAATAATCTTTCTAAACTATTCAAGTTTTGCAAGTTTTATACTTCAACTGTAGAGTGTTGCTGTTTCCCTGAACTACAATGTTTCCTATTTGATTAACAATATGAAATACTTACTACTACTTGACTTTCACATTTTCCACAATCAATCTTCTTATTTATGCAGGATCGAATCAGAGAATATTCACAAGATCGTCGATCACATCTCTTCCAAATTATGCAAGACTTCTTATTATTTATCTTCTTTGCAAGATGTTGTGGGAATAAATGCTCATTTAGAGAAACTAAAATCCCTACTTCAGATAGAAATAAATGATGTTCGGATTGTAGGGATTTGGGGAATAGGTGGAGTTGGTAAAACGACAATAGCAAAAGCCATCTTTGATACTATATCTTATCAATTTAAATCTTCTTGTTTTCTTGCGGATGTTAAAGAAAATGCAAATTATAATCAATTGCATTCTTTACAAAATACCCTTCTCTCTGAACTATTAAGAAAAAAAGATGATTATGTCTATAATAAGTATGATGGAAAGTGCATGATTCAAAGTAGGCTTTCTTCTAAGAAGGTGCTAATTGTGCTTGATGACATAGATCATGTTGATCATTTGGAGTATTTAGCAGGTGATGTTGGTTGGTTTGGTAATGGCAGCAGAGTTGTTGTAACAACTAGAAATAAACATTTGATAGAGAAGGATGATGCAATATATGAAGTAGCTACACTACCTGATCATGAAGCTATGCAATTGTTCAATCGACATGCTTTCAGAAAAGAAATTCCAAATGAACGCTTTATGAAGTTCTCATTGGAGGTAGTAAATCATGCTAAAGGCCTTCCTTTAGCCCTCAAGGTGTGGGGTTCTTTGTTGCATAATAAAGGCCTAACTCAGTGGACAAGCACTGTAGACCAAATAAAGAAAAATTCTAGTTTAGAAATTGTTAAAAAGCTCAAAGTAAGTTATGATGGGTTAGAGCTTGAAGAGCAAACAATATTTTTAGATATAGCATGTCTTTTACGAGGAAAAGAAAAAAAACTAGTCATGCAAATCCTTGAGAGCTGTGATTTTGGAGCAGAACACACATTGGATGTCCTAATTGATAAATCTCTTGTGTTCATCTCAAAAAATGATAAGATTGAAATGCATGACTTAATTCAAGATATGGGTAGATATGTGGTAAAAATGCAAAAAAAATCGGGAGAACAGAGTAGACTCTGGAATGTTGAAGATTTTGAAGAAGTGATGGTCAACAATATAGTAAGTACTAAGTAGGCTAACAATGCAATGATATTTATTAGTCTTCATGTTTTACTTTTTATTTAAAAGAAAAAAATTGTTGGTACTGTCTCAATTACTACTTCATTTTATCATAACATGATTTTTTTTTTTTCAATTTGACTCTTTAGAACTTGTCAAAAATTGTAATACTAGAAATTAGAAATATAGAATTAATTGCATAAAGTATTTCTCTTTAGCAACATTTTTCTTAAGAAAGTCCTAACTAATATTTTACCTTTTTTTTTTTTTTTTTAGTGTTGCTAGCTTTTCAAGCGAAATAATAAATAATGCAAAATATGATGAAATTTGGCATTGCAAGGAGTTATAAAGTAGTCATGAGATTTTAAACAAACATTTGAAGTTATGCTTTGTAGACTAATGGATCTTTTATCAGGGGACCAACGCAATTGAAGCAATTTGGATATATGGTGTTCAAAAACTATGCTTTAGTGAAAAAGTCATGAAAAAGCTTAGATTATTATCCATCATCAGCTTTCATACACATGATGACTCCATTGAGTATCTGCCCAACAACTTGCGCTGGTTTGTTTGTCATGATTATCCTTGGGAGTCATTATTAGAAAATTTTGAACCTAAAAAGCTTGTTTATCTTGATCTCCAGCACAGTTTGCTGCTTCAATTATGGACTGGAACAAAGGTACAATTACTGAATACAGTTTTATTTATGCTTCTTTTTGTCAAATACATCTTGACCATTCTAATTGAAAAACTTGACATAAAAATAAAGTAAAACAATTTCTAATTTCACACAAAATATTGTGTTAGACTCTCATAATCTGAATGTCCTTGCTCATTTTTCGTGTAAGGGAGTAAAATTATACGATTGCCCACTAGCCTAATTCGCATTCTTTCTGTGTTCTGAATTGCAGCATTTGCCGTCTCTGCGAAAGATAAATCTTAACCACTCCAAAAGGCTGTTGCGAACACCAGATTTCACGGGGATGCCGAATTTGGAATATTTGAACTTGTGTAACTGTAGTAATCTTGAAGAGGTTCACCGTTCCTTGGGATGTTCCAGAAAACTCATTTGGTTAAAGTTGTATAATTGTGAATGTCTTAAAAGGTTTCCATGCGTTAATGTGGAATCTCTTAGATCTCTGGATCTACGATATTGCTCTAATTTAGAAAAATTTCCAGGAATCCTCGGAAGAATGAAGCCAGAGTTAGAGATCAAGATGAGACGCTCTGGGGTAAGGGAAATACCATCATCTTTTATTCAGCAACACGCATGTCGTCTTACAGAGCTAGATTTGAGTTTTATGAAAAACCTTGTAGCTCTACCAAGCAACATTTGTCAGTTGAAAGGTTTGGTGAAGCTAATTGTATCCTGCTGCTCAAAACTTGAAAGCTTGCCAGAAGAGATAGGTGATTTAGAAAACTTGGTGACACTTAATGCCGAATGCACTCTTATTTCACGAGCCCCGCCTTCCATCATCCGGTTGAACCAGCTTAAATACTTGAGTTTTGCATATCAAGAATCAAAATTTGGAGTGTCCTTTGTGTTCCCTGAGGTGAATGAAGGGTTACGCTCATTGGAATCTCTGAATCTCAGTGACTGCAATTTATTAGATGGAGGACTTCCAGAAGACATTGGATGCTTATCCTCGTTGAAAACAATGTATCTCAATAGAAATAAATTTGAGCATTTGCCTCGAAGCATTGCCAAACTTGGTGCTCTTCAATCCTTGTACTTATCAAATTGCATGGGGCTTAAAGAGTTGCCAAGTCTCATTGGGATGCCAAACTTGGAGACTCTGAATCTCAGTAACTGCAATATAATAGATGGAAGACTTCCAGAAGATATTGGACGTTTATCGTCTTTGAAAGAGTTGAATCTCAGTGGAAACAGTTTTGAGTATTTGCCTCGAAGCATAGCCCAGCTTGGTGCTCTTCGATCCTTGGACTTATCAGATAGCAAGAGGCTTACACAGCTGCCAGAATTTCCACAACAATTAGATACAATAGGTGCAGATTGGACTAATGATTCGATCTGTAATTCGTTGTTTCAGAATATGTCATCATGGCAGCATGACATCTCTGCTTCAGATTCCTTGTCACTAAGAGTGTTCACCACTAGAGGGAATATCCCAAGATGGTTCCACCATCGGGAAAATGGTAGAAGTATATCAGTCAAATTGCCTGAAAATTGGTATATAAGTGATGACTTCTTGGGATTTGCTGTATGTTACTCTGGCAAATTAATTAACGCCGAAGCTCACTTGATTTGTTATGATGAGAGGCCAGTGACGTGTATCACCCAGAAACTTTCCTTATCCAACCATTCAAAATGTCCTGCAGAATCTGCTATTCATTTTTTCTTGGTACCTCTTGCTGGCTTATGGAATACATCTAAGGCAAATGGAAAAACACCAAATGACTATTGGCGCATTAAGTTATTTCCCTCTGGAGAAATGAAGCAGTTTGGACTTCGTTTATTGTATAAAGATGAACCTAAGATTGAGGTCGGTTTCTCCTCTTCTAAGAAACAATGATGAACCAACAGAACATTGCATTGGGACAAAGAGGAGCAGACATGATAACAGTGGACACCAAGATGGAGCCAGGCTATTCAGAAACTTTGCAGTTCTTTCCCACAAGCCCAGGATCTAGCTTAAATATAGGTATATCCTAGTTGGTAGAGAAATTGTCTCCTCTCTTTTTATATAATTCTCTCCAAAACAAAAAAAATATTCTTCTTCTTGTCTCTGCTTGTGCTGAGCCACGATATACCATGGTGAGTTAACTTATGTGAACAAGCTTAAAGTTTCGTTATTCAAATCAGATCCTGGATCATATGATATTAATCATGTTAATTTTCTTTAGCAGTAGTCGTGCGCTTACTGCACCTCAGTATTCTAATCGTCAAGTTATTGCAGAGTACAAAAAGAAGAGGAAAAAATAAAATAAATGTCACTACATGTGAACTAGTAGTTCCTAGTAATCCAAGGTGATCAACTTTAAGCCGAAAATGTATACTATCTTTGATATGTTAGTTATGAGGTCATAAATGTTTGTGGTATGAGGATCTTGAGAGTTTGCTACAACTTCCAAAAACATTCAACCAAGTTCTTTACAGTAAGATAAAATATAAGAGATGAAACACAATAGGCATAGGGCAATGCAACACTAGGAAAATAAGGAGCATATGTCAAAGTCAAACACAATTATTCTGCAAGACAGAGGTTACAACCGTTAGGATCACATCATCCACCATCAAAACAAGAGACAAGAAAATCTCAATGCGCATTTACAACATTCAAGATACCATAACATTTGGTATGTCACAAGGGTAAGTCCAACAGTAAAACTAGTAATTAGTTACATATATAAGTTAAAATTTGCACGACAAGCTTATAGAAAAAAAAAACTCAATAGAAGACTACATTACTCACATCATGAGATAGGAAACTAGTCCAACTATTGGCACTTAAATCATGGAAAGCCCACTTCTGGAAGATGATCACAAAAGTGGTGGAGAATCTTGGACAACCTAACAATTTCTCAGCCAACTGAAATACATATCGGGGTACCCAAACATCTCAAGACAAGGTGACATATCTTGTATCCTAACATAGAAAACTACTTGCAGTCTAGTCATGGAAATCTCACTCCTAGTAGATAATCATACAATTCGTGGAGGATCTTGGGCAACCTAACAATTTCTCAGCTAATTGGATAAACATGTGGACACACAGTTGATTGAACATAATTCACACTTTATCCCCTTTGATATCACGAACTTCTCCAAAACTGTTGCATTCTTTTACAGAATTCTGAAAGTTCCAAAAGCTTGTCAAAGCCCTGTTTAAAATGATCCTTACAGAACACTCCAGAGGAGTTGATAATCTTAACATTCTTGAGTTTGGGAAACCCAAAGCTTGAAATCCAACTTTGCAAATCAATATCATCTCCTTTGGCAAAATATATATGTTAACTCAAAACGGCTGTGGAAATTTTTAAGCTGGAAACAGAGAATAGACCAAATGGAGGTTAGCTTACTGGACATTGCACAAAAGTGATGGTACTCAACCCTTTTCGTTTCAGAACTCATTTGCCATAAAGATAGCAACAACACCAACCTATTAACGTGAAGCCTTGCAATGACAAAAGAAAACTTCTTACTGATATTTAAAGATATTAGCATTCTCCTTCAGAAACAAATTTCCAGGAGGGGTGGTTAAACTTCATAAATGAATGGATGTAAAAAGAAGAGAGGAAGTTACATGCTTTGGTGATATATCTATGTTGAGCGTCTCCACATGAGGTGATGCTCGCAGAAGGCTAACAGCTTCATACATGTAACTCTAGCGTCAAATATTTGCATTTTATTTCTGGAAGCGAAATCGCTTTGAACTGCAACATGGTCACACGCAACTCCCCCATTAGATATTTGCATTTCATTTCTGGAAGCGAAATTCCTTTGAACTACAACATGCACAAAACCTGGTGCAATAATCCCAATGAAACTAGTAATAGTAATTTAAAGAATGGAAAAAGCAATAACAATAAAAAGGAAGTACTCCACGGCCAGGTAAGTTATGTGGCAAATTTTATCATCTAAACACTTTAAGCAAAATTGACACACAAGAATCCAGGTTTTCAGATATATCTTTTTCCGATATGACAAAGAAATACCCAACACTGAAAAGTTGACAAAAAAGAACAAAAAGGCCACAAGTTTTTGCAACTAATCCAGTTGGGTCTATGAAATTTTTACAAAGGTTTTCAACTGATATTTACATCGAGCAACTGTCTGCTAATAACACACAGAAAAGCACTCTGAGATAGAAACAAACCTCTGTGAACCAAGTTGCTATTGATAACTCATTTGCGTAGCGGAACGTTAGAAGATAATATAGGATAAGGGTCTTAGAGAATTGATGATAATCACGACAACTGTCTTCCTGAGGATCAAATTCCTGACCGTGATCATCCAGGATGTCTTTGATACACATTATGTTGAAAGTAAGCTTAGCAGTAACCACAGCGGACACATCAAAAAGCATACACCTGAGATCATAAAGATTTCCTGAAATTTCCAAATGCTGAAGATATGGGGCAAATATTTCGAAAGTGATTTGTGATAAGTGCTTATGTTCCTAGATGTTTTGATGATCTCCTCACAAGTGCAGGGACCTGGTCCTCTGCAGAGTATGAATACTCGTCCAGTTGTCAAAGTGTTGTACAACTGTAAAAGTTGTCCGTGTCAGGAAGTTGGTGAAGCTGCAGAGTACTTTACCAATCAGAAGCGAGGAGGTTGCTTGTACATTGGATAATATTTCTTCATGATATATATTCAGCAACAAACAACAATATTACTCATTCATTCAAAGAGAGAGATATTTTAAGCTTCAAAACAGCAGGGACCTGATCGATTGCTTCAAGTGTTTCCTGTACCAACTCTTACTTTGTTTGCTTGTAATAGTGCTTATATTGTAGGATTCGTTTCACTTGTGAAAGAAACGTTTCAAGTTTGGGTGAATTATTGTAAGAACTAGGTTAAGGGTAACTTAGTGTCTTACTCTAAAGTCTATATTAATCGGTCAAGATTAGTATAGTGGGCAGTGTTGTATCTGCTTAGTCAAAATCTAAATCATCTAGGAGATAGTTGATTTAGTGGGTGGTGTGGTATCCTCTTAGCAAAGTCTAAGTTATCTAAGGGTGATAGCTTAGTGGGCAGTGTTGTATCTGCTCTGGCTCATCTAAGTAATAGGCGTTATTGCTTAGAGTTGGGATTAGTAGGCTAATCTCAGTTTGTAAACTTGCTTTTACTTTTGCTTGAGAAGATTAGTGAAAGCAATTTTTTGAAAAGTCCTGGCAGGCCAGGTCGTGGTTTTACTCCCTTGAGCAAGGAGGTTTCCACGTAAAGTTGTTCCACTTTGTTTATTTTCTGTTATTGTAACTATGTTGAGGACCTGGTCCCATCTAGACCAGTGGACGCATACATTCCAACAATTTGAAAAAATGCAAGACCGACTTTCCAATGACTTTGAAGCTTCAGTGTCTTTAGTTTTGAAGACCTAATTTCCATGCGAAGAGGACCCTTAAGCAGAATCCTTGTATCATATAATTCCATAGTTTCCAATGCAGGACAGTCTGACACTAAGTTTGCAATTTTGTCGTTGTCTATAAACAAATTCCTCTAGTTTATGCTCTTTAGAGACTTCCACGCTACTACCACGTTAGCATCAAAGTTAAAACCACCCAAAACTAATTATATCAACTACGAACATGTAAAGAAAGATTGAGTCAATGTGCAAGGGCCTACCATTAAATCAGCGGAGAGTACATCATGTTCCAATTTTCTTGTAACAACAAAACTAAGACATTGAAACTGTTGGCTTGAATGAATCCACCACCAGTCAATAGAATAACACGAATGTTTACGTGGAAACCTCCTTGCTCAAGGGAAGATAAACCACGACTTGTCACACAAGATTTCTCAAAGCTCCAATAACTTCAAGCAACTCGTAAATACAGACTCGAGTATTTATCAAGGATTAAACTCCTAATCCTACACACCTTGTAACACCTCTATCACAAGATACAAAGCAATAGCCCTATTGCCCACTATATCAATTACCTCTAGTTAACGTAGACTTCAAACACACAATTCGGCTAGATCTAGCCACAAACTCAGTAGTTTGACACGTCACAATATATTATCATTTATAACATAGGAATATATCTTACAATATGAGATCACAAGACACTAATCTCAAATAACAACTTAAGACTCTGCAACACTTGATTAGGTCCCTTGCTGCGTGTGAGAATGGTTCTTCCTTGAAAATGACATTACTTATGAATATTCTTGATTGCAAAAACTAGGTTAATTCTTGCTATCATGTTCTGTTTTGAAGAGAGACAAAAAATTAGGAGCAACACCATTGATCGATGTCTGAACTCCTTTCCGATTCTCTGCTGCAGTTACCACCAACCACTGCAGTATTTGCAGCTTTACAACTGCACACCATTGACTTGTCCCATAAGATAAAAGCCAAGAGGATCAGATCCCTTTATTAGGACTTGTTGCTTTTTAGTTTGTTAAATCATCAAAAACAAAAATACATTTCCCCCTTTTATTCGTCCTATCTCTCATATCTTCTTCAAGCAACATTCCCCCTATCAACATGCTCCCTTATCACAAGGATCAAATCATTTGATCTGAACTAGCTTACCTATTATCAATATATCTTCCTCCTTTTGACATCATAAAAAAGTAATAACTATAAACCAAGCAAGAGAACAAGCATTCTGGGGAAATTCATGGCCACTGGGGCAACACTAACACGAACAAATAGGAAAAAAAGACAAGAAGCATAGTAGACACAAGACAAGTTCATTCATAATTCAAAAGGATTGTACACCATAAACACTGCATAAACAAATACAAAAGAGAACCATAACAAACATTGCTAACTGGGGGAAAGATTAATTAGGGTAGGAAGAATAGGTGAAACCCAAGAGGACTTAGAAAGAGGGAGGCTGAGGGCTAGGGAATGAAGGACCGATGTCATGTACTCATTTCAGTTGCATGAGCATTTAGCAATTGTTTGGTCAGGTTCTTCACTTAACCAGTGAGACTCTTATTTTAGCAGTTAAGGCATCAACTTGTGCCTTCAAATCAACATTTTCCTTGTGAAGAGTTTCCTCACTACATGGTCCCTGAGTCTGGCCTTACTTCAAAGTGGCTTTTAATCGAGAAATTCCAGCATCGGCCCCCTGCCATTGCAACAGTCATCTCTTCCAGATCTGCCTTCAGCTTCTTTTGCTGTTCGAGGAGGTCTGATACTTGGGACGTCACTTTATTGCTTTTCCCTCCTTCAACACACTCACACTAAATGAGAATGATTGATGAAAATGATTGTTTCACCGTCCCTGGTATCCCTTTGCCAAATTTGATCATGTAGTGGGCAAATACACGATTTAAGAGATAGCCATATGCCAACCCATGGCGTTCATCTTTGACAGTCATGATCTTGTAGATATGCTCGAACATGATTCTGGGAAGGCTGATTGCTTCGAGTTTTCTGAAGATCTCCATCAAGGACATGTCTGCTATTGAGGCAGCAGTGCGCTTTTTCAAGTGAGGCAACATGACTTTGTTTACAAACTCAAACATTGACTGAAATTCCCCCTTTAAGAATTTCTTTAGCACCCCCAACATAATTTAAACCAAACATCTTCCCTATTTCCTCAATGAATTGAGGAGATGGTGAGGAATTTTCAACAGACCTAATACCCCTCCCTAGGTACCTACAAAATATCACCTAGTATCTCCTCATCTAGATAAATCTTGATGCCCTGAACTATTGTGTTCAAACTCAACCCACCTTCTGAGAATTCTATCCCCTTTCATGTAATGTTGGAACTGACCATTCAAAGAGATGAAGCCAGTCTTGAACTATCGCAATGTCAACCAGAACTCTCATGCCTAGTTTGTCAAGAATCTCAAGGTCAAACACCCTGATATTCAGCACTTTCTGGGTCTTCAACACGCTGATCCTCTCTGCCTATGTCAACACTTTTATAACCTTTTTGTGGCTGAACCTGTTCCCTCAACAACATTTGAACTTGGTTCTTCAGTCACCTCCACCCGTTTCCTTTTCGCAACAGCAGTCCTCTTCTACATGTGTTGTTACCAAAAGTCACAAAGTCCCCTTTAGTGAGTCTAGTTTTAGGGCCACATGGCAGTTCATCACTGAAAGTTAACAGAAGTTCTTATTTTATTATATCAGGCATAATGTATGTATACACTAGCAAGTAGCTCTATCAAAGGTAAGAAAATATCCTACAAATCTCTCCTATGATTCTTACAGATCTCTCCTGTGATTCAGCCTACTATATAAGGTGATATAATACTTTCAATATTCTGTCACACTCCCTCTCAAGCTGGAGAATATATATTGATCATGCCCAACTTGTTACACAAATAGTTAACTCGAGCTCCATTTAACGTCTTTGTGAATAAATCAGCTAGTTGCTCTCATGTCTTCACATAGCTCGTGGAAATCAAGTTTTCTTGAATCCTTTCACGAATAAAATGGCAGTCCACCTCAATGTCCTTAGTTCTTTTGTGATAGACTAAATTTGAGGTGTTATGAAAGGCATCTTGATTATCGCACCAAAGTTTAATTGGTGTGGGATACTTCAACCCAACTTCACTTAATAGGAGATGTATCCACATAATCTCATAAGTGGATTGTGTTACAACTCTATACTTGAATTCTGCACTAGATCGAGATACAACATTTTGTTTCTTACTTCTCCATGATACCAAATTTCCACCCACAAAGATAGAGTAGCCAGTAGTAGACCTTCTATCAATCTTGGATCTAGCCCAATCAACGTCTACAAAACACTCAATGAAAGTATATCCATTGTTGCTATATACTATGCCAAGTCCAGGGGCACCTTTCAAGTAACATAATATGTGTTCCAAAGTTGCCAAATGTTTAACTGTAGGGTGGACATGAACTAACTAACAACACTTACTGCAAAAGCAATATCTGAAGGAGTTATAGTGAGATAGTTTTATTTTCCAACTAATCTCATGTATCTCTCTAGATCATCGAAGGGATCACCATCATCTTTTATTAGTTGTATATTGGGAACTATTGGAGTACTATAAGACTTGGCTACCGACTTTCCAATTTCCTCAAAAAGATCTAGGATATACCTCCTTTGAGATAGAAATATTCTCTTCTTGCTCCTACTTACTTCTATTCCCGAGAGGTATTTCAATTGTCCCAAATCTTTTGGCTGAAACATAAAATGCAAGAATGATTTGAGAGAAGATATCCCTGCATAGTCACTCCCAATGATGACAATGTCATCAACATATAGACAAGAGAATAATGCCAACAACTGATTGTCTGTAAAAGAGTGAATGATCACATTTGCACTTTGTAAGCCCAAACTTCAGAACTACTTCACTAATTTCCCAAACCAAGCGTGTGGACTTTGTTTAAAACCATACAAGTATTTCTTCATGTAACAGACTCTCCCACTCTCCCCTTGTGAAACAAAATCAGGTGGTTGCTCCATATCCACTTTTTCTTGGAGATCACCCTGAAAAATGCATTCTTGATATCTAAATGATGTAACGACCAATTTTGAGAAGCAACAAGCAAAATGAACAAGCGAATGGAAGTGAGTTCGACCACTATGGAAAAAATATCAGAATAATCTACCTCATAAGTTTGAGTATATCCTTTTAGTCACCAGCCTAGCTTTAAGCCTAGCCACATAACCATAAGGATTTACTTTGACTGTAAAAACTCATTTATATTCCACTACCATCTTTCCTTTAGATAAGTCCACTAAATTCCAAGTGTGATTTTCATCTAATACACGTATATCCTCGAGCATTGCATCATATCATTCAGGGTGACTTAAACCTTCTCGAACTGTTTTGGGTAAAAAATAGAATCTAGTGATGCAATCGAAGAGAAAGATGTGGGAGATATGCGGTCATATGAGATAAAATTAACAATGATTGACACTAATGCTTACCTTTGAGAAGAGCAATAAGAATTTCAAGATTTTCTGTTGGTATGGGATTGAATATCTAACACCCCAAATCCGAAATAGACCAAAAAATGAAGATTTTGAGAAGTTGCAGGTGCAACCCATGGTTGCCATCCACGGACCATAGGTCAGACCACTGCCCCGTGCTGGTGGTCCGTGGTTCACTACTGCAACCCCTCCCTAAACCTACCTCAAAAAATCGGCTAAGTCTCGACTCACGGACAGACCCACGGTCCGTAGGTCAAACCATGATCCGTGGTTTGTGTCTGTGGATCAAGACTCCTTTACCCAGCCTCTGACACGAACTACGGTTGACCAGCATGGACCGTCGTTCGATCCACGGTCCGTAGGTCTGACCGTAGATGAGGGTCAGCAGTCAGTTAGGGGAAAATTGTTGATAGGTCAACTTCAGATGGTCATAAATCTTAGCACAAAAGTAATTATGTGTCCCATGACCTATGATATGATATATAATTGAATCCTCTTTCCAACGCCACTGAATTTGCTAAAATCCGACCTCCGAGTAAAAAGTTATGCTCGTTTTAGTGAAGCCCTGTCGGGCACACTCGACCGACGACTCCAATCGACGGACTGTCGATTGACCTACGGCCCGTAGGTCCAATCCGTCGGTCACTCTGACAACAATTAAGTCAGGGGTCTTTTGGTCTTTTCCTATTTCGTTGGACCCCTAAGATACGTCGTTTAGACCCTAAATTATGAGGTTTTAGTCAGTTTTAGCCTCGAAACATAACTAGAACTTATCTAAGTCAAATCATTAATCAAAACTTAGAAAAATTAGAGCGTAAGAGGAGAACAGAAGTCAAGAACCCTAGTTCAAGAACACAACAAGGTTCCATCAGTTCCAGCCCCGAAATCTACAGATTTCTCCGTGGAATTCGTCACCAGGTATGTGGGATTTCACTAGTGGGTTCCTTTTGCCCATTGGGTCCCTAGAATTCAGTCAGTTTCTTGATTCCCTTATTAGATCTAGGGTTTCTAGAATTACAGCAGATCATCATGAATTAGTTATTAACATGTTCCAAATCAGATTATCATGTTATTACATCGTTTCTTGCATGAATTTCAGAACCCTAGCTATGTATTTCTTTAGTTCTTGAATTACACATGCTAGGTCAGATATTTCAGTATTCAGTTATATATGCCTCAGTTTATGAATGCATCATTATCAGATGAATTGTTGCATTCTCAGTTTGCATGTTCAGTTCGAGCTATCCAGTATTTACAGAAATTCAGTCATAACCAGTTAACTACTTAATTCATTGGGAGTAGCATAATACCGAGTTGGACTAGGGTTCAGCGTACCCATATAGTCCCAGAACTACGAGCCACGTAGGTGTAAGTCCCCTATGTGGCTAACATCAGTTTAGTGATCACGTCGGCATGCCTCTATACCTCTGGTAGGGTATATTGGGTCCTCTCGATGAGGAGTATACATCGGACTCCACATTTAGCTCATGTGGTTTTATGTCGGTTATTAGTAGCTCCCACAGTTCAGTCAGATTCTATTGCATTGACCATTTATCAGTATAGTCAGTATTCAGTTTCAGCATGTTATAAATTGGTCACTGCATTCAGTTAGCTCAGTATTTAGTATCTATATCATGTCCAGATTATTTCATTGCTTTATTGCTTTGTTCAGTTATATGTTATTTCAGCTTTATTCTATCATACATGCTCAGTACCTTTCAAGTACTGACGCATACGTGCGCTACATCTTCTCGTGATGTAGGTTCAGGTTCTCAACATCTAGATCACGCTTGGGTCGGTTCCCGATCTTCAGTTCAGCAGCTTCAGTGGTGAGTCTTCATTCTTCGAGGACTAGTGATATGTTTATCTTTATCACTTTTAGTCTTTAGTTTTCAGTTTTGCTAGACCTAGTTGGGGCATGTCCCAACATTTCTAGTTAGTTTAGAGGCTTATTTCAAACATAGTTAGATTCAGCTTAGTATTGAGTTAATAACTTCCTTGTATTAAACTCATTAGTTTTCATTTATCTCAGTTATAGTATATGGGTATTCCCTATCATTTCAGACTTACTTTATGATTTAGCTTCCGCATCAGTTTATTATCTTTAGTATGCTCATGATCATGTCAACAGGGTTAGCTTGGGATCACTTGTGGTCCTAGGTTCCGTGTTCGCGTCTCGGGGGTAGCTCGGGGGGTGACAGACTAGATAAGGATCTGAAGAAAGAGTTAGTGCATGATATTTTTATTGGTCGCTTGTCGCCTGGAATAAACTTAAACTAATGGCATCTTTGTTTGAGCAGGAGGAACATCAGAAGACACATTTTTAGTTGACTGATCAACACTACTAGGAACTTCCTTATGGTGTTATGAACTTGGTGGAGTGGTCATATAGATGATCCATTCTTCCTCTTCCTGCCCCTGAGCAGGAGAAGTGTCGAAAGAGGAAAAAATGATATATTCTCAGAGAACACCACATCTATCGACACCATATATTTGTTAAGGGTTGTAGAGTAGCACGATAACCCTTCTATAAGCGAGAATATCCCAAAAAAACACACTTTAAGGCCTTTGGATCTGGTTTAGTAACATGGGGTCGCACATCACAAACACAACAAGTACTCCCAAACACCCTTGGCTCTAATGAAAATAATGTCTTATTAGGAAAAAGATCACCATTAAACACAGGGGATGACATGCGATTAATTAAAAATCTAGTTGTAGATACCATATCTGCCCAAAATTGCTTAGGTACCTTCATTTTGGAATAGCAAAGCATGAGCAGTCTCAAGCAAATGTCTATTTTTTCTCTTAGTCACTCCATTTTGAAAGGGTGTATCTACATAAGAAGATTGATGAAGAATGCCATATTGGTTCATGTAGTTCTAAAATAATGCTGACATGAATTCTTTAGCACTATCACTCCTCAATATATGTATAAAAGCATTAAACTGTATCTCAATCTTAATCTCAGCACAAAAATTGGAGAAATGGGAGAACACTTCAAAATGATTTTTCATAAAATAAATCCATGTCATTAGGAAAAAATCATCAAGAAAAGTAACAAAATATCTAAACCCAACTTTAGACACAATAAAACATGGCCCCTAAATATCTAAATGAACTAATTCAAAAGCAAAATCAGCTCGCTTATTATTTGTAGGACTTAATGAGCTTCTATGGTATTTTGCAAAATGACATGACTCACAACCTATTGAAGGTGTATTATGAAACTGAGGACATAATTTCTTTGAAATTGAAAGAGAAGGACGCCCCAAACAACAATGTGCTTCAAATGATACTGGAGCAAGCACCCGATGGGGGCGTCCATTCATCAAGAATGTAGAGACCGTCTAATACATGTCCTTTACCCATAATCTGGTTCATCATAAAATCCCAAAAATGACAATAATCAGGAATTAATGAGACAAAACATTGTAGTTCTTTCATAAGCTTACTTACAAAAATTAGATTAAAGACAAGACTATGTAATCCTAGCAAAGAGGACAAAGTAAAAGATGAAGTGGGGTTAACGATATGATAACAAAGGATGGTACTTCATGTGATCAGAATTTAGAAATTATTTTGGGATTAATGTCATGTGATATGTGGCACCCGAATCGATGATCCAATTGCTTGAGGGGAAATAAGACATTTGTTACCTGACTCAGTAAGGGTAGGGGCTGGAGTGATTTAGTTCATTGATTCCTGATACTTTGTAAGTCTGGCACACTCATCGACAAAGATTGTAACAGTTGAGGGTGAACTAAAAGTGGCAGCAACAGTGGTAGTCTGAATATGTTGGTTGTGAATTTGTAATTTCTTATAGTTTTGCTTCATGTGCCAACGTTCCTTACAGTAGCAACAAGTATTGTCATTGTTCCATCTCCCAATTACATCATTGTCTCCTCCTTTGTTATTCCTATCTCTCAGCATTATAATTGTTGTTCTAACTTCTTGCATCATTGTTATGATTCTATTTCTCTGCATCATTATTGGGATTCCATTTATCTACATCATTGTTTTTGTTCCATGTCCCTGCATCATTGTTGTTGTTCTATCTCCCTGTATTATTTCTTCTTCCTTCTCATTTTACAACAAGCACATTGGTTTGCTGATTGAATGGAGTACTCTCTATGTGCAACACCGGATTGAATTTTTTTTTTAGAGAGAATTGATCTCAGAATTGGAGAGAATATGTGATTTAACAGTCTCAAACTCATAGGGGAGTCCAGCTAAAAAACTTATTTTTTCCATTTGTTTCCTCTTAGCTTGCTGCACCTTGATATCACTATTGAATGGTAGAAGTACATTCAGTTCCTCATAGGTTTCTTGAACTCCATGAAGTATGCAGTAAGTGACTTAGCTTCCTTCTCATAATGATAGAAAGTCTTACAAACTTCATAAATCCGAGATAAATTAGCTTTTCCCAGAATATAAATACTCCAAATAATTTATTAATCCTTTCACAAACTCATAGTGATTAACCAAACCAACTACTTCATTATCAATAGAGCTTATGATTTGCAAGATAGTCTAGCATATTTTTTAAAGCCAAACCTTTTTATTATCATCAGTTGAAGGATCTTAGATAAGATGGTTATCTTTTTCAACACTACTCAAGTAGACCCTTATTTTTCTACTCCAATTTAAATAGGCATAATACATATATTGGACCCTAAACTTGGCTTCAAATTTTAACTTTGACCTCCAACTTTCATAGTGCACAAATAGGCACTTTAACTATCCTACCTTTAAATAAATAAACACACGATTTTTGGAGCCAAAGAGCGTGAAATGCAAACCTTCCACGTGTATTAGTGAGCCACTCAATGGCTGCCAACTAATTAAATATTTTACACGTCCATTTTAGAACTAAAAAAATCAAAATTAATTTTAATTTATATACAAGAATCAAAATTAATTCCTCCTAATGGTTTTTAGAGCTTAGAGGTTTGTTGATGGTTGGCTTCTTGGTTTAGGTGTTTGTAGTTGTTGGGTCTGGTTTCATGGGATTTGGGGGGTCATTTGGTCGCCGAAGATGGCGGATCTGATGGGTTTGGGGTCAGGTATTTGGTGGGTTTAGCGAGCTCGAAGCTCGTTTGCTTCATGGGTTGTGCTCCGGTGTGGAGGAAGAAGGAGAATGGCTGGGTTGGAGGTGTTTGGAGTTGGCAGCTGCTGGTTGTTTGAGGTTGAAGCCACCTTGCTGGTGGTGGCGTGAGCGGAGAGAAGAAGAAGAAAATGAATGGAGGTTTTGGGTGGTTTCAAGTGGTGTTTGCTGGCCAGAAAAGGGAGGTTTTTACTGTTGTGGGACTAAAAAATTACTCCTCACTCGCGCAGAATACGTGCACATCACACATTTTGCCAAGTAGGATTCACGTGTTTATTTATTAAAAGATTGGATAGTTAAAGTGTCTGTTTGTGCACTATGAAAGTTGGAGGTCAAAGTTAAAATTTGAAGCCAAGTTTAGGATCCAATATATGTATTATGCCATTTAAATAATTAGACCCTTTCAATTTGGAATTTATAATTCTCGATAATGCTAGAACTTTTCCAGTCATGCAAGAGTTATCCTCAGACGTTTTAACTAATGTTTAGCCAATAAATTAATTAAGAAGAGCAAAGAATCAACAAACTATCACCCAACTATTGATAAGAGCAATTAATCGACACTAGAACTAAGCCAAGCAGTCACAAAAGCAAAGGAAAAAACAAACCTGGACAACGATTTCACACAAAAAAATAATCTGGAATGCGTTGGAACTAATGAGACAATGTCGGGACAGCAAGCCTAGATGTATTCTGACAAACCCAAGAAGCCGAAAACTTTTCCCAAGATGCTAGAAAAAGTTTCAAATTTCTGAACAAAATCTTGACCCCTAGTGGCTCTGTTACCATGAAAGTTAACAAAAGTTCTTATTTTATTATATTAACCATTACATGTATATACACACTAGAAAGTAGCTCTACCAGAGGTAAGAAATATCCTACAGATCTCTCCTATGATTCTTACAATATCTCTTATGATTCTGCATACTATATAAGGTACTATAATATTTACAATATTTTGTCACAATTACAAAGGGCCAAAAACTAATTATTTGTACTCCTTTTAGCGCTGAAATCACAATCATCTCCTGCTTCATATGTCGCATCCCTTGGTGTTGGCATGCACGACTAGCCCTTGCATCCTATCTTGCCATTCGTAAAGCTTTGTCATAAGGTGTCGTTGTTTCTAATGATGGTATCATTATTATGTTATCTTTTTTGATACCTTTAGCAAATATACTTAGATCTACTTTCTTTAGTTTAAGTCTAAAGTTCTATCTATTATTATTTAATTTCGTACAATTGTAGAACAGTTTTTTGGTCACCCAATAAAATTCTTTTAAGTAGATCGAGGGTGGGGTGAATTTCATGCTTTAACTAGTTATTTGAGAAATGACATTGTTCAACGTTCATCTTGTCGTTATACTCTAGATGTAAATGGTTGCGTTAGAGGAAACATAGACATATAGTTGAAACCGAACGTGCCTTGTTGAATTATGCTAATGTCCCTCCAAAATTTTGCACCAATGCTTTTTACAATGTTATTTTTACAATCAATGGATTGCCCACTGCACAATTGAATAGTTCATCTCCTTTTAGTATCTTATTCAAAATAGATACAGATTTTTCCCGTTGACATATTTTTGGATACCTTTTCTTGGTTACAACAAGATTCATGAAGGTTGTAAGTGTTTTCGACCCCTTACGTCTAAATTTTATGTCTCTCTTCGTATTGTGTTTGATGAAAGTACTTTTTCTTTTGTTGTAGATGTTGTGGTGCCTAATACTTTGGCCAATTCTGATAGCACACATGTTACCATTCAGTTGCATGTGACGACTTCTAATGTAACATCTCTTGATTCTAATGTACCCATAGATAAGGGTCAACATGCTGCTACATAACATCTCCCTCGTCTTCCAACCAACTAGCTTCCGCCCATGCATATGATCTACGGACCCTGCTAGCTCTATGCAAGAGTCTCTTCCCAAATATGGTCAGCCTACTATGGATGGTGTTTCTTGGCTGACAAGCTCGCAAATTGTGACTCTATGCCCAATCACTCACCATTTAACTCTTCACTGCATCCCACACTTCTGAAGTCTTATAAATTCGTGACTCGTGCTCAAACAGGTTCTTTAAAATCAAAACAACCCTTTTCGCTTTCAGTTATTTCATTAGCTTCACCAGACATGCCTTCCTATTTCAAAGCTGCAAACGACAGGAATTGGTGCTGATCTTGGGCGTATTTATATGCCCATTTACTACGATTTACTCACATCTGCTTTATGTTTTGAGGACATTTTTATGATAATTGTTGTGTTTTGATTAAGTATTGCAATGAATGTGCACTAACCCACTTGATTAGCATATGTATGGGTTTCTAAAGGAATATGAGCTAAATAGAAGGTGACCGTAGCGAAGGGAAAATGAGCGCGAAGAAAAATACACCTGGAGCAGCCTTGGCGCGCTGCACCAGGGCCTAAACTGCTGAAGCCAAGTTATGGCGTAATGCTGGTGCGCTGCTCCATTAGTCTTGACGCTATGATGGGGCGTTGCCCCGTGAATGCTCCGACAAAAAATCTGAAATTTAAGGATTCTGAATCGAGTTAGGAGGAAAGATTATTTTCCCCAAATCTATAAATAGAACCCTAGGCTTCTTTTGTAGGGTAACTTCTTCTTTTTCAAGTGCAAGAGGCAAGGAATAGAATTCACCATTAGGGTTCTTTTTTTCTTCTTATTCTTTTCTTATGCATTAGTAGCTAAAGACACTTGTTATGGGGCTGCAACTACGGGTACTTGTTGAACATCAATTGTTTTGAATTAATGTTGGTTATCGCTTAAATTACTTTTGTATTCTTATTTTAGTATTTCGTGATTGACCACCATAGAGATAAACATATTGTCTATTCTTCAACTAAGGAGACAAAGAGGTAGATATACCAAATAATACAAAGAGATAGATCACTCTTGATCTTGCATATCACTTGTTCAAATTCATGTTCAGGATTGACACCGAAATGAACACCGAGCTTGGTTACTAAACATTATGAAATATAAATGCTCCCCAATTGACATTATGAAATATAAGTGCTCCCCAATTGAGTCTGTCTATCCTGGCTCAACGATGTAGTTAGACAGTCAATTGGAATAGGCAATTAGCAAACGAGGGATCATGATCATAAAATCAATCATGTAAATGAGTAACTTGATAACGGTAGTTAATTTATTACATGAGAGATGATACATGAAACCCTAAGTATGCTGCAGCTCCGGAATTTTCCAACTATTGTAAGTAATTTATTTTTTCATTCTTGCCTTCTTAGTATTTAAATATAAATTAAACTCTTTTGACACTCTTGAATAAATCATTATACTTGTATAATTTAGTAAAATAATTAATCGACAAGTCATTTGGGTTTAATAATCCGGCTCTTTTAGAGCCATTATATTACTTGCACGACCGCCTACACTTGCATGTGAAATTTGAAGCAATAGTCCCCAAGCTATGTATGATGAATATAATGCCCTCATACAAAATGGAACTTGGAGCTAATTCCATCCTCCCCGTCCTATAATGTGATTTGATGCAAGTGAGTCTTCAACAATAAGATGAAGCCAAATAGACCAGTAGAATGGTATGAGGTGAGACTTGTAGCCAAGGGTTATCATCAAAGATCGGGCATTGTGTTGGAATATAATGTATGCGTCCACGTTTTCTATGGGACCAAGTCCTCAACACAGTTACAATAACAGAAAATAAACAAACTGCTGAAAGTAAAGATTGCACAACAACTTTACGTGGAAACCTCCTTGCTCAAGGGAGTAAAACCACGACCTGGCCTGCCAGGACTTTTCAAACTTCTTTCACTAATCTTCTCCAAGCAAAAGTAAAAGCAAGTTTACAAACCGAGATTAGCCTACTAATTCCAACTTTAAGCAATACCTCCTATTACTTAGATGAGCCAGAACAGATACAACACTGCCCACTAAGCTATCACCCCTAGATAACTTAGACTTTGCTAAGTGGATACAACACCGCCCACTATACTAATCCCGACCGATTAATATAGACTTTAGAGGAAGACCCTAAGTTACCCTTAACCTAGTTCTTACAATGATTCATACAAATTTGAAACGTTTCTTTCACAAAACGAATACTACAATGTAAGCACTATTACAAGCAAACAAAGTAACAGCTGGTACAAGAAGCTTTTGAAGTAATCGATCAGACCCTTTGTTGTTCTTGAAGCTCTTGAAGTAATCGATCAGATCCCTTGCTGTTCTTGAAGTTTGAAAAATTTCTCTCTTTGAATGAATGAATGATATTGTTGTATTTTGTTTAGTATATACCATAAAAGTTATTACCAAACGTACAAGCAACCTCCTTGCTTCTGATTGGTGAAATACTCTGCAGCCTCACCAACTTTTCTGACGCAGACATCTTTTACAGCTGTACCGAACTTTGACACTGGACGGGCATACTCTGCAGAGGACCAGGTCCCTGCACTTGTGAGGAGATCATCAAAACACCAAAAGGCATAAACTCTTATCAATTTCCCCTTTTTTGATGATGACAAACAACCTGCATAACTCCTCACGTGAGTGAACAGACATTCATTCAATGACTCTTGTTTCCCCCTTAATTGAACAAGCAAACTCGTCGCTTCTGATTGGTGAAGTGCTCTGAAGCGTCACCAACTTTCTGACGCAGACAACTTTTACAGCTGTACAACATATTGACACTGGACGAGCATACTCTGTAGAGGACCAGGTCCCTGCACTTGTGAGGAGATCATCAAAACATCTAGGAGCATTAGCACTTATCATTTTCCCCCTTTTTGATGATGACAAACAACCTGCATAACTCCTCACGTGAGGGAACAAACATTCATTCAAATACATAACAAATTTCCCCTTTGTTAGTGCACCAGTAACAACCACAGTTCGTTCCCTCTTAGTTCAATGCCCCTAACAACCATAGTTCTTTCCCCCTTAGTTCAATGCCCTTAACAACCACAGTTCCCCCTTAGTTCAGTGCCCCCTATTCCACAACCAACTTTACAACAAGACTTCCCCCTTTTGACATCATTGAAAAGGTGAAGCAGTAAACATATTCAAGTTAAATGCAAGGCAATAAAGAATTCAGGGCCTTGGGCCACACAGAACATGTGTATGTAAGCATAAAGAGAATATTAAGCCACACATGAACAGGGGAGAAACATAAATAGCATTAGATCACAAATACTGACCACTGTAGTCAAGCAAAATAAACACAAAGCCACAAGAGTTTTAATTAGGATTGAAGAACAAAAAGGGAAACTAAGGAAACAAGACACTTTTAGGACGGAAAGGGAAAGGGATTGATGGTGCACATAAACAGAGACAGATGGTCATTTGCATCCTCATGAGCCTTGATAAGCTGCATGTTAAGAGCCTTAACTTTCTCACTGGGTGATACATTTGTCTTCAGCAGCCTTTCATTTTCATCCCTCAACTTTTGCAACACCTGCTCATTTCCATCGCTGGTACCAGGTCCCCTCGAAACTGCCTTATGTAATTCAGACCTCAATGAAGCGATTTCAATCTCCTTGTTATTCAGAATCTCAGTAAGATCAGTCACTTCTCGTTTAAGAGCAGCCTGTTGCGCTAGAACATCTTTCACTTAAGATCTGCCCTAGCTTTTCCTTCAACACAATCACATTCCAGCATAATGGCAGGGAGGTTGATCTCTTCAAGTTCATCAAGCTTCTCCATGAGAAAAAGATCAGCAGTAGATACCACTGTTCTCTTTTTCAGTTCTGGGCACTAACACCTTGTTGATGAACTCAAAAAGCAACTGATGAAGATAACATAAAAAAGATTTGACATTCTAAATTTGGTTAGAATGTCAGGGTCAAAGACTCTGCCATTCAAAACTTTCTGGTTCTCCATTGCCGTTATCCGATCTTCCCTTGTCACTTCCTTTTCTTCACTTTGTTTTTGCACCCTAGGACCTGGTCCCTTTATGAGTTTTAATTTTCAACCACCTATTTTCAAACTTTCGCAGCCTTCTGGAGTAGGAAAGGAGAAGTTGAATGAACTAGGATTTTCAACTTCTTGGGAGTTAGGGATCTTTGAAGAAGAATTAGAGTTAGGCATTTTGAGAAAGAGTGAAAAGCTTTTGGAAAGGGGATTAGTGAATTTGATTCACTAAGAGAAGTGTTATATAAAACCAAAAAGACATCGGGTCCCCAACAGTAGCAACCTTTGGTTTAATAGCGAAAAGACATATGAAACTGACGCGATGAATGGGCGAGGGACATGTGGCAGTGATGTTGACATACAAAAAGTGTAGTATAAGTGATACTAACCTCAGTAGGACCAGGTCCCCTTTTCAGTTTGCAACCCTATCAGTATGATTTAATCTTCCCTTCAGCTAGACACACCATGAGTGTATACCTACATTAAGGTACCAGAAGTGAATTCTTAAGTGACAAGCATTAAAATAAGTATAGATACCCGCCCTCCGTAACATAATCAAAATAGAAGATTTTTGTGCAAACTTGTCACGGAATCAGGTAATCTTGTGCATCCCCAGCCTCATTTTGCTTTTAATGAAACATTCTTTACTCAATGACTTTGTAAAGATATCAGTCAGCTGGTCCTCAGTCTTACAGAACTTCATCACCACATTTTGCTTCTCAACATTGTCCCTCAGGAAATTAGTGATGATCCAAGAAAATGTGTCATGCCTGATGTACTCTTTCGATCTACAAGAAAGCCTGCATAGTCAGCATCTGCAAAACCAATTAGATCATGTGAGTCACCTGTTAGGTAGAGGAGGACCAGGTCCTGAGTTCCCTTCAAGTATCTCAGGATACGTTTAGCTGCCTTTAGATGGGATTCCTTTGGTGCTGCTTGAAATCTTGCACTCATTCCTCAACTCCATCTTCATCTAAGTCAAGTTTCACACTTGTGCTCATGAGAGTGTCAAGAACTTTTGCCTCAATCGAATTGAACTTTCAGAGCAGTTCTTTGATGTGTTTCTCTTGACATAAAGGCTGAATATGCAACTAGATTTCTTGTCCTGGATCTAGTTTGAATTCCAGAGTCAAGTGGAGAGATGAGATTGTCCAATGGATGTGAGAATTGATGTTTCCATCCGGACTTTATGATCAACTCTTCTTTGATTTCAGCATCAGATTCAACATCATCAGCTTCATGATTTTGAGATGGAACCTTCTAGGTAGTATCAAACGGACCAGGTGCTCCTGTGAGATCTGCAGCAAATTCCTTTGCAACCTGTTTGTTTCCAGGATTTTGGATATCCTTGTCTTCCCTTTCCTTGATCAGCTCCTCCATCTCATGGTATCCCTTCATCACTCCTCCTCTGCTTTGAATTCTAACAGGTTCACACAGATTCATGTGGAGAAGTTCCAAAGGTCTGGTAGTGCTCACACCCTTTTTTGCCTTGAAAGAAAATCTTGTTTGTTTGCCTTTTGCAGAGGCATCACAGATTTTGTCATTTGAGAACTTCAGCTTTGGTAGTCCGCGGACCAGGACCCCTGCAACAAGCTTGTTAAGTAAAGAGGTACTTATATGACCCAGTCGCCTATGCCAAAGATTTGCATCATCAGTTTGAGAACTCAGACATGACAAGTTGTCTTCTTCAGTAGAATCAAGATCAACAACATACACATTCTTGACTTCTTTTGCAGACATTACAATTTTCTTAATTGCACAGTTTGTAACCACACACCCTTCAGATATGAACTTGACTTCATTTTTCCTTGTCGCAAATATGATACACACTTTAGAGATTAAACTTCAAACCGTCCACATAGTGTACACTGTCTATGGAATAATCTGGAGTTCTTCTTATCTTGCCAATACCAGGAATAAAATCTTTCTTTCCACCGCCAAATGACACACCACCACCTTGGTGTGCTTCCAAAGAGAGGAAGTTTAAAGTATTTCCAATCATATGCCTTGAGCATCCACTATCCATGTACCAACATTGACTGCTCCCTCTCTTCTGCACAAGAATCACTTATTAGACTTGGGAACCCACTTCAGACGAAGTTCCCAATAACTATCAAAAGGCTTAATAAGAAACCTTCCTGTCCAGGGGGGCAAAGTGTTCTTACGGAAACGATAACGGGGACCAGGTCCCTTGAGTTCCCTTTTATCATTGTTTTAAGATCTGACAAATTTCTCATGCTTTTCTTTTGCTTTTCTCAGAGTCTCACACTTTTCTTTTAGATGACCATTACGCCCACAGTGAGTGCACAACAGATTGTCAAATACAGACACATATTTTCTATGAGGATTATAAGGAGGTTCTATTGGTCTACGTCCCAACCCTTTCTTTCCATTGAAACTCTGATTAGACAAATTAGAGAGTATCTTAGAAGAGTCAGTCCATTTTAGAGAGTGGCTTAACTCCTCTTTGACCTTACTCAGATCCTTTCTCAGTTGAAAATTTGTTTCACGAGAAGCAACTAACTTGGACTCAAGGATTTTGAGCTTTTCTTCCAATTCTTCCTCAAGGATGCTAAGCTTTCTTTTTCCACCTACTGAGGTACCAGGACCCTCACTGGGTTCTAGACTATCATTCTCGAGGATACCTATCCTGATACTCAGTTTAGACATGAGAGCAGAATTCTTATCTTCATACAAACTTAATTTTTTATTCAACATTAAGTTTTCAGTGGTTCGTTCATCAACACAATCAATAAGCAGAGCAGCAAGTTTCCTCAAATTTTCAATAGGCAAATTATCTAGATCATCTTTAAGATAAAAAAGAGTTACCTCATCTGAATCCTCTTCATCATCAGAATTTGCCATTAATGAGAAGATGGAATTGAAGACATTTCCATCATCTTTAATAGCCATCATTGAAACATCTTCATAACTTTCTGCATCTTCTTCTGACTCACTTGAATCATTTCCCCATACAGCAAGGGCTTTTCTCACCAACTGATCAGCATGAGTCTTTCTCCGATCATTGTCTGGGACCAGGTCCCTCTTACGAGGTCTGAAGTTCTGAGTTTCCTGCTTCTGGCTGGGACAGTCCCTCATAAAATGACAAGGTTTTCCACATTTATGACAAAGGTCATTTGCGTTTGCTGCTCTGCTGGTCGAAGCCTTCTTTTGAAAGACGTCATGTTTCTTGATGATTTTCTGAAACCTTTTAGTAACATAGGCCATTTCATCCTCCTCCTGAGTCGCATCATTTTGTGAGTTTTTTAGAGCAATGAATTTCTCTTTCTTTCCCTCCTTCATGTTTGTCCCCTGCTTTTTGTTCAGCTCGTAGGTCTGGAGATTTCCAATCAGCTCATCCATGGAAAGTATCTTCAGATCTTTTGCCTCTGTTATAGCATCAACTTTGCTTTCCCATGACTTGGGAAGAATCTTGAGAATCTTGCGAACTTGTTTGCTTAAGGGAATGGGCTCACCTAAGCATCTTAGTTCATTGGTGATGGAAGTGAATCTTGAGTTCATTTCAAAGATAGTTTCACCTTCCTTCATACAAAAATTCTCGTATTGAGTCGTAAGCATATCGACCTTAGACTCTTTTACTCGTTGTGTTCCCTCATGGGCTGTTTGGAGACAGTCCCATATCTCTTTGGTTGATTCACAGGCAGAAATTCTGTTGTACTCATCGGATCCAATCCCACACACTAGAATCTTTTTTGCTTTATAGTTTTTCTCTATCTTTTTCCTATCCATCTCATTGTACTCCTTTCTAGTTTTGACAACTGTAGTGGTGAGCTCTCCATCCTTCACCTCCTTTGTAGGAATATATGGTCCATCAAGAATGATGTCCCACAACTCAGTGTCCTCAGCGTTGATGTAGTCATGCATTCGATTCTTCCACCAGCCATAATATTGACCATTAAAACGCGGTGGCCTAGTAGAAGACTGACCTTCTTCCATATTAGGTGGAGCAGCCATTCCTTTTGGATCTTTTCTTTTCTTGGTGTTAACCAAAATGAAAAGTACCGCTCTGATACCACTTGTTGGAATGTATGCGTCTACGTTTTCTATGGGACCAGGTCCTCAACACAGTTACAATAACAGAAAATAAACAAAGTGCTGAAAGTAAAGATTGGACAACAACTTTACGTGGAAACCTCCTTGCTCAAGGGAGTAAAACCACGACCTGGCCTGCCAGGACTTTTCAAACTTCTTTCACTAATCTTCTCCAAGCAAAATTAAAAGCAAGTTTACAAACCGAGATTAGCCTACTAATCCCAGCTCTAAGCAATACCTCATATTACTTAGATGAGCCAGAACATATACAACACTGCCCACTAAGCTATCACCCCTAGATAACTTAGACTTTGCTAAGCGGATACAACACCGCCCACTATACTAATCCCGACCGATTAATATAGACTTTAGAGGAAGACCCTAAGTTACCCTTAACCTAGTTCTTACAATGATTCATACAAATTTGAAACGTTTCTTTCACAAAACGAATCCTACAATGTAAGCACTATTACAAGCAAACAAAGTAACAGCTGGTACAAGAAGCTTTTGAAGTAATCGATCAGACCCCTTGTTGTTCTTGAAGCTCTTGAAGTAATCGATCAGATCCCTTGCTGTTCTTGAAGCTCGAAAAATTTCTCTCTTTGAATGAATGAATGATATTGTTGTATTTTGTTTAGTATATACCATAAAAGTTATTACCAAACGTACAAGCAACCTCCTTGCTTCTGATTGGTGAAATACTCTGCAGTCTCACCAACTTTTCTGACGCAGACATCTTTTACAGCTGTACCACACTTTGACACTGGACGGGCATACTCTGCAGAGGACCAGGTCCCTGCACTTGTGAGGAGATCATCAAAACACCAAAAGGCATAAGCTCTTATCACATTGACTATATTGATACATTTAGGTCAGAAGTTAAATCTGCCACTATTTGACTCATTTTGTTACTGGTTAGGCATCACTAACTATATAATGATAAGATTTAGAAAAATAAAAATGGATTTAAAATATTTATTTTTCCCACTTGATCACTGTTTTCATACATTAGTTGTTATATTGATTTAAATAAGATATTGTTGATGTTGTAATAAACTAGGTAATGTGTTTGTAAATACATAAGATTGCATAAGATTAATGCTAGCACCAAGATCGAATAACCCTCGTGCATGAGTGCTCTACCCTATAGTGATCTGGACCGTGAAACTCCCTAGGTTCTTCAGCTTAGTAGGCAGCCTAATCTCAATCCTGGAACTGCACTCTTCAGTAAGTGTCACTGTTTCGTACTCTGTTAGCCTTCTCTTGTTTGCTACAATTTCCTTCATATATTTCACATACTTCGATATTCCTTTCAAAACATTAACAAGAGGCAGATTAATGTGAACTTGTTTAAGGAGAGAGAGAAACTTACCAAAACATTCATCTTCGTTCTACTTTTTGAATTTTTGGGGGAAGGGTGAAGGTGGTTTCACTTTAGATGGTACATTTCCTCATGGAACTCTGCCCAACCTCACTACTTTTCTTTTCCCATCACACTTTCAGTGATTCTCTTCTTTGGAGCTTACTCTTCCAATTGAAACCCACTATGAGTACCCACAACATTCACCTGCCTTGGATTTGGATCTGTGATACCCGGCAAACCTCCTTGAGGGCATGAGATTTGGGCACTAGCAAATTACCCAAACAACTTTTTCCAGAATTTAGGTAGCTAATTAGTTATTCCTCAAGTCAGCAACCATCTTATCCATATTCACACTCGCTCTAGCCCGCTCTGCCATGATTTTCTTCAACATCTCCTCAGTGCTCATGTTTACTTGCTGGCCACTTTGCTTATTACTCTGACCTTAATGTTGATAATTGTGCATGTTACCCTGAGTTCGATATTGAGTTCGGCCTTGCACCTAATTCTGGTTTCCTTTCCATGAAAAATTTGGCTAGTTCCACCAACTAGGATTGTATATGTTTCCAAAGTGTCGATGGCCCCCACCCGGCTATGCATTTCTCACACAGTGTATCATATCTAGATTGTATCTACAAAAATCAGTATGATGCTCATCGCTTGTACATACCTCACACCATCCATGAGGTTGTTGCACTGGATTCACCTAAGTGGGTTAATATCCTAGTGACATGTTACTGAACTGGGTGTTCATCATGTTCTGCATTACAACAATTTGTGTAGTTAAAGTGGTAACTACATCTACTTCTAGTACCCCATCAATATTTTACACCACAGGTCGGGCGCCTCCTTCATTTCACTCAGGATTACCTTGTGAAATTTAATTTTGCAAGGCAAATAGATCAACATATGTTTTCTCCAGAGGTTGTCCTCCTACAGCTGAATCTAACAAAAGTTTTATATTCAGTTCTAAACCCCCAATGATAGTGTGGACTTATACTTTATTAGCTTTATGATGATGAGTACATCTTAACAATAGAGATTTAAATCTATCCAAAGCTTGTATAATTTTTCCCCTCATTTTGTTTGAAGCTCAATAACGCACTCCTTAGCTTGACTATTTTCCTAGATGGAAAGAACTGTAGTAAGAACTTACGAGCAAAATCATCCCATGATGTAATAGAGTTTCCTGGCTCCAATTTCAACCACCTCTTTGCTTACCCTAATAGAGAGAAGGGAAACAAGATGAGTTTCACATAGTCAGGGGACACTCTAGTTGGAGTATATGTATCACTGATTTCTAGAAAGTTCTGAATGTGCACTTGTGGGTCCTCATGAGGTAGACTAGTGAATTGTCAATTAGTGTGCAACAGCTGCACCATGTTTTGTTTCAACTCAAATCTACCACCAGTTGGTGGCTTCTGAATATTAGATTTAACATTAGTTGTGCGTGGGATTTCCTTATCATGAACTGCCATCTCCGCGATTTCTACAGGTGCTTCTAGTTCAACCTCGACTAGAGGAACAGTGTAATTCAGAAGCGCTTGCCTTCTTCAGTAGTGAAAGACTCGTTCTGGTTCAGCTAGTGGTTTTACAATCTCTCTGTCACTGTCCAGCTTGACATTCTAAAAATAACCTGCAATAGAGGGTAACTAAGATCAAGTCGTCAACACTTGAACAATAAACTTATAGACTACAAAAATCAAATATCTCCTAATTTTAAGTCTCCAGCAGTGGCGTCAAAAACTTGTTGAATTCAAATGCACACAAAAGTGTACACAGTCGTGTAAGTACTAAAGTAGCTCTTTTAAGAGCCGGATGTCAAACCCATAGAGACTTAAGATCAGACAACATTTGATTTGGCTAATAATTATAATTTTCATAAAGTATGTCAAGAAAGGTTGATGAGTATTTCTCAATTAACAGTTTTTCAAGAACAAACTAAACAATCAAATGATGATTCACTTTAAAATGGAGTTCAAACAATGACTTAGGTGATTCCAGAGTTGCAGCCTACTTAGAATTTGTGCATAATATCTTATTTTATATGCTTGAGAGACAAAAGATATTCTAAAAAATAACATTCTCAATACATTAATGATACAGTAGAAAGCACATATCTACAACTATACAATTGTAAGGTTAAAGTTATATTATAGGAAGGAGTATATATGGTTATAAATGTATAATTTGTAAATCAGTCCTATTCTAAGAAAGAATATATTTTCTGATTACTAAACAATTATAGATTTTCCTAACATCCCCCCTTAAATTGATACCGGTGATCACAAAGTAGCAATTTGGAGATAAGATACTGATGTCGTGCTCATGTCATCGCCTTTGTAAACAAATCAGCAAGTTGATCATGAGAAGGAATGTGTTGTAGAGTGATGAGACAATCGGTAACCAATTCTCGAATGTAATGGTAGTCCACCTCTATATACTTTGTGTTCCTATGTTGCACTGGGTTTGTGGTTATTTTAATCGCACTAGTTTATCAACATGTAGCACTGTAAGAGATGAAATAGCGACACTGAGCTCAGATAATAGCCGTCGTAGCCAAACAATTTATGAACTTGCTCCCGACATAGCATGATACTCAGCCTCTGTAGATGATTTAGATGTACGGGATTGTTTCTTACATTTCCAAGATATCAAGGATGTGCCAAGAAACATGCACCAACCAGTAACAGAGCAACGAGAATTAGGACAACCAACCCAATCTGCATCACTATATCCTTTAAGATGTATAGAAAAATCAGAACGGAAAAGAACACCTTGACTCATAGAACCACGAACATATCAAATGAGACGAAGCAATGCAGTGTGATGTATAAGGTAAGGTTTAACCACAAACTGACTTAGAACTTATACTGCATATGAGATGTCTGGCCTTGTCATAGTGAGATAAACTAAGGATCCTACCAACTGCTGATACAATGTTAGATCATTGAATAGTTCTCTACCAACCTCCTTGTACTTTGTATTAATCTCCATTGGGGTGTACACAACCTTGTCATTAGTAAGACCTGCCCTTGCAAAAAGATCATAAGCATACTTTTGTTGTGTAAGCATGATCCTAGTAGGCAAGTATAGAACCTCAAGTCCAAGAAAGTATGTCAGTCGTCCCAAGTCCTTCATCTTAAATGAGGTATGCAAGAATTCTTCCAACTTAGTAATATTCTCTGGATCATTTCCTGTGATAATAATATCATCAACATAGATGAGAAGTATTGTAATACTTACTGGAGAAGTATGAAGAAACAAAGGATGGTCTGAAGAACTCTGAGAGAATCCCGCAGTTTGAATTGTGGATCAAAATTTGTCAAACCAAGCTCGGGGAGCCTGTTTTAAGCCACAAAAGACATTTTAGAAGACGACAAACTACATTTGGTCTTGGCAGAACACACCCAGGTGGTGGTTTCATAAAAACCACTTCTTCCAGATCGCCATGGAGAAATGCATTTTTCACATCCATCTAATGTAAGGTCCAACCTTTCATTGAAGCCACAACCAATAATGTCTGTACCGTTGCCATCTTAGCAACAGGTGCAAAAGTCTCATCATAATCCACCACATACTCTTGTTTGTACCCTTGAGCAACTAATCGAGATTTGTAGTGATCAATTGTACCATCCGCCTTAAGTTTAATGGAATACACCCACTTATTTCCAATGAGAACTCCAACTATTGGTTTATCATCAAATTCCCAAGTAGAATTTTCATTTAATGCACGAAGCTCTTCTGACATTGCCTCTTTCCAACAAGTTTCTGTAAAAGCCTGAGAGTAAGATGTAGGTACATCAACAGAATGTAGTGTGGTATGCATGGCATAAGAATTACCAAACTTCCCTGGAGAGTAACCGAGCCGTTCAGGAGCATGGCGATTTGTCCGACTAGATCGACGTGGGGGAGTAACTGGATGAGACAATTCCTCTTTGGAAGATGAGGATGCGTATGTATAGTCAACAACAGAATAATATGACGGCTGGAGATAATCATAATCATAGTTTATGGGCTGCTCCGGAAGATCAGTAGCTACCACATCATCATCAAACTTGTACAAAAAGGAAACAGATTCTGAAGCATGTTTAGAATTGTGTTTGTAAGAAAATTGACCCTAAAAAAAATAACACCTTTAGATACACGAAGCTGGCGACGAGATGCATCATAACATAGATACCCCTTTTATGTATCACTGTAGCCCACAAAAATACATTGTGCTTCCTTGGCTGAAAGTTTTTGTCGTTCATATGTTGGAAGATGGACAAAGCAAACACAACCAAAAACTCGCAAGTGAGAATAATCAGGCTTCTTATGAAATAATTTGAAGTACGGTGTCTCATTAGCAATGAGTGGGGAAGTTTGTCTATTAATCAAATATACAGAAGTATGTACTACTTCAGGCCAAAAACTCTTAGGCATACCAGATGTGCCCAACAAAGCCAATGTAGTTTCCAAAACATGCTGATTCTTCCTTCCTACGACTCCATTTTGTTCCGGAGTATGAGGACAAGTGCGTTGAGAAATAATTCCTTTGTTTTTGAAAAACTCAACATGATTAATCTTAGTGTAGTCTCCTCCAGAATCAGAACGAAATATTTTTATAGTTTTATGAAACTGTGTATACACATACTCAACAAAATTCATAATAAGAGTCGGAACCTCAGATTTATTTTGAATAAAAAACACCCATGTGTATCTAGATACATGATCAATAAATAACACAAAGTACTTATATTCGATCCTTGACAAAGTAGGAGAAGGACCCCAAACATCACTATGCACCAAATCAAACAGATCGACATAAGAAGATGAACTGGATGGAAAAGGGAGCTTGTGACTTTTCGAATAGGCACAATTAGAACATGTCAAAGGGAGACTGGAATGAATGCCATGTGTTCCTGGAAGGCATGATTTGAGCATGTGCTTAAGTCGAGAGAAATGAGGATGACCCATCATATTATGCCAAAGAGTGAGCAACTTATTCAAGCGAGTAACATCCGCGGCAGAAACTGAAAGAAAACAATGATGTAAATAATTATCAACTGACTCTAGAAGAAACATGTCGTGCCCCGTTTTTCCTCAAAACGGGTTTTGGTGCACGACCTAAAAACTCTTTTGGGCTTTTGGGAATGAAGAGTCACCACCTAACGAATTAAGGTGCATTAGGGCACATATCTAACCCAGCTAATTCTAACTAAAGCTCAACTCACCAGAGATCGGGTAAAGGTTCAAATTACCTCGAGGGGAAGGTGTTAGGCATCCCTCGAGGTCCACAAATGTGGGTCTCGGCCATATCTCATGCAATATGTGGGGGTTACAAATAGCAAGTATGGTCACTTCATTTATTATTAATTAACATGGTTACTAAGTGATAAATGATATTAAACAATTAAAGCTAGTTTATTTATTTATTTAATTAATTAAGCATCCGAAAATTAGGTGATAACAAAATTAATCAATTAAGGGAACTTTAATTATTTTAGTTAATTAGATAGGCATGCGAGACTAAGTGATAATATAATAAATAAATATTACACAATAAATAAAGAGATGAGCAAGGAGATAGAAATTTGGACAATTAGATAGAATAAACACTTTTTTTTATTAAACTACCCCAAATAATTATAACAAATAAAGGGAGAAAAGGAAAGGGAGACTCTGAAGGACTTTAGGATCAGCACTCGACTTTCTTATTTCGATCGGTTTCTCGTAGGGACAGACAAATCCAAGGTTTGTCATTTAGACCGAGTCGATGTCATCATCTCCATAGGGCCTAAACTACCCCTACCCCACCACCGCATGCTTTTCGTCTCTAAAAGGTGTCTAGCGTCCCCGCTTAAGGTCCAAAAGGCATTGGACTACTGTTAGGGTGGGTATAGACTAAAATAAAATGGCCCACCTAGACAACAAGTCAAACAATTAGGACGACATTTAGCACATAAAGTCTCAAATTGGCCTCTAAGTTTTAATTAAATATGCTTGCAAACAACACATAATTAGTGAAGGTCTCATGTTAAGTGTGTGCGCATACAAACATAACGGTATTATAACAGGCAATACAACAACATGAATACTTAAAAGAGTGGTAGAAAGTTATTATAAGATGCAGATTTTAACTATTTATTGATCAAATTAATTAGAATAGATTAGCTTAAAAAAAAAAAGGAAAAAACATGTGGCAGAAACATTTAAAGCAGTAACAGATTTTAAAAGACATGCATAATATAATTATTAATTAATTTTAGGCGATTAGAAAGTAGATCACAAAATACAAGACATAAATATATTTATTTTTTTAATTTTATTTTATTTTTACAAAGCATGTAGCAAATCAGAATGATTTATTAGCATTTTTCAGTAGCAAATAGAGCAAAAATTAATTAGTTTAAGCCAGATTCAATGCAGGAAGTGGATTTTTTTATTTTAAAATAGAAATTCACTCTTTCATTTATTAATGTTGATTAACATCTCAACGTATTAATTATTTCCTATAGGCATGATTTCTAGATGTGAAAATTAAAAGTATTAAAGCTCTTATAGGCATGATTTCTAAACCCCAATTAATACATAAAAATAAAATTAATCTTCAATAGCGTGATTTAAAATGCGAACACATTGCAACATTCCGATTCTCTAGGTGCAAACATGCTGAAAATTTAAGACATTTGAGAAAATCTATAGGCATGAACTCTACAATCATTAAAATATTTGATTAACTTACATGCTAAAAATTATCTTATGTTTTTATTTAGTCCTATAGGCATGGTTTCATACTAAAATTATTAACATATAAGGAGTTATTAACGTCTGACTAATTTATTAGCACCAAAATTATTAGAATCTGAATTTAACATACAAAAGTTATTATAGTCTAATTATCTAAAACTAACAAACATACATAAAGCCACTAAAATAATTAGTAGCACATGCTAAACATAACAAATTATGGGCATAGATCTCTACACATAATAGCATGAATATTTATCCCATAAGCAAATTTCCCGATTTTAGCATGAAGGCAAATCTTAATTTTCATATACTGATTTATTTCAGGTTAAAAAAAAAAAGTCTCACAAAGGCTTGATTTTAGATCGATTGTTATAACACGCTTACCCGGTTTTATGGCGAAGCGATATAGACAGATTTTTTATAACAATCACACGTAAAAAATAATAATAAGGAAAAACAGTTAGCACGTATATCCCCTCCCCCTTAGACGATCCCCCAAATTATTTCATATATATGTATAGTTTAGAGTCATATAAAATATTACAAAACCGAACAACAAAAGCGAATAGTAAATGACATAATACAACCCAAAATAAACTACTAAGCAGAAATAGTTTCTATCTGGTAACCCGCCCTAGACGACTCTTCATGTCTTGAATTTTATGTTCAACCCTGCTTTAAAAATATACCAAAGATGAAGACAAGATCATAGAACAATAATTACATAGATAGAAACACAACAATTATTCATAACAAACACAAATTTCAAACAAGTCATAAAACATATAAAATCACACACTGAGAAAGAAAGGATAAAGAGACTAGTCTGGATGCTTCCTTCTGATTTAATTCAAACAATGCAACAATATTTAATAATCTGAAACAACAAGTAAACTAATGGAAAGCAACTAACCAATTAGGTGGAATATTTTTTCAGCAATGAAGTATTTAGCAAGATTTCCAAACCACAACAGCAACACAGCAAAAGCACAAAGAATGATCCAAAGCTTTACTAGAGTTCTTATTATATTTTTTAGAGAAGAGAGTGTCTAAACTTGAGAGTGTGTCCACCGTGAGTATGAGCGTGTCCAGATAATAGGACTAAGGGTCACTTTATATAGTAGAAAAGAAGCACGGTTTAAAAGGAAAGGGAACTTAAAATATTTAATTATGTCCTTATACAAAGAAACAAATCAATCAATTAATAAACCCCATAAAATAATATGCAGGAATCACCCTTTTATTTACCCTTACAAATTATATTTTTACCAAAAATAAAATATGCCTAACTTTTAACTAAGGCAAGAAGTCATTTAAATTACACATAATCAGCAAACAAAAATTAATATTCGGAGAATAGAAATAATACAGCTCAAATCAAGTCACGCAAATTTGTTAGCAATATTTTTACAATAATTAGATAAGAAGGAAGATGCATGCCAAGATATATACATGGCAAGAGTTGATTATGGCATAAGGGATCAATCAAACCAACAAAAGAATCGGTCAACAATCACAGTAACCAAAAAAGAGGAATCGGTAAAATCTAATATTATGGCATCCAATATGGTGAGATCAACATACAAGATATATATTTTGACTACAAGTAAAATCTCAACAATCAAGGAAAGCCAATGAATACGACTCTCAATCGATTAAGGCTTAAATTATGATTTTACCATACAGAAGATAATCAAGGGAGTTCGTAAACTAATAATTTTATTATATAAATGCATAAGATATGCAAACCATCGGTTCGAGTTTAGACTCAATGTACCAAGTCATAAAACTTCACAATTTGAAGTCTAGCAGATCGTAGTAGGAACAAACAATATGAATTTGAAAAGATAATTGGCTAATCACAATAGAAAGTAATAATCACAGATTTAAATAGCAAATCGGCAAATCTCAATGGAAGTAATGAATTGACTTCACTCCCACAAAATATAAGAGAACAATATAAAAATATGAATGGATTAGTTTGTATATCACCATTTTAAGATCATGCCTGAATATGATTTGCCATAGACCTAACAAAATAAAAATAAACATCACACCAAAAATATACTAAACATGCTTGAATATGATTTTGTCATATACTTAAGCAAGTAAAAATCACACCAAACTCAAACAAAAATGAAAGATGTTAGCCGAAAAGAGATGATAATTGAGAGAGAGGAGCGAACCTGGACGGATCTGTCGAAGATCCGTCTTAAATACACTTGAAATCCCAAAAGAAATGTACATCGGAGCTCGCAGCTGGTGGTCGTCGGCTGTTGCTGTTGCTGGTCACTCGCTGATTGGAGCAGCTGACTTTCTCTTCCTCGCTAGTTAGAGCTGCTATTGGTGTTGCTGGTGGTCCTTGCCGGGAGTTCCGTGAGGCTGCTGCTGGTCGCTGGTCGGAGTGCTGCCAGCTGCTGGAGTTGTTGTCGTCCTCGTCGGCCGCTGGTCGAACAAAGAGAAAAAGGAGACGGAGAAGAAGAAGGGAGGAGAGGGAAAAGAGAGAGAGAATCGCCGGTCAGAGTTGCCGCCGGTTGCGGCTGGAGAGAGAGGAAGAAGAGAATGGGAATTGTTTTTTTTAGGTTTAGGTTCTTTTAGGTTAAAATAGGAAAGAATAGTTTGGGTGCATCCGGACCGTCTATTTCAAAAGAGATGGAAGGTTGAGATTAAATAAAGGAGATCAATGGTTAGGATTAAAATATGAGGTATGAGATTTGGATTGACTTTGGTCCGAATTTGGTTATAATTGTAATGAAATAAAGGGCTAGAATTGCAACCAAATTGAAATAATATGCTACACTTGAAATGTGAAATTGCATAAGAAGAGGGCTACGAATTAAATAAATTGGACTAGGGTGGGCTATGATTTAAATAATTTAGGAAGTTTAAGGGAATGCTATTCAATTAAAATACTACAAAATACTATAGTTAAAATTACTTAATTTTTTAAAGCATTTAAAATATTTCAAGTTTTACTAATAATTTTAAAATATTTTACTAATATTTACAATAATTTTTATAAAAGCATGCATACTAAATATAATTTTTTAGACAAAATCGATTAAAATTTTAAAACTCGACATATATTTAAAAATACGTATTTAATCGAATAGCATTCCCAAAAAGGGTTAAAGGTCGGTCAAAATTGGGTGTCAACAAAACATTATGCCAACTCTATGCCCCTTGGCAATGGTCATCCCGATTTTCAGATTTTGAACAACACAATCATTGGGTGAGAATTTTACAACACAATTCTGATCAACTAGCTGACCTACCGAAACCAAATTAGCCTTCAAATTAGGTACATAAAGAACGATAGACAAATTCCAACAGAACCAATACCCGAAGCAGGCAATGTATGCCCATTTTCCGTATGAATAACATGTTTAGAAACATCATCATACAATGAAGAAAATTGGGAAATATTTCTGGTCATATGATTGGAAGCACCCGTATCTAGATGCTAAATAGATTTAATAGAATTACTTGTACCTGAGGATGCCGAGAGTGCACTTGAGATGGCTTCGGGAAGGGCAGCTGCTATAGAATCTCGAATCAGCCTTTCAAGATCATGTCCAAAAGGGAAGGAACTAGCCGATTTAGTGACATTTGTATGGTATGCTTGGTGAGCAGGCCGTGAATGATTTGGACGACGACGACAGTCCAAAATATGATGGCCAGTAATCCTACAGTAAGCACAAATGTGTTTCTTCTTATTGGATGCTATGTGACCAAAGTCGTTGCACTCATAGCACTGGACACTTTTCTTAGTATTTCCTGATGAAGTACCGTCAGTTGATTTTTGTGCAAGTAATGCAACAACAAGTAATGACATCGACTCCATGGTCGCCTGAGTTCCAAGCCTGGTCTCTTCACGCAAGACGGGCCGCCAACACAACATCAAAAGCAAGTGTGACTTCTCTGTTCAACAAACTGCCACGAATCGACTCGAATTCAGGCCGGAGTTTCATCAAGAACTATACCATCCTTATCCTTTGTCGTTCTCCCAACACTTCATTAAGCCTTGCCGTAGACATATTTCACCCAAAAATTTGATCATGTTCTGACCAGAGCAGCTGCAAGCAAGCATAAAACGAACGAACATTCTTGTCCTTCTGTGTATCTTCAGCAATGTTGCATTCCACTTCAAACTCTTATGCCAGATTGCTTTGTTGGTAGACATTATGCAGGTGGAGCCACATCTCTAAAGCTGAACTAAATGGTCTAAGTCCCATAGCGATGTCAGCATGTACCAAATTTATCATCCAAGCGATTACCTTCGCGTTATTCAAATTCCATCGTTCCAACTCTTTTTCATCTGTTGGCAGACCAGCATAACCATCTAACCACCCCAAAAGGCCCTTTCCTTGAACAAAAATTCCAAAGTGGAATTCCCATAAAGAAAAATTGGAACCATCCAATTTTGTGGAGAGCAAATCGTGTGAGGATGACAGATACAAAGAGATAAGAGGAACACAAGAAGGTAACAAGGTACATGTGTAGGGAAAGCAAAGAGCACGGAAAAATTGTTAAACGATAGCTCTTGATACCATGCTAGAGAGACAAAAGATATTCTGAAAAATAATATTCTCAATACATTAATGATACCGTAGAAAGCACATATTTATAGCTATACAATTGTAGGGTTAAAGTTCTATTCTAGGAAGGAGTATATATGGTTATAAATGTATATTTTGTAAATCAGTCCTATTCTAAGAAAGAATATATTTTCTGATTACTATACAATTATAGCTTTTCCTAACATTATAGACTTCGATTGGTTATCAAATCACTGAAATACAAGGTTAGATGTATGATCATGGTATCTCGATCTCTAATCACCTATCACAATTGGCAATCTAACTACATCTTTGAGCGGGAATAGACTGAACCAATTACGGAGCATTAAGTTTTCCTCTTGTTTAGTAACCAAACAAGATTTCATGGTATATCTCTATCCTAGATACAAATTAAACCTAGTTTCTAGAGAAGAACATGCTCTTTTTCCCCCACATTCTATCCTCATATTCCTCTCCCGAGTTCAAGTTAGACAATGAATGTATATAAATGATGATCAAGAATTAACATAAAGAATTCAAGAAAAAAAAAGCAATATATAGCGATAAACAAATTCCATCTATAGATTCAATACTACACAATCATTCGTAGCTACAACCCTAGAATAAGGGAGATTAGCTACTCATAATTTGATTCTCAATCTTTGTATGTTCAATAATCGTGCTAGAAATCAATAGATGAAAATAGTAGAAATGAACCCTAAAATTAATGTAAGTATTTGTCTAAGTCGTCATTCTCTACAAACCAAAAAAAAATTAATTAAAATAATAAAACCCGAGTCTATTTATAGTTGGACTAAATCGACAAAAAAATAGCTTGCAGGTTCGTAACGCGGAGGCGAAACAGACCTGCTTATCTTCACATCATCATCTTCTACGCGACATGGATAGGATCATAGTCTTTTGTTTCATCTTCATCTAGAGTCGAGTGATAATTTCCTTCTCTACGACACAAAGGGAATACAAAGATAGGGTTTTCCTTCACTTCCTGCTTGGCTCCCTTTTATGACTAGTCTCTTGTTTCCCTACTTTATTTCCACTCTCGTACCTTCTTACCTACATTCACTAATCACATGGGTTACTTAATGATGCATAAACATGACTCTCAAGACTATAAATGACATAGAGTTTTGCTCTTGAACTTAGTTCACATATTGGTTTAATTTTGTCACGATCCAAAAATAGACATGATGACACTTGTCTATTCCCACCAAGACAAGTTAGTCTCAACCCAACGAAAATGAAAGAAATGCGGAAATATAAAGCAAGAACAAGACAAAGGCAAAAAACTTATTCATTCTAAACAATATCCCAAAATTTGGTTGTCACGTGTACAAGCCACTAATGTAAAAATAGAATTCGAAAGATAAATACAAGTCTCATAGTCTTTGCTTCTCAAATAGAACAAAGAGTAAAGTAAAGGAACAAAAGGGTCCATCGGGATGACAAGCATCTACCTCTCAAAATCATTAACAAGCCTCGAAATCAGGAGAAGAAAGAAGAGATCATATGGGTCCGGGCTCAGAACCTACACAAGTGTAGAATCAAGGAGTGAGTACCAACATTACGGTACCCAACAAGCAACCTAATAAATAAGGCAACCTTGTTAGAATTTGACTAATCCTTTCCATCCCAACCGATCCTCCTGAAACTACAACCTACACAGAAATCAGCCCAACCTAACATTTATATAATAAAAGTTCACAAGGCTTAATATTCACAGTCCAAAATCACAAGTCAACAACCAACACGTATCACGTAAGTCAAACTCAATGTCAAGTAGATCGATTACACGAAACAAGTACATCAATAACAAGTAACAAGTAAGTCACATATAAGCATAGAAATACATCAAATCACCAGAATCAATCTCTCGTCGAAACCATTTCCCATTGGCACAATATCACTAGCTGGAACCATTTCCCATCGGCTTTATATCAAATCACTAGCTGGAACCATTTCTCATCGGCTTTATATCAAGTCACTAGCCGAAACCATTTTCTATCGGCTTTAGAACAATCACTATCTGGAACCATTTCCCATTGGCTTTATAACAATCGCCGGCAAAGACCTCAACATCATAACAATCACATGTCTCATCATAGTGTTCAACAATCAATGCACACAAACAATATCACACCATACAAAAAGACAACAGGTCATGAAATTCAACTTTACATTCAAGCCATCAAGGCAAATCATCAAATCAATCAAATAGGGTAACAACAAGGCAATTCATAAATTGTCGTTATCATCACAAAACCCTTCCATTTACCCCTTCTTTGTTTATTAACATTAATTAAGTGGAGCAATAAGACTCGTCACCTCATTCCCGATTACTCCCTAACACATATACAATGAAGAGAAGTAGACAATTCTACTAGTTTACAAAGTGTAAGAGTTCACGTGCCTTAAATCAATCAATAAATACTACAAGAGTTGAGTCTTCCCCTTCCAAATCACTTTCAAAGCCACACAATCTTTAATAGTCAAGTATTCACAATCACTCATCGAAAACAACGATTCCCATATCAATTACATAGAGAATTGGTTCAATCAGCTTAAAACCCAATTTCAAAATGAAGGTTTGAATTCGGAAAATAATACTTGAAAATGATGTTTAAGGCTTTAAGAACTCATTAGTGAAAACCATTTCTAAAAAGATATCAAAACCTCTTCAAAATCACCATTTTAGATCAAAACTCAAGTTCTTGCAAAACCTTCCCATTTTCCAAATCAAATCCCAAATTATGATGTTAGAATCCCTAAATAATCAAAGGAAAATTAAAGTTTAGGGTCATAAAAGCTTACCCAAATGATTTAGCACAAGAAAACCTTGTCAAAATTGCCACCAAGGTTCCCCAAGCTCAAAATGGAAAATGGGGCTTAAACCCCAAAATTTGCAAGTCAAAACCCCCCTCTGATGTCGCTTAAGCGTCATAGGTTCGCTCCGCAAAATGGGGGGGGGGGGGGGGGGGGGGAGAGGGTATCGCTTTTGCGAACTAGGCTCCACTTAAGCGACCATCGTTGAAGCGATCCATGGTTCACTTGAGTGAACCCTTCAAAAAGTCTGACATTCATAAGCGAAAGGTACAAACTAGGCTCCAGAAAAATAGCCAACACTCAAACCATCGAAAGGACCATCGAGATTCGTTCGAAATCCCGTAAACAAAAACCACATATGCAAATCAATTATATTCGACGTTCCGGACTCAATGGAAGCGTCAAAACGTGAATTTGGGATCTCCTCGATCCGACATCCGTGAAAACCATAAGAAACTAACTCAATGCCTAAAAAGGCTAAAACAAACTTGGGACCTCTCAAAAATCAACCAAGACCTAACCTAGGCCTAAAATCATCCGCCAAATCCAGCAGAACTCTCAGAATTCTTATCTGAGCATCCAAACCCGGAATGTCGACCAAAGTCAACCCAAAGGCTAAAATTCTACAATTTCATAACTTAGGACCTTAAATCCTCAAAAAGACTCGGAATCTGAATTCGACAACTCTCACATTTCGGGACTGATGAAATTAATGGAATTCCATTCTGACACTTGAAACTCCAAAAGTCACCGAAAACCATTTTTTTAACAATTTAGTCTTTCAAACTCCAAACTTACCAAATACTCAACTTTTAACTCAAAGTTCAAAAATCAATTTTTCAACTCAATCATAAAAGACTCGGGATCAATATCGAGAGGGAAAAAATGATAAATTCACGAAACTTTTCAAATATGACCGACCGGGTCATTACAAATTTGGCTTTCAGGCATACAAATATGCCCAGATCAATGATTCTCTCCTCTCTCTCTTTTCTTTCCCTCTCTCATCCCTCTCTCTCTCTCTCTCTGCATTTCACTATATGATACTCCATAGTAGAGACATACAATTCATTCAATTGTATTGATCTGTCAAATACAAAGAATGAATACATAGAAAAAAAAAAGATACTTGTATCAGTGGTATCACTCTAATGGTTGTATCAACATACTATCTTGTATCAGCCTATACAATTTGTATCTTTGTATTACAAATGAATACAAACGATACAAGAGCGAATGAATATAAGTAATACAACCTATATAAGCATGTGTGTATCGAATACATCATGTATCAGATTGTACTTGTTGATTCATGTATTCGCCAAATACAATCTATATCTAGCATCTCGCCTCTCCCAAATCTCGCTCGCCTCTCTCTCCTGAATTCACTAGCCACTCTCTTCTCTCCGCAAAATTGTTCGCCTCTCTCCTCTTGCTATGAATGGTAATTACCCAAACTATAGTTACATATTTCTAATTAGCCCTAAACAATAGTTTTTTCCAGAAATTTTCCCTAATTATTTAATCTCGTCTCACCCTTCTCTCTGCTTCAATTCGTTTATGATAGTTAGATCTATTTGTATTCTTTCGAATTTGTGTTTAGCTTTTAAGTTGTGAAATGAATGTAATTTTGCATTTTGTTTCCAAGTTGTAATCTTTTCCTCTTTTTTAAAAAAATAAAAAATAGTAAGATTTGGTTTCTTTCCTTCCAAACACTCTATTATTGTTTTCTTTTAACATTCTTACATTCTAAGTGTAGTGTACAATGCATTTATCTTCACTTTCTTTTCCTTTTTCTTCTACTTTCTTCACTTAAAACAGTTCATAAACAACTTTGCAATGCTTAATCACTTAGTTTAATTTAATAGTCAATTAATCAACTTTATGTTTTACTCGCTTAGTCTCACCTAGTTTGAAAATTCAAAAGGGATTTGCATTAGTGAACCTCGAAAGGTGCCTAACACCTTTCTTTTAAGATAATTTTGTTTTACCCAATCTTTAGTTACACAAAGTAGTAAAAATTATGTTATTTGCAAAATTAGTAAATAAATGCCCTACCGCACCTTATTTTATTAGGGTCACTGCTCCTCTCTTTTAGCCCATTAAAAGAGTTGTCACATGTCGAAACCCGCTTTCGCAAGAAATTGAAAGAAACTAGGTAGGCGGTACATAGAAAAATTAAGGTTAGACATGAATATTTAATGGGTAGAGATAAATATGATTTTTTAAACTATAAGAGCAAATATGACCCTACAGTTGGATGAGAAAAATAAAAATGTTGAAAAAGTACTCCCTCTGTCCCTAATTACTTGTCCACTTTTGAATTGACACATATTAAGAAAATAATTAATAATATAGTGAGTTTACCATTTTACCTCTATTAATTATGAAGTGGATGAAAAGTTTTACATTTTTCAAAATAATTAGTCATTTAATTGAGGGTATAATAGGTAAAAAAAAATTGTCCTTTCTTGATTTGTCAAAATGGACAAGTAATTAGGGACAACTATAAAAGAAAAAGTGGACAAGTAATTAGGGACAGAGGGAGTATAATGAAGGGCAAAAATAACTTATTTGTCATAGTACGAGGACAAATTTGACCCCTTTTTGTTGAATTTAATACTCCCTATTGTCCATATTAAGTGAATCTTTGGGACTTTTAATTTCATAGTTCAAGATAAGTGAATTATTCAAAATTCAAGATTGTTGGAATTTCTTTTCCATATTTGCCTTTCATTTACATTTTCTGGACTTACATAGGAAAATTAAGGTGAGACATGAATATTTAACGGGGTAGAGATAAATATGATTTTTTAAACTATAAGAGCAAATATGACCCTACAGTTGGATGAGAAAAATAAATATGTTGAAAAAGTATAATGAAGGGAAAAAATAACTTATTTGTCATAGTACGAGGACAAATTTGACCCCTTTTTGTTGAATTTAATAGTCCCTATAGTCCATATCAAGTGAATCTTTGGGACTTTTAATTTCATAGTTCAAGATAAGTGAATTATTTAAAGTTTAAGATTGTTGAATTTTTTTTCCATATTTGCCTTTCATTTACATTTTCTAGGTGATAAGTTTAAAAGAGTTAATTACTCATATTTATGATTTTAATTTAAATTTTTTCTATTTTCAAGAAAAATTTAAGAATAACTAAAGGGGAAAAGGGTGGAAAATGGTATTTAATATATATGCTAATTTTTTTTTCTTAATGATATGTCAAATCCCAAGAATCACTTAATACCAGAGGGAGTAATTATTAACATTTCTTCATTATTAAAGAAGTCACACTTTTCATGCTATATTATTAATGGTTTTTGACCATTATATCTAGGAATTTGTGAACATTATTTATTATTTAAAGGTTTCACAAAGTGCAAAAATAATATCATATCTCTAATTAAATAAAAAATTCTAAACAATAATTCTCATAATGAAGGTTGTTGCAACAAATTATTTTCTTCTTTTGAAGATAAATTTTTTGTTATGCTCCATTGTTTTAGTAGCAGAAGGTAAGTAGACTTCTTTCATATGTCACAATTATTTCATCTTGCAAGTATATAATAGTGTTAATAAATTTATTTTTTTGTTATATGATTTAGCAGCAAGAATTGGAAAAAGAGAAATTGAATCAAATGAAGCTTATACAAGTGGAACCAAGCTTTTCAAAATGGAGGTTGATGATTCAATCGTAATTGACTATACACCATCTCATACATCACCGGCTACTCCAACACCATGGCCTTATAAGACCATTGATTAATCGTTGTTCTATATAATTTATGAATCATGTTATCCTATATAAATATTTTAATGAATGATATTGGTGTTCAAGTAAATTTTCTAATGTCCTTGTACCCGCTTTATTATACTCCGTGGGCGTTTGGTCATGATATATCATATCATATCATGATATGAACTCAATCAGCGTTTGGATATGTGATTTCACGCTAATTTCATATCATGAGATAAAATTTTAAATTCTCCGAAAATCATGATTTGAGATTTTTCAAATACAAAAATTGACTTACAAGTTTATATTATTTTTTTAAAAAATCACATTTATATCTACTAGCCATTTGTTTTATATGTAAATAAAATTTATAATTCATATCATTACCTTGTAAACCATTTACTATATCTCATATAATGATTATTTCCACCTACATAAAATTTATTATTACTTCAAATCAATGTTTGTTTACCATTTATATTCACCAAATTCATTATTTTTTATCAAATTTATTACTACTTCGTTCAAATTAACATTTAATAAAAAAAAATCATCATTATATTGGGTGGACAAGACTAACTATTGTGGTAAGATTGTATTGAATTAATAAAAAATAATTTTTTAATTTTTTTTATTGAATTAAAAATTTCATCAATAAATGTTGTATTTTTAAGAATAGCTTTGTGATAGTGTATTATGTGATTTTATAAACTTTTGCTCATTTGATAAGATTGTATAAAGAATTGAAACTATTTTAATAATTCTACAACTTATGATGTTTTTATGTTTATGAGAAAATATACAATGTAAAAAGTCCAAATTACATGTCCAAACAAAACTCTAACTTTATTTCATAATATATTATGATTTCAAATCATGATTTTATATCGCATTGCCAGACATATATCTTTGCTATTTCAATAACTAATAATGTTTTGGACTATGTTAGTAACTTCAAGGTAATAATAGCATTTTAATTTATCTTTTTTTCTATTAAGGGAATTTTATTAACTGCCAAGAGTGCTTTAAATCAAACAAAGTAAATTATTAATCCAAAATCAAATTTTAAAATCAAATAATTATCCAAATTAAAATTTGTTGATTTAATTTTTCGATTTAATTCAAATAGTGCACACCCATAACTCTATTGCATTACATATTGTTCCTAAATATTGCATTACATATTATTCCTAAGTGTACAAGATGTGAAAATTGATGTATAAGAAGGTTTGAAGGGGTAATTTGTTTGGTCATTTTAACTATTTTATCTCTGAAAAAGTTTTTTTTAAGATTATTGTTTCACTCAGTGACAAAAATAATTTATCCCAATACTAATTATTTATTAATTATAGAATATAAATTATCTCAAAACTTTATAACCAAATAAAAAATTAAGAATTATTAAAAATATATCCCATGATTATCTTCTGAGCGAATTGATGAATTGGATTCAGATAAAGATATATGGAAATATTACTTTTCGGCTGAGATGATCATATTCATAGTCTGTCTTCTTCCCAATTCTGATGCAAGCAATAACCAATAGCATAATTACAAAGCGGAAAAAAGTTTAAAATACCCTCAAACTATTTAAAACAGCTTATATATATTTTTTATTTATTTTTGGGATTAACATTATCCTTGTCATCTATGTTTTGGACAACAAATATCCTTAAAACGTTATCTTTAACATTAAAACTGACATGACAGTCCACCTAGACAGTCCAACATGGCAAAAATTCCTTCCTCTCAATAATGTTGTTCTTCCTTATTCATCCATATCACAAAAAAAATGTAGAGAAGTAATACTCTCTCCGTCCATCTGAGCTTTCCCACTATATTATTTTAAAATGTCCAACAATACTGTTCAGTTTATAAAACTAATAAGTAATTTATCATGTAGTATTTATTTTATCATTGCTATTAAATAATATTTATTTTTTAATATTTAAATGACTTATATTTACTATAGCATTTATTGCTTCTTAATTTCTGTGTCGAACTAATAGTGAACCTTAAATTTTCTTCAAGCCTCAGGAAAATGACAATTTTCCTAAAATGGTTACTCCATTATTTAAAGGAATTGGAACAAGAAAGAGACAAAAGTGCAATAGAGTTTGTTGTGCTCATTATCAAGATAGCCTACTAAAAATATTTTCCCACGGTCCTTAATTCTCTAGAACCTAGTTAAGTCATTTTGAAGGTTATTCCCCCCCCCCCCCTCAACTCCCCAAACCCCACCCCACCTAGTCACCTTTAGTCAATTTTCTTTCATCACATCAAAAATGATTTTTAGCATTAATTAATTAACAATAATAGTTTAACTATCGCTAAATATATATTTTAAGAAGCAATTAACATTTTTGTAAATGTTTCTAAAGTTTATAGTAACAATAGATTCAATAACAATTAATTAACTAATATCGACAAGTGATTTATCACTCTTTATTAATATGTATATCTATTATATTGATGTTAAAAATTGTTTTTGTTGTAGTGACTAGATCTTCGGTTGCTCTCTGATGAGTGCAAACTCGACTTCTATATTAAAATATTATATTTTCTCTTTGTTTTATTTTAAGAATCTCAATCTATCGATCAAATTAGATATGTGGCTCAACATTTAATGACGTGATAAAGTTGATTAATTGACCCAAACAAAGTAAAATTTTGCTTTACATGTTAATCCTAATTTTGGGGATCAACGTTGTGGATATCTTTGTTTTATTTTGTTATGGGGAGGGGTGGGGGTTATGCTGTTTTTAATGCTGATGTAATAAGTTTAATATATGTGTTATTTAAGAGAGAAATATTGAAAATACTCATAAGTTTGACACAAATTATTATTTCTCTCTAAATTACTAACAGCTTTAAAAGCACTTCTTAACTTGACTAATTCAACTTAAATACACTCCTGATGTTGCAACATGAGTAAAATACACCCCTAAATTCTTGTCAAGTTTAGGATTGTTTTCAACACTTCTCTCAATTTTTTATTAAGAGTCTCATGCTTTTACAAGAGTTTAAGACTACTTGCTATGTCATGTGACAGATTGAGAGTGTATATAAGTTTAGTTAGCGTGTGGGGAAGGCCACCAAAACTTCCGCAGTCCCACAAACCGCCCCAACAATACCCACTTACTTGTTTAATTTGCTAAAGCAACCCTAGCCCCCCACCCCCTATGAAAAACAAAAGGAAGAAACTTATAATAGGAGAAAAATTTATTTTAATGTATATTTGTGTTACTACTAGATATGTATAGGCCCTACTATATACCACAAGACAAGTCCCAAAAATTTATCATTATTAACCATGATTAATATTTTATTTGTTTGTTTGATTATGTTCTTGTACTTTATTTTGCAAATTGGCGGCCGGAAAACAGTTCACACTCCACGCCAAATTCCTATGAAAAGAATAGAGGGCATCTTGAAGGAAAATGTGTTTCATGCCTTAAGTGGTTGAAAATGATCATCAAACAACAAATAATCAAAGTCATTTTGTCTTCTACAATTTATGAGACAACACATGGATAAAAACATTGCCTTTTGTCTTTTTAGCTTTATTATAGTAGTATATTTAGTTTGGATTAAGGAAAGGGAAAATTTCATAAACAACAAAACATTCACTATTTACCAAAAAAAAAATAGCTATACTTTGATTTGATGTGCATTATTTTAGTGTATTTTTTGCATGTTTCGGATTAAAAATACAAATACGAACCAACTAATTTGAATAAATTGTGGGAGAAATCTTTTTAACTTTGGTAAAAGAGCTAAAATTACTCCCTAAACAAAACTCTCAAATAGCTAGTTCATCATCATTCTTCCTAAAAAAAGTACAGAAGCACATATCGATATATCAAAACTATGCTTATTGTTAATCATTGTTGAAATTCAAAATTGCATTTGTTCATATCATCATTTTTACCTGAAAATTTTTAAAATCGCTGATAAATCTGAGAAGCAATTTTGGAATACAAATTTGAAGCAGCTCATCATCGTTCTTCCTGCAAAACACAAAATCAAGGATTGAGGAGATCGTAGTGTAACTTGATCATATCTTCTCTTAGAAAAGTCCAAATGACGATCAGTTTATTCATACCTTGGAAGTTAGGCTTGAAAATCTTTAATTCGATAGGTAATGGACCATGAAACTATTCATATATATTCTAGGACATATGCTTGTTTGAAGTTGACCTTTGTATATATAAACTTATACCGTTATACAAAACTTAATCAATAGAGAAACTTAATTTTTATTCAATTTGTTCAATAGTTTCCCAAATAAAACCTTAGTTTAATTACATCCAGCACTCTTCCCATAAATACAATTAAATTCATTAATTATGTTCGAGTCTAATTTCATGTGTCATGCATACAATTCAAATGAACCCATTACTCTCGTAGACAAAAATAATTTTGAGATTTTCAACTTTCTCATAAGATCTTTAAGCAAATTACTTTTACTCATTTTCTCTCTCTCACACACACACTCAAAGTGATAAAATGACATGCATTGCATGCGTAATAGTAGTAATTAATTTGACTGATCTCGTGTATCACTTTACATGCATCAACTTTAATTTTATCACAATTCAATAGTCAATAACGTTTGCATGCTAACTCATTAAATCCAAAAGAGTTCACTCATAATTTGTACATTCCCTACATCATCATATCTCTCTCGATATACATATTATATTTGGAGCTAACAACGTACGTACTTCTCTCTTTAAATTGAGCTATTTATCAAATGAAAAAAAATAATCTTTATATTATTATAGTGATCTATGCTCTTACTTAATATTATTGTAGTGTTTTGAAATTTGAATGAAGATCTCGAGTATGAAAATTTCAAATGTACAAAATTGGACATGATATTTGGATTGTGTTCATTATTCTCTCCGTCTTAATTTATATGTTAAGTTATTTAGTTATTTGGACACAAAGTTCAAGAATATTGAAACAAAAAACTTTTGAGAATTGTGATCCAAAATAAGCCATAAATATTTATACAGTTATATCGACGGACAGAGTTGATCAATGAAACCGACCCTATCCCTTGGTTACTCTTTATTTTAATTATTGCTTAATGATTTTTATGTAATTAAAACTCACTCAATCCCTAGTTAAGTTACGGTGCCAGTAAGAAAAAAGAGAATTAGTGTAACATGCATTATTACATGGAAAAGTTTGGCATTCTGCAGTGGTGATAATGACACTAAAACAATCTTAGCTTCTTATATACTACTGTACTTGTATTGTTAAATATTACTATTAAATACTATATACTAATAAGGATATATATATAGAGAGAGAGAGAGAGTTGAATAAACTATTGACACTTTTTGTATTGAGGGTCTAGTAATTAACAAGGTCAAATCTATTCTTGACCCATTAATCTTTTTGTTTAATAATTATGAAAAAGAACACATGAACTGCCTCAAATTTGTGGACTAATTAAAATACTTGATAGTTTAATTTGTTGAACTTATTATTTGAGTTGTCTGATAGGCAGTTGAACAAGCCTTCAAGCTTTGAAGGGAAAAAACAATATATGTTTACTTTTCTGAATAGAGTTACCTAATACTAATCGTCGTGGATTTTTGTTTAATCGTCGTAAATCAACCATATGAACACATAGTTTCCGATCTCAGTCTGATCAGCTAAGCCATCTTAAATCTTATTGGGGTGTGAGGCATGCATAACATTTTTTTGCTAGCAAAAGAGATCTAAGTCATTATTTGTTTCGTGTGCATTATGTTACAAAATTTATATATATGTTTCATAAGTCATTATTCATAAATCAAATTCATGTAAATTATGTCATAATATCATGTATCGAATTGACACTCATATCTCTCTCATGTTCAATAATTTATTAGCTCATTTCTAGATTAAGATTATTAAGATTAAGACATTGAATGTCTACCAAACAACAACTTTTGATTCTTAATAGAGGTGACCATACTGTCGTAAAAATATCATTAGGCGATGGTTCCTCTTAAATCTTGAACAAAAAACCAATCTTGCTATCAGCTGACATGTAATTTTGGGCCTAACGATCAGCCTAATAATCGTTCAAAAAATTTGTGACTCATTTATTAATAAAAGTCTTTATTCAAGAGTGTGAAAAACCGTTGAAATTAGTTTGTAGGAGGATTTAAAAGCATGCACATTTCAAAATATCTAGCTAGATATTTAGGTCCTTTGTTACAGTTTTATTTTATTGTTTCCACAATGATGGTAACCTTATATCTGCTGCCACTAAAGTATATGTACTTTTTAAAAGAGAAACAATTAATAGTTTAATATATCTAATCTTTCTTACTTCATTTAATCAAAGTCTAAGTAAAGATAAAAAGGGCCTTTATTCCTTTAAGAATGGAATAATTTATTATTGTAGTAGTTTGTTGAAAAAGAATAAATTATTTTATAAAACAAGCAGATCAGAGAAGTCGGTAGATCATATATGATTGTAATGATTTTGTAAGATTGGGTTGGATGGTACTTAGCAACTATTGGTTGGATGGTTGGGTCTACCTTTTTATTATTATGATCTTTCACTTTAGTGATGGAACCTTCATTTTCTTTAAGCTAATTAATTAAATATGTTGAGCGTGTGACCATCTCATCTAAAAGCTTAAGTGCAGGATTTTTGTCTACTCTATTATCATGTTGAGGCGTGTGGTCATGTCATCAAAACGTTTAAGTTATTAGAGAGACACCACTTTTATCATTTAATTATATTCTTAACAAAATTTGATCCCCGTGATCTCGAGTTTAATCACTTTTTTTTTTCATATATAACTTTTTTAAATATAGTATATGTAGGGGTGTGCATGACTAGGTTGGTTTGAGTTTTTCAAATATCAAACTAAATCATTTGTGTCAGATATTTAAATTTATAAACCAATCCAAACCAATAAAACTCGGGTTTTTCAACCTCGGGTTTTTTCGGGTATTTCCGGTAAAGTATTCATACAAACATATAATTTACTTGTACTTCAAATATTTCTTTAGTCCTATCAAAATACAACTATCTAAGGTGTTTCTTAAAAAAAAAACACAAAATATGATATGATTAATGACACTAAAATATCCAACAAAAATAATAATAATTAATCGCGTAAAATAAATATTGCAAATTAACAAGTCATAAGTGAAATGATCATAACTCAAAAGTACTAAATCATGCTAAAATAAGTTCAATAAGTATTAGTTACATGACTAAATATTAAAGAAAATTAAAATTAGATTATGTATTTTAATTATCTAAACCAATGTAAAACTAAAGAATAAATATTCAATATTATTGTCATTCTTAGTGTTGAATTGATTTTCTTTTTGTATTAGTTTGATTTGATTTTGATTTAAGCTTTATTATAGTTACCAACCAGAATTCTAAGTTTCAAACTTGAAATAATATATTAAAAGATAAAAACTATAAAAAGTATAAGAAATATTTTAAAATTATATCAAATATTTTTATGTATAAAATAAAATTTTAAAATTATATATATAATGTCGGGTTGGTTTGGTCTCGGGTTGTTTTTTTTTAGTTAAAACCAAACCAACCCAAATATAGTCGGGTTTTTTTTTCAATACCAAACCAAGTCAAACCAAACTACTAGTCGGGTTTTTTTTTACGATTTGACTCAATTTGCGGTTTGATTCAGTTTTTGGTTCGATTTTGTACACCCCTAATTATATATGTATGACTACTCAATTTTCAACAGTGGTGATGGAAATTATTTGATAATCTTTGTTTGAGGAAGTGTTAAAATAGAATCTAACTTAAATTTAAAATAATATTTGATATCTTAATGGAACACTGAATTTCTTATTTCACATATGTATAAGTTATCTACCACTAACTTCTCAATTTTGGTTTTAAAGTGTCTTTCTTGACTTGCAAGGCATTTTTTTTATTAAAAAAAAAGTCTGTTGTATTGTATGTTTAAGTTTAATATAATATGCACTTAGAGCTTTTACTTCCTTAAGGTTTAGAGTTAACTTATTTGAAAGTTAATAGTTGGGTGGTTCAAAAAGATAAGTGACTTAACCGACTATTATCCATTTGTGATTAGGACGTTTGGGAAAAACATCCACTTGTCATCTTCTCAATGGTGCTATATTAATCAAATTATATCCTTAACTTCTTATTTGTACAACACATCCAACATTAACTAGTCTTTTTTTTTTAAGCAAATTTATCACTAGACAGTGTCTAGCGGTCATTTATTAAACATAAAAAATATCAATAGGGACAAGTACAAGCAAGGGGGGCTAGGCCTTATCTTACTAATCCTAATGAAGTACATAACTTCTACTACCTAACAAACATGAAGAAAATAAGAGCTAGAGAGAACTAAGTATTTTCTGATCATCACATAATTTGTAATACACTCCATGATGATATTACAAATGAGGATGCTTAAATAATGTAAAAATATGTCAATCAAGAAGAAAGTTGAGTTACCAGCCTCAAACTTTCTATTACAAAAGCATGAATTAAAAAAGATTGATTGCCTATCAAAAGTAACTTGAAGTATTTTTCTCTTGTCTTCTTCTTCAAACCTATCCAACAACACTTGATGATTCATACCTTCTTTATGGATTTATTGGATCTAGTTGAACCTATTGATACTGTCAAATCATTAAGTTGTTAGACATCTATTTTTATTTAGATGAAATATTGAGCTGAGCTAAATACGAGTTTTGTAACAAATACTACACAAAATCTGGTCCTCAGCATGTCTGTTAGGGGTCGTTTCGTTTGAAGACAAGTTAGGTTGGGATTAATTATGAAGAAATAAGTTATGATAGGATTAGTTATCTTGAGATTGTTTTTTGGTTGTTTGGTTTGCCAAATATGCTACATAAATTATAAGAATTAGTTGGTTGTTTACAAATTACCCTCTAAGAATAAGTTGTTTGTTTATAAAAAAAGATTTAAGAGGGTACTTTTGTTATTTTTACATTTTTATCCCGAGATAAGTATTTCACCCACAAGTAGGGATAACTTATCTCATTCATAATTATTAATCACGGGATAGGTTAACCCTCCCTTTGTAACCAAATAAAGAATTGAGGGGTACTAAAAACTTATCTCGAAATTATTTTTCTTTATTCATTACGCCAACCCATTAGAGAAATTGGTTATACTTGTAAGGGTTGTAGAAATATTATGCATATACACTGAAAGAATCAAGTTGTAACTACCCACTTGATCGTCTTTTCACCCCAAAAAGAAAAAACTTTTTATAGCTTTAAAATATCATTTATGACTTGCGGAAATAGGTGACACAATACGCCAGGCTAGATGCGTAATCCAAATTTGGCTACTGATTTTGCAGCCATGATGCGTCTAAAACTTTCTTGTCCAAATTTGATTACATATCCGAGCCTACCATATTTCAAAAACTAATTTTGTTTATATTTATATTACTCTAATTCTTTTCAAATTCAAATTGTAAATGAATGTGCTGAAGCGACAAGTTTAAGGTGAGGTGTCATGGTGTATGTTATTTGTGAATAACATAGTTATAATTTGACGATCTTGTGATGGAGTTGACACAAAACCAGAGATAGACCCTTGAGTCTAAAAGGTGCATATTGAGAAGGACCAAGACAAAATATTTGTAGTGCATATTTAGTGACGTAACACATGAAGCTGACCTGTAAGTACGCTTGATACAAAGGTCATTCAAAAGAGAGTTAGTTTCAAATATGTAATATCTTAGGACTATTTTCCAAGAAAATGGTGGGGAGAAGTACGAGGATGTCACTCTCCACGGTAATGGTCCAGGGTGGATGAAATGGAGTCTCGCATCTCAGAGTCTTGTGTGATAAAAAAAAAAATGTGCCACTAAAATTTAAAAGCAAAGTTATAAAATGATGATTAGACCAGCTATATTATATAAAAAGGCGACAATATTGGATAGTCAAAAACTCTCACTTTCAGAAGATGCAAGTGGTATATAAAAGTTACTAGCTTGTTAATGGAAAGTATGAGTCAACCACAAGTTTATTCTGGCTGGAAAGAAGTAGTAAAGTATGTATGTAAAAGCTGCTTACAGACAAACTTGTGGCTGTTTAGATCAGACAGACATGCTGTCCATAGAGATGACATATAAGAATTTTGGATCAGATGAATCTCCAACTATATGCAGTGTATGTATGCCTGTCTGACCAAAGGACTAGTACTTTTTTCTTCTTTTTGTCCTCTTGTTGTCATACTGTCGCGGGATCACCAATAAAAATGTTAATCAACTGGCATCTATATTATATAATAATAGTTTTATATACAAATAGACACTTAAAATTATATAAAATTAAATAAATAGATATATTTATTCTACGGTACAATTCACATTGAATATCAGATAAGACACCAAATTTCGATTTAGGATGTCATTTAAGATAAGATATCTATTTGTTCAATTTTATACAAGTTTAAGTGTCTATTTGTGCATATAAAATTGGAGGGCATAAAAAAAAATTGAAACCAAGTTAAATGACACATTTATATATTATGTTTTTTATTATAGATGACTAATTAAGTTAATTTTCCACTAGATATATTGTTGTATTTAAGTTGATTATTCTTTAATAATCCCTTGTAATTAGTGAATCCTATCCAAGTTAATGTCAAGCAACAAATAATTTTTCTATCGTTAATTAATTGTTTTCCATCTCATATCTGTATGTTTAAAAGTTAGTGGTTCAGACCAATAATTAGTGAGGATGTTTTTCTCACTAAAATCAAACTTTTTTTCGAGTAAGAACAAAAGGAAAGAACGACTCCCTCCGTCTCATTTTATGTGAGTTAGTTTGATTGAATTTAAGAATGAAAGGAAGACTTTTAAAATTTATGGACTAAAATAAATGATAGAAATTTGTGTAGTTATAAATCATTCCATTAAGGATAAAATGAACATTTTAAAGTTAAATTGCTATTGGTACAGAAATGTGTCATTTTTTTGGACTGACTAAAAAGAAAAGTAAGTCATATAAATTGAAACATGGGAGTATTTGAGAATATGTCACTCTCTTTCAAATGGAATGTTCAATTTTGACTTGATAGGGAATTTAAGAAAGTAAAAAAATAATTAAATTTCATGATTTTAAACTAAAGATATGTTAAATGTATCAAAAAAAAAATTAAAATTTTCTGACTTAAATATTTATATGAAAAATTGAAATTAAAAAGTTTTCAATAAGTAAAGAGAATTTTTTTTAAAACAAACTAAAGCAGGAAAATAGGACAAATAAATTGAATCGAGTAATACTTTCTTTTCTCGTGAAAGTTCAAACTCTATCACTTCAAATTTTCATATCAAGCCATTAAACACCAAAATCATACTTCTAACCAACTTAGTTATTTTTAGAATTTCAACCTACTTATGTAAAAATGAATTTTTAGAATAGGAAAAAGCTCTAATATAATTTAATCCATTGATTAAAGGGAAAATTATATGGATAAACAAACATATACTAGTTAATTAGTTAATATAGCTATAGTTTGAATTAATTACAGCTCACAACTTAATTTTAGTTGTAATTGCGTTGCTTATACATATACAAATACAAATTATATATAATACAATTATATGACAGATATATATACAAATACAATTAGCTTCTCTCCACTCTCTGCCCTCTCTCGCTTGCCTCTCTCCTCCCTCTCCAATCTCGCTTACCTCTCTTCTCCCTCTCCCTGATCTCCCAATATCTCTCGCCAGATATATAATTACATTTATATACTAGTTAAATATATACAATTATCTGACAAATATACATATACAGTTCACCTCTCTCCACTCTCTGCCGCTTCTCACTCGCCTCTCTCCTCCCTCTCCCAATCTCGCTCGCCTCCTTCCTCCCTCTCCCAATTTCGCTCGCCATATATACAAATACATATGTATACCAATTGCATATATACAATTATTTGACAGATATACATATACAATTCAACATATATACATATACAATTCGCCTCTCTCCTCCCTCTCCCAATCTCGCTCGTCTCTCTCCTCCCTCTAACATGTAGATACAAATCATAATTAACAGACTATAGCTATAAAATATAATTAAATTATTATTAAATAGCTATATGCGAAAATGCCACCGGATTAAAAGATGATGCATAGAGTAATTAAAATGAGGGAATTTAAGGGGTAATAAGTTGGTGAGAAGGGGTGATGGATGAACTTACAAATGATTAGGCACATGACATTGACACAATGGAAAAACAGGTGTCAATGTTAGATGGGTGCCAATTGTCCAAGGGCGGCGCGCACCAAACAGACAAACAAGATTGGTTGGTTGCTTCTTTCACCGTACCGCCTGATATTTATACCTTGTTTTCTGTGGGAAAAAAAAATCATTGTAACATAGTAATGATTTTAAATGATTCTGAATATATATGTTCTCCCTCATTTCACTATTTTTTTCTATTATATTAAAAATATATTCTCACTTTTACTTATTACTTTTAATATAAATATAATATATAAACGTGTTTTTAAGTTAATCTCAGTTTTCCAATTTTAAGTGTATAACAAGTAGGACTTAAATTTATATTAAGTTAAGCAATTAGACGCATGTGTCCCAATGACCCCCAAAATCAAGGATTTAAACCTTTATTGTAAGAGAACGTGATAAAGGAAAGAATTGATCCCAATAGCCCCAAAAGTCAATCACACAATCTTTCAACATGTCTTTCAATATTTGAACTGTCCTTTCCGACTGACTGTCAATCTGTCGATGGAAGGTTGTGATGAAAGTGAGTTGAGTGTCCAACGCCTCATGCAACTTACCCCAAAACTTAGATGTAAACTGAGTCCCACCATCTGAAATGATAGAAAGGGGCACCTCGTGCAACTTTACTATTTTCTAGACATAAATCTTGGACAACTGTTGAGAGTTGTAATCCATTGACCGGAATAAATTGTGTTGATTTAGTCAACATGTCCACAATGACTCAAATCGAATCATATAGTAAACCCGCATGCCTTTGATGTTCATACTTCACATATTGACAATTTTGACATTTAAAAACATACTCAACAATGTATTTATTCATCTCAGCCCATCAATAAAGTTGTCTCAAATTCTAATACATCTTGGTCACACCCGAATGAATAGAGTATTGTGAATCATGAGACTCTGTCAATACATTCTAGATCAAGTCACCAAATCGAACACAAATTCTTCCTCTAAAACTGAGTACATCTCTTGCATCGAGAGTGGCATCTTGGGTCTCCCCAAACACCACCTTATTTCTAAGCTTATTCAAATCTTCATCCCTTAAATTGATTACCCTTGATTTCCTCTATAAAGGTGGGATTAACCTCAATATGGCTATTACCCTACCTTTTTCAAAGATGCCCAACCACATGAATTTATACTCCAAACCCTAAATCTCTCTAACCAAGGGCCGCTTCATGCTAACTTTTTTATGTCTCAATGCATATGACGCCACATTGGCCTTTCCTAGATGATATTAAATAGTCACATCACAATCCTTGAGAAATTTCATCCATCTCCCCTGTATTAGATTCAGATTCTTTTAAGTGAACACATGTTCCAAGCTGTGATGGTCAGTGATCACATCACACTTCACTCCATAAAGATAACGTCGCCACATCTTGAGAGTAAACACTATTGAAGCCAACTCTAAATCATGGATGAGGTTGCTCCTCTCATAGACCTTCAATTGCCTGGGCGTATAAGCTATAACATTTCTTTCCTGCATCAAAATAGAAATCAAGCTCAAACAAGAAGCATCACAAAAAACAATGAAGTCCTTACCTTTCACGACAATGTTAGTATAGGTGTTGTTCAAAAGGTTCTTGAGATTTTGGAAACGCTCTTCACACTTCTCTGACACTCGAATGATACATCTTTTGAGTCAAACTGGTCAAATGTGTTGCCATAGATGAAAAGTTTTTCACAAATATGTGGCAGTAGCTAATATGACAAAAAGCTCCTAACTTCTGTCACGAAGCTAGGTCAGTTCCAATTCTTAACTGCCTTAATCTTTTAGGGGTCTACCATCATCCCTTCTTTTAAAACCACATGCCCAAGAAAGGCAACCGAGGCGGCCAAAATTCTCACTTAAAAAATTTAGCATACAATTTTTATTTTCCCAGGATACCCAGTACAATACGAAGATGATCTGCATGCTCCTATTTTTTCTTAAAGTAGATCAAGATGTCATCTATACATACAATCAAAAAGGAATCCAATGAGGGTTTGAATACCCTAATATCAAGCTCCTAAATGTTGCAAGCGCATTAGTTAACCTGAAGGATACTACAAAAAACTCATAATGCCCATATCGGATCTTAAAAGCTATATTAGGTATGTCCTCAGGCCTAATCTTTTGGTGATGATACCCCGATCTCAAGTAAATCTCAGAGAAGACAAAAGAACCCTGCAACTAGTAAAACAAATCATATATTCGAGGTAAAGGCTACTTATTATTGATGGTGATCTTATTCAATTATCGGTAATCTATGCACATTCTCATGGTAGCATCCTTATTTACAATCAAAATAGGAGCACCCCAAGGAGAAGCACTAGGACGAATGTATCTTTTATCAAGCAGTTTCCGAAGATGAGTCTTGAGTTCTCTCAACTTTGTCAAAGTCATACAATATGGAGGAGTAGAAATTGGGATAATGCCTGACTCCAAATCAATACAAAAGTCTATGTCCCTCTCCAGAGGCATACCAAATAGATTTAATGGAAAGGGACTCTACACTGACATTTTGAAAATGGGCCAAGTAGGACAAACAACCCTGCCCTGCTAATTTGTTAACCCGAAGGAAGGATATGATCTTTAATAGCTTAGGCTTGTTCGCCCTTCCCACTCAAATCTTTTTCTACTCGAAATCTCTAGAGTCACTATCTTAACATTACCGTTTAGCACAGCAAAATAAGGAGACAACCAAGTCATATCCAAAATCACATAAAAGTCTAGCATATCCAATATGACGAAACATACCCAAGTCTGCAGACCTATAAACATCATAGAACAATTGCAATACACATGGGTTACTACTATAGACCATTGGAGTAGCAACATACATAGGAGCATCAAGGGTATTACAAATAAAATCAAGCCCAAAGAGAAATTAACATATGCATAATAATAAGTTAAACTTGGATCAAACAACATTGTAGCCATCCGATCACAGACAAGAATAGCACATGTTATCACAACGTCTGTTGTCTCAGCCTCTGATTTTCCCAATAAAACATAACACTGAGCTCCGTCATCATTATGGGAAAATTCCCTTCCAGGGTGTGCCACTCATGTCCTTGCATTACCATTTCCTCAGCCTTCATGGCCTCCATGACTACCTCTTTGTCCACTCTATGGACGTTTTATATCATAATTACCTCCACCCAATGAAACCATTACTATATTATGCTGCTGAACTTGGCCAATAGTCTGCTTGTGAGGGTATTCCCTCTTGAAGTGTCTCGGCTCAACATAATTAAAATAGTTATAGTCAAGAGAGAGCCTGATGGCGGATGTACAAGAAGCTCTTTGTCCACCTTGAGCTAGAGACTATTGTGGAACCCCTGAATGACCACTCGTCGAAGTTGGCATAACCGACTGAATTGGACAAGCTAAATACATCTGCGAACCAAAACCCTTAAAATACAAATCATTGTAGTTGCCCACATTTCTAGACCTTTTAGCCAATGCCTTGGCCTGACAAACCTGTTGAACTCCCTCTACTTTCTTCACAAAATTAGTTACCTCAGTGAAGCTCTTACTTGCAGAGGTCATGTGCATAGATAAAAGTTGCAATTCAAAATTCAAACCTTTGACAAACAAGTGAATCTTCTCTTCCTATGTAGTATAACTGGACAAAGCATGAGACTTAGTCTCATAAGTAGCCACAGTTATGCTTCTTTGCTCAAGAGTCATGAACTCATCCTTCTTTCGATCTCTCAAAGTACGAGGCACATATTTCTCCAAGAATATGCATGTAACTATGTACAAGTTAGTCAAGGCAAGGTTGATGACCGACATTCCACAAAATGAATTCAAAGGCATCCTTACTCTCGAAACCATGAAACACTGGAAGGTTTAACTTCAAAATTTGGTCAAAATCTCATGTTCAATGCCAATCATCACAGGGCGAAGTAATGGACAGATCAAGAACGCAGCAGTTCCTGAGTCTCTTACTATCTTAGGGACTGTAGTAGTAATAAGACGAGTGATTAGAACTTGAGTAGCGCCTACACAGTGGGAGTGGCTCAATACCTTGAAACCTGCAACCCAAATCTGTGTTCTCACATCTGCTTAACATCCTCCTCAATCTCTATCAACCTCTTATTCCACATGATCCTTGGTTGGGGTGGGGTCCCTTTCTGTGGTACATTCTCTACCTGAGTTCCACCTCTGGCAAGTGTTGCCATTCCTTTGACCCTAACCTTATATCTGCCTCTACATCTACCTCTTCCTTTCCCTCTCGTTGTTGGCTCTGCTGCTGGAGTTACTGTCCTTGTACTGTTGCGTCTAGTATCAACCATCTACAGACAGAAGAATGGAAGAAGCCAGATACCAATTTGAATCAAGTTATAGGACAAAGGAAGAATTAAGAAAGAATTTTCCTAAAGCCCTGTAGCTTCTTGTAGAGAAGTACATACGTCTCTGCTCTACTAGACTCGTTTTGGTACGACGAGATCAATGAACCTAGGGCTTTGATACCAACTTTGTCACTATCCAGACGGTTGAGAGTGGCACACACACTAACCCTTCGGTGGTTGAACTGACTTCCAACCCAAACTTTACCATCAAGACTAATTATGGAAATCAATTTATGGAGAAAAATAAAAGAAACTAAATTGCAATTTCAATTGATAAAAGATTGAGTTCTCGTAAACTTAACCATTTAACCAAAAATATTGCAAAAATAAAACCCCTTAGAATTTGAATGTCGTGGTACCCTCTCAATCTCAAGGACAATGATGCAGAAAATGAGAGGTTTTGAGATTTTTTCTGCATAAAATCCCAACTTATTTCGCTATAGCAGTCCGACCCGCTATAACGACCTAGTTATCGCCTGCACATTCCGGCTACAGTGGCCTACCGCCTGGTATAGTAGATTGTACAAACTTTAGAGACTCGAAAACTCCTGAAAAACCCTTTTTTCACAACATACCTTCTTCCCTTGACATCTCAAACTATCCCCTTCACGCCAAGTTTGATTTTAGAAGTTCTACTCACCCGAATTCACTTCTGTAAAGCCCTACAGGTTTCTTAATATCTTGGTTACTAGAAAATATAAACCAAGGATAGACATATCACCTCACCCTTTTCCAGATGGCTCTAGACCTCACCTCGTCCAGATTCCGTCTAAGACTAGCCTAGCCTAAAAATTTTAAGTCACTACCCGAAAATTTTTCAGGCTCGATTTTTTTCACCATTGGCCTAGTCATGTCACAGTTAAACATATAAATTTGTCACACAAAAAGAAACAATTAAAAAATATAAATTTAATTTTTAAAATATCCCAAAAAAGACTCGTATATATGGTATCAGGGTACAAAAGTTACTTTATTGGAGAAGATCAATTAACAAGTTGGTTGGGAAATATAAAGGGTTGGAGTGAGAAAATCTTAGAGCATAATATAACGGCTGCGTGTAAATTCGTTGTCACGCCGTCCAAACAATATGCCAACCCCACGCGTAATCATCAATTAACCCTTAGATTGCATTTTTCTTCTTTTATCTATACTATATAAAAAAATATATATACATAAAGATGCAAACATTAAATTTTATAAATAACTTTATATAATAAAAAAAACTTTGAAAACGCATTGTGTCATATTCATTGAATATTTAAGTAATTCTTTTTCTGTAGTGTACCTGCTTATCACACACACTACTCCCTCTTTTACTAACTAGCTAAACAAGTCTTTTTCTATATATAAGTAAATATTTATTCCCTCACCAACAACATTTCAACTAACACCTCATTTATCCATTTTGGTTTCTCTCATTCTTAAGTCTCTCTTTCTCTCTTCTCTTCATCAACAACTCCTCCTTTCAATCTCTCTCTCGCTCGCTCGTCTCTTGCTCCGAGCTTGAAAAAGGGTAAAGGGTCTCTCTATCTTTACTTATTTTTCTGTGGTACTTAAGTTTTGTGGTGTTTCCATGCAGATGAATTCATTTACAATTTGTACATTTTGATCTTAAGGTTTACTAGTTATTTTCTACATTCTTAAGTTGTAACTAGAAGATCATTGCCAATTCTTTCAATTTTTAATGTTTGCATGTTTAATTACTTTTCTTTCCTCTATGTGTAACTCTTAGTTTTTTTTTGTAGAGTATTAATTACAATGTAAGATTATGGACCCCCTTTAGCACTTGATTGGTTGAGAAAATATAAAGAGAAAAAAAAGGCAATTCTATCATTTTCTTGAATGTCATAATTCATTGGTCATGAAGTGAAAAATGTCTATATGGTAGTGTGTGAAAAGGGTTTTTCTTTAGGGATCATGTGTTATTGAGTGGAATGCACTCAAAGAAATCATTTCAACTTATAATATATATACTTCTTTTTGTATATTTTTTTTGGGTAATGCCAAATGACCAGAAAATTTAAAAATTGTATAATATCTTTTTTATTTTAAAATAAACTAATCTTTTTTACATTTTTTAGTTAAAAGGGTAAAAATATTTTTAAAAAATAAAATAACATAGGTAAAAATCATTTTGGCCAATTTTTCAGGCCAAAAGGATTTTTCCTTTTTTTTTAACAAACAAAAACAAAGTCAATGTTTTCGTCTACTTTTTATTTTCCTTTTCATCATAGAAATTGCCTAAATGTTACTAGCATGAATTGCATGCAACTAATTAAGGCCATTGCAGGCTTATTCATCATCATTTTTCATATTTTCTTGTTTGGTAGGAACCAACTAATTATGGTTTGCCATTTTCCAAATTTCCCAAAATCAAAAAAAATAAAAAGGAGGAAAATAAATCTTGAAAAAAATATTTTTAAATTGGAGGACCTTGACCCCACCACCCCAAAGTATAAACCAAAAAGAATGAGGTAATGATTACTTTTAATTTGCTCACGAATGGATGTCAATTAATGAGTAGAATCATTACAATTCTTGCAAGATAAGAGAAGTGTAATATTCACACTCTTATATATATAAAAGTTTCCTTTTCATATTTACTTAATAAAAAGGTGCAAAAAATATCTTCCAATAGTATATATAACATTTTTTTTGTTCTCAAAAAATATAATTTGTTAGATTGATCAAGATGGAAATGGAGTCATGTGTTCCTCCAGGATTTAGATTTCATCCAACAGAGGAAGAACTTGTTGGATACTACCTCAAGAGAAAGATTAACTCACTCAAGATTGATCTTGATGTCATCACTGATATTGATCTTTATAGAATGGAGCCATGGGACATCCAAGGTACATTCATTCTTTCATCTCTTTAATTTTCTTGTAATTTCTACTTTAATATTATATTCCGTCTGTTTCAATTTGTTTGTATTACTTTCTTTTTCAATTTGTTTTAAAAAAAAGTGTATCATTCCTTTTTTGGTGACTCTTTAATTCTGATTTTCTACCTGACATGTTTAAGATCACATGATTAAAGAGTATTTTGGTATGTTCAACATATCTTTGGTTTAGGAGAACACGATTCAAAAATCTTTTTTACTTTCTTAAACTCCATGGCAGATCAAAACAAGACAAACAAATTGAAACGAAGTTTGAACATTGACCTGAAGTTTGTAACATGCATGTACAGATAGGTGTAAACTGGGATATGAAGAACAAAGTGAATGGTATTTTTTCAGTCACAAGGACAGGAAATATCCTACTGGAACTCGAACGAATCGCGCGACAGGGACCGGATTCTGGAAGGCAACAGGAAGAGATAAAGCAGTGTTATCAAAGGAGAAGATAATAGGGATGAGAAAAACACTTGTTTTCTATAGAGGAAGAGCTCCTAATGGAAGGAAAAGTGATTGGATCATGCATGAATATCGTCTACAAACTTCTCAGCATGGACCTCCTCAGGTTACCTAATCTTTCCATCTGCTTCACAACTTGATAAATGTATTTTGAATTGATACGGAGTTTAAGAAAGAAAGAACAACTTTTGACACTTTCTAGGTAGAACATATATACTTCGGAAAAATTCTTTTGGCCAGAAAATTTGGCCTGAATGGTATTTTACTTTTTTGAACGTTTTTACCCTTTTAATATTAATACATTTTAACTAAAAACTAAAAAAAAGATCAATTTATTTTAAAATAAAAAAGATATTATAGACTTTTTAAATTTCAGGCTAAATTTTCTGGCCATTTAGCATTGCCCATATACTTCATTCCATCCTTATTTATATTCTATTTTATTCTTAATGAGATGATGCTTTATAGCCACATAAATATTTATGATTTATTTTAAATCAAAAATTTCAAAAATCTTGCTTTTATTTTAAATTTTGTGTTCAGTCGAACACCTTAAGTACTAATTAAAATTGTGTCGCGCATGAAATGCTTTCTTATGTCTATTATTTGAATAAGTTTGTTCCTTTTTGACTGTTGGACTTTTATCAAAAAAATTATTAATTGGCATAGCAAAGTACAAAAAGAAATAAGTTTTTCTTGTTCCTTTCTAGATTACTTTTGATGTTGGGAAATTTTTTTGGAGAACATATTGAAAAGACAAACCTTGTTTGTTTTTTCTTTATGTACTTCGTTTCCAGTGGAAAATAAAGGAGGTGTTTGACTATGTAGTTCCCAAAAAAAAAAAAAAAAACTTACTTTTGGTGTTAAAACTTAAACATGACATTACATTTTTATACCTATAAAATTGTGTCACTAAGTAAGATGAGATAAATTATTTTTGCATATATGTAGAATAACATTATTCTTATTGGTATTATAGATTTATGTTACACAAAATGAAACAAAGGATAAATGGATTAGCAGCTAAAAGAAATATTTATCGTTACTGAATGTCTCTTTTGTTATAGTGATCAAGATTTAGTTCGAAAGTTAATTGACAACTCTAATTAAGCTGAATAAGATTATTACTAAATTATTACTAACAAGTTTGGAATTTGTTGTTAATTGACAGGAAGAAGGATGGGTAGTATGTAGGGCATTCAAGAAGCCAAGTCCATCAAACAACAATATTGCTTACAATTATTATATGAGAGGAGCCAACACAAGTTACTCAACTAGACCACCTCCCTCCCTTTCACAAATGCCAAGTTATAATATTAATATTAATCCTCTAAACCAAACATCAAATTTCAATCATCAATTCCCTTTTAATCATCAAATCTCAAGCCAAAATAATATTGGCTATGAAAACAATCAACTAGTAATGCATGAACTCCCACAACTTGATAGCCCTACCATTTCAACAAGTTTGGCTACAAATGATCATCAAGGCCAAAATTCCATGAACAACAACAACAATGAAGATCAATTTTGTGATGAGTGGAATATAGATGACAAGTTATTTGCGCCACAAGTCATCATGAATATGGAGGCACCATCTTCTTCTTCTTATTCTTACCCTAATTTTCCGTTAGACGACGATGATCAAAATCATATGAGCCAATTGCTACAATGTTACCCTGATTTATAGATGAAAATTAATCTTCTATGATCAGTAATAGCTTTTTTGTATCTTTTTTAATTGAAACAAAAGAAGAAGTTTGTGAAATTCCAAGGAAAAGATGGAACACATATATAGAATTGGAAATGTTGAAGGGTGCAAGGCACGTTAAAAAAGTTGCCTTTTAGAATTTTTTATTGTTTAACTACCTATTGACTGTTTTAAGATATTTTTGTAACTGTGAATGAACTGATGTTTAATTTTTTTTATCTACTTCTCAGACAAGCTTAAATTTTTGTCCTTGCAATTTTATATTAAACTTTTTTTTTCTTCCATTATTATGATTTGGATGTTTATCTTTTGCTAAATTAAGTTGAGATGTATTTATACAGATTACAAAGAAAATATAACAACCAATTACCTACTACAGGCTACAAGTGCTAATTTTCTATTAACAATCCTAAAACATGATATAAAAAAATATGTACGTACAAATAATACATGGATGAAAAATAATATGAGCTGTGTATTTGTGTATATATGTAGGAAATATTGTATAACAGTTATATGTAGCCAATTGTTATGTGTTGCGTTATATCTCATCTGCATCGTTCAATATCAACGTAGGGAAGCCACGTACGTGTCAAAGTGGTTAGATTCACTTAAGCTATATATTTTCGACGTTGTGTTGCGTGTTTGGATTCATTTATTTTAGGTGTTTTTAACCAAAAATAAGTTATTCGATTCCAACCAAAGGGAAACTTAGTAGGCGTTTGGACATGCGATACCATATTGAATCGTGAGATGGAATCAGTGTTTGGACATGTGATTTCATGTTGATTCCATCTCATGATTTCATATCATGTCATGGAATCTCATATTCTCCGAAAATCATGATTTGGGAAATCCATATCATGATTTGGAATTTTTTAATATAAAATTGACCCACAAGTTTATATTTTGTTAAAACAGCCCACATTTATATTTACTAACTATTTATTTCATATGTAAAAAATCTATAATCACATCATTATTTTTTAAAATTTATTATTCTCACAAGGGACGGCTCAACGTGATTGGGGGCCTAAAGCGAAATTTCAATTTGAGGCCAAAAATATAAACAGACTTCATATACGTATTTATTCAAAATTTATTTTTCTTACACTATTTAGATAAAAATAATTAGTATTTTAATATTATTTTTTCAGTTATTAGTTTTAGGTAAGATTTTATCAACTCAACATTGAAAAACATCCTTTCAGTGAGGCAATTATTATATGAATTGTTAACATAATTCTATAAGTAATAAGTTGACAAATATTACATAAAGATAAGAGTTTAGAAACATTGTAATAATGCTTGAAACTAAAATTAAAAAGAAATAAAAAAGAATTTGTAACTCACTTTGTTCAACACTTTTCACTATTAGTTCTTATTTTTAACAAAGTACAAAAGATGTTAAAGTGGATAAAATGATATATACTTTAAAAATTTATACATTTTATCATAAATAATCAATTTTATTTAAAGAAATTTTAACACATAAATTATTCTTGATAAAATTTGGGGGACCCCAAAATTTGGGGGCCTAAGGCAAAAGCCTTATTTTCCAAAGCATAGAGCCGGCCCTGATTCTCACCAACATAAAATTTATTATTACTTTAAATTTAGTGAATATAAATAATAAAGTAGGAATTGATTTGATGAATATAAATAAGAACGGAGGGAGTAATACTTTTCTGGTTTTCATAATAAAAAAAACTTCTCTTTTGGCTACATATGAAAATGTTTAAAGCAATTTAATATGAAAAAAAGGCAAAATTGGTCATGTATGTTTGATAATCACTACTTTCAATATGTTTGATTTTAGTACGAAATTAATGCATTGAAAATGTGTAATATCACACAAGTGAAACAAGGCATGAACCATTATGATATTGACACACAAGTGTTGTCATAGCTTGTACATTATTACATAATTATTTGCGAGAACATAAGGAGTGATGAATATTTATGATCTATGAGCATGAAAATATAGTTGCGAATGATATTAATCAACAAATGACTCAAAGTAACAATGTTGGTTCGTCTTCTCGGTCATATGATCGAGAAATGGAAGTTTGACATGAGGAGATTGTTCGTACTATGTGGGAGGATTATATTAAACATTAGTACACTACAATTTATGTTCAATTTTTAATTTTTTTGGTAAATAAACAAAATTTATTTCCAAAGTAAGCATTTGAGTACTTTTTTTATTTAATTAAAGTTTGATCAATTAAAGTTAGATGAAGCAGTTATTTATGTGGAGAACAAATAATTTTTGTAATACTTTATTATGCAATTTTATAAATTTTAAACAATTGGAGCTATTTTAGTAGTTTTACAACTTATAAGGTTCTTATGTTTATGAGAAAATCTACAACACAAAAATTTTATATTGCATGTCCAAACAAAACTTCAATTTCATATTATGATATCATATCATGATTCTATATTGCATGGCCAAACGGTCCCTTAGAATCCTATTCTCATGGCTGTAACGAAAATTCTATCAAAATTCCAACCAAAGGAAAATATTTCTTTTTTTCATAAACTCCGCCCATCCCCCCTCCCACCACACACACCAAATCATGATTTATTTTTGCTTTATGTCAACATTACTGTGGACTGTTATTACGATCACTTCCTTTGTGTACTGAACTACACTAATTCTTATTTTTAATCTAAGTTGCATCTCACTAAAAGAAAAAAAATAATCAATTTCATTCAACAGATTTTGATTGTGCGAAGGGATGAAGAGTATGAGGCTTTACTGAACTGGTATGCGTAAAGATAAGATTCAATATTTTCTCATCTTATGCTTTAAAGAGATATAAGAAAAACTCAAAAACAATTTTATTCTGCAGCTCGATGGTTACACATACATCTCTACAAGATAAATTGATGGATCATGTTCAGGATATCTTAATATATATATATATATATTAAGGGCCAATACAAATTAAAACATCGAAGATGACAACAACTCTTCTAAAGGAAATTCCTTTGAAAGGATCCAGAAGAAAACCTGGAAGTGAGACCCTGAGACATGTCCGCAGCATCAAGCTTAACATTTTGCCTTCCCGCTGTCAAATCCTTCTCACGATCCCAAGGTTTCCATGGATGATTGCCTTGCCATTCTTCTTTGGTTGATTCCTGCTTTGATTTTTTCTTTGACTTGGTACGAACTGTCTCTTGATGCTTTTCTACCATAGATTTTGATCGTCTCGATTTGTTATACTGTTCCACCAGTTCAGCATCGACACTTGATCTACTCTTTTCTTGCAGCTCTTTAGAAGCAAGTGCTGAAGCCTCATTGAAAGCCTCCAGATAACTGAAAATACAAAATAATTGAGAACCGAGATATCTATTATCATATCCAAAAGATCTAAATAACAGAGAATGAACATACTTCATTTTGGCTTTCTGAGCTCGATCTGATGGGGTGTCTGTCCAGGCACTAGTATCACCACGGCCTTCTTTCGAGCTTTTGCTAAAGCTCGTCTTTGAGTGCATGCTCACAACGCCAGCCTAAGCAGTCATGGAATACATCATGCAGAGTTTCACGAAGTAAAAGAAAGGAAAAACACTTGAGCAGTTTCTCATTCAGAAATTAATCAAGGATTTCATGTTGTCTTTCTTTTGGACCCCCACATTATGTATTCAAGAATTTATACATGTATGATAACATATGTTGTTATTTTCTTAGAATTACTGTTTCTTGTTACTTCAGGGTAGGGAATAAAATACTGGATTCGTACGGGAAAGAATCTGGTGCTGCCATTCAATGAACTTCCCAGAGCCATAGCTTCCCATTCAATTTGTTTTTTCTTCTATTAGATTATTGTTCAATATCAATTCCTTTTCAACAAGTAAGATATGGTTTTGTAATATTTCATGGTCACTGAACCCTTTAGGGTGAGAAGCATGCTAATGATGGGTCCAAAATGTTTCCAGGTTACCTAACGAGGGGGGGGGGCAGACGAGTGAAACGTATGGAAAGAAGAGATGGCTAAAGAAATTTAGGCACAAATATACCAATGCTTGAATTGTATGTGAATGTTCGGAGGGAGCTTTAAAGTAAAAGATAAAATTCTTGCTGACTTTGACAACCAGCACAAAACCTTGGTCTCGTGAAGAAGCTGAACATGACAATGGCAGTTCAAATTTTACATCACTAATTGGTTCGGCTTTAGACTCGGATATGGTGCTGAATAATAATACAGGCCATTTAGGAGTCTAAATAGGTGATGATGACAGGAATCAGTAAGTCAGAAGGAATTTGAAATTATGGTTGACCTGCAATGCCTGATAAACTAATATGTCCAAGATAGGCCAAAATTTATGGAAGAGCTAGGGAGCAATAGGGAGGGACAAGAATTAAGAACAGGTATGTAGCGAGAAGCCAGAGACATCAGGATTGACTTCAAGCTTAAACTGCCAGTTAGAAATTATATTGGAATAGCCAACCAATATTGGATCAACCAACTACACCTCAATCCCAACCTAGTGGCGGGTATGGTTAGCTACTTGTGTGTGTGTATATATACTATCAATAAATCCCCAACGTTTAGACAGTAACTTATCTTGGCCTGCCAACTACATTCCACTATCCCAGTTTAAAATTCTCTCTTCTTTTTAATATGAGTGTATATTAACCCTTTATCTTGTACTCTGATCTCTTTCATAGCTTGAAAAATATTATTATGATCATTCCTTGTTGGGTTTCCAATAACCTATATTTAATACTATCTGTAATATGCCAAATGCATCGATTGAGCCAGCTGGAGTAGTAGAACAATTAGATAAGCAATTATGCATCTTGGCCTGAACATTTAAAAATAGAACCAAGTTTGATCTGTCAAAATCTTAAGGAAAAGCAGCAAAAGGACATTCATCAAAATTGAGTGGAAGAAACAAGACCTTACTTTTCTTTCAGGAGGCAGTGTAGTCATCCATTCATCTCTTTTTGGTGCAACTTTGACCTCCATCTCTGCTAACAGCAGATCATCACCTTCCATGGAGATACCTGAAGCAAATAGTAATTTTAATGAAAAGAAATTCCTCCTCGTCAAATCGAATGTTATAAACATACTGGACCATGACTTATCCCAAAATATTGAGCCATAATAAATTACTACCGTTGTTCCAGTTTATGTGACATTTCCTTTTAAATCTATTCCAGAAAGACTGACCGCTTACTAAATTTGGATAGATTATAACTTAAAACTTCTCATTTTACCCTGAATGGCAAGCTTTTTAGCCACCCAAATGTTATGACATGTTTAAGACTACAAATTTCAAAAGTTCCCATTTCTTTCTTAAATAAAAAATTACATGCCCAATCAAATTGATTCACATAAATTGATACAGAGGGAATACTTAGTTGGAGTTTGAAATTGTAATCATAGTATAAGAACAACAACATACATAGTGTAATCCCACAAGTGGAGTCTGGGGAGGGTAGCGTGTATGCAGACCTTACCCTTACCTTGGGAGGTAGAGAGACTGTTTTCTAGACCTTTGGCTCAAGAAAAATCAGTATAAGAAGTTTCCAAATATAAGGTGATAGAGTGTTTATGTTATCAAGTTATTAAAGGGTATAACATAAACTGTTGACTATGTATGGTAAGCCCCAAGTCACTACTTTGTGAAAGATAAATTTGGCACAACAAGGAAATGCAGAATTTAATTTGAGAAGACAGACAGTACTCTCTATCATTTTTTTCTTACTAATAGATTATTTTGCAAAGGACCATATCATTTACTAGTTTTCTACCAGACATTCTTTATAAATGTGGAATAACTGAATAAGCCACCGACAATATGACACAATATATAGATCTTGTATCTTGACGCACTTCATAACTATATTGTTCAGCGATCCATGAAACATGACAATCCTCAAGAGACAGCTCACCTAACAGTGAGTTTCTTATTAGTTATAACCAGTGTTGTGAAAGGCGAGGCAAGGCGACCCTTCATCGCCTTTTAGCTTTGTGGCGAGGCGATCTCCAAAAGGCGACGCCATGGAGGCAAAAGGCGAGAGGCAACAAAGGGGGGGAAGGCATCGTCTTTTGTATTATCTTAAAAAAAATGCAACCAATTAAGGGTTTTAAAAGTTAAAAGGTACTTTTAGGGTTTTCGACTAGACTAGACTCCTCCGGCGACCAGCCAGCCTTTTCCGACTACTCCAAAGTCCAACCAATCCATATTTCTTCTTCAGATTTCATCTTCCTCGGTTTCTTTTTCCTTCTTCTTCTTCATACTTTAGAGTCACTTCTACCTCTCTTTTGACTTTTGTTCTGTTTTTTTCTCATTCAAGTTCTAAACTTTTAGTATGTACCATCTATTTTCAGTTTTTGAATTGAAATATTTGCTAATATGTTATTGCTATTGAGAATCTGATTATTTACATGTGCAATTAAATATTTTAACTTTTTGGTATTAATTGGTATCACATTTCAAAAGGCGAGTGGCGAGTGTGGCGAGGCAGACCCTTGTCACCTTTTATCGCCTTTCGCCGTCCAAAACACTGGTTATAACACAATCAATGAACCCTAACCATGTAAATCTAGTGGTACATGTAGCAGCTGCGGCAGTCTCTCCCGCTCCCCCCCCCCCCCTTTCCCAAAAAAAGGACAGAAAAGTGTTCCATAACGGAAGAAGACAGAAATCTAGAACTGCGTAACAAGAATTGACTCCAGCAAAGCATGACAGCAGATTTACAGGGAATGGAAGTTCAGACAAATCTCCGAGGTAAATAAGCTAGTAAGACAACATATGAGGGCGGAGGACATGATCTCTCAAGTAAAGAAAATAAATATATAAACAACCAGAACGTGAAAGTCCAAGCATGAAAATTAAGCTAAACGATGCATTACTGAATTAAACATTAATTGCATAGACACTATCATCTCTATCTCTTCCTAACTCACATCTGCAGGTGTTTGCGCTATCTATATTCAACTGTGTCAGTCTCCTCTAAAGTTGACTGCATATCTTAACGAGAAGCATGGTTGTAGTGGTACATAAACAAACAGGATTCCTGAAATGGATTGATAACGTAACCAAACCTGCAGATAGTCTTCATATGTTTTATTCATCAGTAATGGACTATCTAGTACCACAAATGATAGATGGGACCATATATCCTTCAAAGGTGTGGAGCATGACAAAGGATACAATCACATACCCGGAACAACACAACAACAACAACATACCCAGTGTGATCCTACAAGTGGGGTCTGGGGAGGGTGGGGTGTACGCAGACCTTACACACCTACAAAAGATTATTGTTTGTGCTGCAAATAGAATTTCTATTGTCTAGTCACATGCACCATAGTGTAGTCCAAGCAATGAAGCATGGAAGAAGTAAAAGAAAGTGGAGTTAGGCTTTTAGTGAGAGAAGAGTACTTTGGGGATTATAAAATCATGAAAGGTATATTAAGGCAAACTACTTGAAGAAGAGCTCCCTTGACAGAGCCCCTTTAAGGAATTTTCTCACTCCAGTTCAATTGAACCTCTCTCGAATTCTTCTAATAAAGTATAGACATATGAGTTCATTTCTTTTCCTCTATTTCATTCTAGTAATTGAATGCTAATAAGTGGGTTCAAGTATACTTGCTTGGGTTGATTACTTTCTTCCTTTCGTTCTTATTCTATTTCTACTTTTTGATTTCCTTGTGTTATTTCCGTCGTCACACATCCACACCCAAATCGTGTCGGATTGACATGGGTGTGGCAAGAGTCTGACCAACATAGATGGAGTTCACAGACAATTAAGCAATAGCGAAGTTGAATAAAAAATTAGGTACCAATCACATAAAATTTGAGCAAGATAGTAGAATAAAATGAATGATAAACCATGTTTAGCAAAATGGACCAACCTTGCAAACGTCTCCATTGGGCAGCTTCACGCATAGCTTGTAATTCTGCCTACGGAACCGAATCTTGTGTTAACAGATTGGTAGTCAAGAGTGTTTTGAGTTATCTTCATACCCAATGGGACACAAAAAATTGTACCTTCATTTCCTCTTGTTCTTCCTTGCGCTTTATTTTCTCATCCAACACTTTCCTCTACAAAAGAAAACAACATCTTCTTGATAAATTAAATGAAAACAACATTTGGAAAACCCAAAATAAAGCATAGTTTACTGTAAATGTTCTCCATAATATAGGGAGTTACAAAGTAAGCTCAAGGAACTGAATGAAACAATGGTAGGCCACAATAACTAGAATACCTGATGTTACGGCATCAAATCATAGCAAGTCAAATTTTCAATGTGCTAATTCTGAGTGGTTATATAATATCCTACTGATTTTTCTCAATGATAATTCTTTTAGACTAGGAATCAACAAAGTGAGGTGAAAGTGATATAGTAACAGAAACATCTAGAACTGCAGTCCCTAGGGGAAAAAACCTACACGTGATCCAATCCAACTGAGTGTTCTCTAATTACAGTTTTCAAAGTTCCCTGCAAAAGTATGATTGTCTTCCTAAGCATTTTAATTTCTATCAAAAGATGAGAGCATAAGTCATTGCCTGATTTGTTTTTTGTGTACAAGGAAGCCAAATAAACTTTAGCTTTCTTAATTTCCTTCTAAATCCGTGTTTGAGTGTCACTTATAAATGTAGAAGATTCAAGATTGCATGAAGGGAACTATGTCGCTTGGACTCTTCAAAGATGTTGATGGGTGTATGTCGGATCTTGCAAAATTAGTGTATTTTGAAGGATCCAACACGGGTGTGGCAACACTTCTGGAGAGTCCGAGCAACTTAGGAAGAGAATACATACGTGAAAAACATATAATAGTACCTTGAATAAATAATAAAGATTGCATTGGGAAAAAAGGAACCACTTCATCTTTGTTAACTTCTAACATTCTGTTGATAAACTAAATACTAATTTTGTGAAATAAGGTATGTGATCTTCCGCCTTCATAACTTCCAGTGGTTTGCTTATAAGTTAAAACGACAGCATGTCTTAATGATTTTTCAACTTCTCGAGTAGGCAGAAGTCACCACTTCTGTATTTCCCGGGATTTTTCTCTCCATTTCATTTTCTTAATAAGCTTCTCGACTTCATTGGTTAAACTAAAATTTAAGAATCTATCAACTCCTAAGTAAAATGTTAAGCCTAAAAAGTCACACATTAGTAAACAGGAAGTGACACTGATGTTAATTGCAAAATTGTGCCAATTGCACCAAAATTTCTTGGCACAAAATTGAGATGATGCACTTGAAGAGTATTTTCAAATATATATTTTTTTATGACAAGGGAAACCCGCAACCGCTACCCTTTGGGTGCGCATAGGGTAAAACCCCCGCTCCTATGCAATAACTCGTAAACCACATAGGAGAGGTAACCCGCACTAGGCAAGCCCGGTGCGACGAGCTCGACCCAGAAGGTAAATCCCTTGATTTCGTTGGCAAGGGGTTTCGAACTTGAGACCTCCAACATGGAAGTTCCAAGCCCAAACCACTGGGTCACCCTGAAGGGTAAGAGTATTTTCAAATATTAATGAAAGGACATAAATCATGAGCTCTTATCTCAACCAAAGAAATGTATGCCAGGAGAGCAAGAAAGAAAAATGACACCAAAATAATTGATTCACACAGCACCTAGCAAATCCAACTTAGCTATCCTAAGGAACACTAAGGCAAATTTGACAAGAACCACTATGAAATAATGGTCCATCCTCAAAATTAACTAGGTTACTCGAAAAGATTCAACACAAACCAACTACAAAATTTGGAAATATTCAACATCTGGAACCAAAATATATGGGACAATATCTACACCCAAATGACTAGGAGCAGTTACCCTTGCTAGCGCAGAAAATATGTCCATTTGAAGTTTGATAATGAGAAATAAATGGAAGAAATCTGCATTTAGCCTTGCTATTAGAAAATCAACACAGGGTTTTAAGCCAGACCTTAAGGAAGCTTCTCTTCACATAACAAAATTTGTGAGGAAAATAAATGATTGTATCACTTAATTACTCACTTTATCTGGATCTTGCAAATCTTTAAAGGCTTTGTTCAGCTTGATGAACGCTTGGTGAGCTTCAGGATGCGTGCACTTATCAGGATGCACCATAAGAGACAACTTCCAGTACCTAAAGCATACACCAAAATAACAAATAAATGAGGATGGAGTTTAAAGGTGCATTTAACAGCATGACTGACAGCAGCAGCTACAAGTTAACTGTCAACCAGCAGCTACAAGTTAACAGTCAACTGATGCCTAATCCACATCTATGGTTCACATACCAATAGGAGTAGTTACACCATCAGGACAAGGAAGAAAGAAATAATGCTTCCACTAATTCAAGTGAACAAGTTGTGGGTAAAGTTCCTCTTTTTATGGTGATGGTATAAGCATGTGCCGTGCCACAACCGTGTATATAATTATCAAAATATCCAGTTGTCTCAGGGAACAGCTGGATATATAATCCAAAAATCGTATAATAAAGTAGGAGACATCTATTTAACTCCTCCTCAACTAGAAGTACGTGAAGGCAAAATGCTTAACAAATTAAATGACAGCAACCTGACTTACCGTTGAATATAAAAATCGCAAATTATAGATGTAATATAACATATCTCAAAATAATGTATAAGCAAATACGAAAGCAAACATGTTTGAATATTTCAGTAATCATGAAGGCTACAGCTAGTACCGGACAGATGATTTGGACAACATCCCCCTGTGACAATTTTCAAGATTTACTTAAACTTATTTTAGAATGACATATTATAAGCAAATAATATGATTTGAATCAACTTAAAACCAAAAGATCGTTGCACTTAGACAATCACTCAATACTTATAAGCAACATATGAATGCCATCAGGGAGCATTATTACTACCATCCTCCAGGGAAGTAGCAGCTCACAGCTGTTCAGCCGCTTCTCTAGGAGATAGAAGATGTACCTCTGACTGGGTTCACTATATTTAAGCACCAAGACTATTCAGGTTCAGAAATCCAATCAAACATTATTTACAGGAAAAAGGAAAGTCTGGAGCAACTTAGCTCATCTACCAGACCAGTTCAAGAAATTGAAGGCCGTATGCAGACAACTTATAACCTTGGGCATCAATAATTTTAAGGATTGAATTCTAACCTACAGATGCTACTCTAATCTTAAATAAAAATTGATATGTCTCTCCACAAACAAGCAAGCAATTTACCTTTTCTTCATGTTATCACTCAGCATATTTCTGTTCGCACCCAAAACATCATATGAGTTGTCTGCATCTGCTCCCATGATTCTTGTAACCTGACCAAGTAAAAGTACTCGTTATACACAATTTTGATTGTCAACAAAGAGTTACATAGAAAAGAAGATTCTCAACTCACCTTAACCAAATGAACATGAACCAAACCCAAACCCACAATTAACAGTGTAAAAATGTGACAAGGCCAGGCTTCACTAAATGTCATATATTTAGAACCCCAAACACTACTAGAAGTTAACAGAACAGAAATAAAAAGCAGCATGGGAAAAGGAAGAGTGGAAGACCAAGAGAAGTTGTAAAGCAGTGACGAGAAAATAAATCACAAGGTTCTGCTACTTTTAGCAATTCAAATTTCTAATTTTGCTAACTGAGAGGAAGAGAGAGCAACAAGCAAACAGGTAAAATAAAAACTGTCAGTTTTTTAAAATAAAGAACAACCCCACTTCTTTCAAAAGAAAATACAAATTACAGTACCATATAAATACCACATTAGCTCCATTTGGTTTGGTTAAACTAAAAGGAATGTCAAATAATCATAAAACTAATTATCAAACCAAATTTCAAGTGTAATTATGTCAGATTGAAGGTACAAGAAAGATCACACAAGTATGATTGTTAAGGAGAAAGATACATAGAAACAGACAACAGATAGACCGATAGGGAAGAGAAGAGAATGGAGGAAGAACCTCTTCAAAACGTTCGGCCTCGTTTGCTGATTCTACCTCAGTCACCAAAGCAGGAGGTGGGGGTCCTATAAACAATTCAGTATCTTCTTCCAGCTCAACATCCCTGGAAACATTTGTCAGAGACACTTAGTGCAGTTCACTTTAGTCTGGTATAACATAGATGACATCCTAACTGTTATTTGAAGCTTCTTGAGTGTGGAAGGGATAACTATTAAACTTCTGAGAGCAAGAAGTACTTGTAGAAACAACAAAGAGAGGCTGATCAAACCAGTGAGCTCATCTAAGAAGATCATAGTACTTTTGTGTTAATATGTCAAAACCAATCTGTTTTTCCATCTCTGAACCAAAGATTTTCTGAAGGGAGAAACTTAAATCTGAGTTACTCTGACTCTTCAAAATCCCTGCCGCACCCATGTCAACACGACATGGGTGTGGATGTAGGATCCACACCGGATTTGGTCAACTTACCTTCAGTTCTTAGACTACATATATGACCGAGAACACAGAAATATAGATTAATTGGGTATTTGGTTTTATTTTTGGGTTTATGTCATATATATAGAGAGAGAAGAGTTATATAAAGTATGAGAATGCTCTGCTATAACGACGAGATATCTTATGATTATGATTAAAATATTAGGGTTTATAAAGAAATATTTTTTTACTAGTTTTAGTTCAGTAACTTTAATTAACCGAAATATATACTTTACATGATGTAATTTATATTTATTAGTCGTAACCCAGCACCTGTATCCGCATTCGGATCCATACCCCCAGAATCCTAAAATTTATGTGATGAAGAACCCAACCCCTAGATCTACACCCATATCCAATAGTCTGAGCAACATAAATTAAAATTCACCAGATGTGATGCATTGTTATCAATGCTGTAGAACGGTCTAGTTCAATAGGCTAAGTAAAGAATCAAATTATCTACTCCCTTGAGCACATTCCAAATACAGTTTAAGTTAAATACCAATAGGGTCAGTTAGTGTTAAAAAAAAACAAGTCCACAAGTACATATCTAAGTGAGGCAATAAACTGCAATGGAGAATTGAGGTTTACCTCAGCTCCGCTTGTGCTTCAGTTAACTTAGCTGCGGCAGCAAGTAGTTCTGCAGAAGGCATTGCAGGGCCAATCACCCTGCACAAGCGCAAAGGAGATCAAATTAAAATAAGACAACTTAGGACTAGAATGAGGTTTTGATAAAAGAAGAAACCACCTACTCAACCATCATCACTGCCTTTTATTTTCTCAGGTAAAAAAAGGAAAACTGTAATTCCTTTTTACTTTTGTGTTTGGGGAGGGAGGGGGTGAGGGACATGGACTTCTCTCTATGTAATATAACAAATTTGGAGGTGGAAACCTTCTTTACTAACCTCTTTTTTGGGCCAGTATCTTCTTCGGCAGGCAAGCTTAAATTAGCATCGTAAGCGGTAGCATTATCGCTTGGCAAACTCAAATTGGCATTATGACCATTAGCTACTTCATTTGGCAAACTCAAATTGGCATTACAATGTTCCTGTCCAACTCCCGAATCCAATGGCTTGGACTGCTCATCATTTTGATGCAACCCTTGACTTCGAAGTTGCATTTGGGAGCGGATTAAGGGTCCTACAGTCTCCAAAGTAGGAAATGCTTTTGATGGTAATAGAAAAACATGATCACCTGTTTCCTTAAGGTTTAAGGAGAGGAACAGTTTTCGCAGACGCTTGACCAACAATTTTTCAGATAAACCCCTTATATCTACAGCTTGTCCATCATCAATCATTTGTAGAAGCTGTATTGAATTTACAGAAGACGTTAGCTGAATTTGGCTCATAGTTATATGTCAATATACACTTGAAGATAAAATAATTATGGTTTAAAATCCTGAAATCAAGTGTGCACTAATAAACCAAAGGAAAAAAAGAAAATGTATGGGAAGGGGATAAGTACACTGTCTCGTACAAGTATACCAAATCCTTAATTTAAGGACATATTTAATGCTATTTATGATCGAGTAGAAGCTTATGGACACAAGTTTTTTTGTTAAGGTAAATAACTTTTTTATTAATGGACACAAGTTTCTTTGTTAAGGTAAATAACTTTTTTAATAATGGTAAAATCTCATGTATACCAGCAACACTCAAAAAGTAGAGACTCTACAACATAACATGTTCACAACGAATGACACCCAATCTACTATAGTCTATACACATAGGAATGCTCATGGACACAAGTATATTCCTATATGCCTACAAAAACAAATAGGTCATGTATATACTCACTAAAACGAAGTAGAAAGGGATTATTTTGACAAAAACTAGGATATTGCAGGGGGATTACCTATAGATGGAATTTTCTGGAAGTGTAAAAATTCTAGTTCTTCATTAATTATTCAATTGGTAAGGACCTTGAATAATGCACACAATGCAGCCTTTCCTTGGCAGATCATTTGGAAAAATAACTCATCACTGAAAGTCAGAATCCTCACCTCAAAAGCTCCAACATGACCTAATTTAACACAAGAACTCTACAGCAAAGAGTAAAGACGTAGCGATTTGCAGCAAACTTTGTCAGAAGACAAGAGAATATATAAATGGATTGTCACACTGTGAGATGGCTCAACTCATTGGCACTGTGCAATCTTAGCATGGACTCTCTAATTCCTCAATATTGAAGGAATGCAGGTTGCTGGATTTAGTGCAAAACTCAGCAATACTATTGAGCTAGAGCCTACAGTTAGAATGTGATAACTATTGTTTTGAAGATAAAGAAAAAGACAGCTCCTAATAAAATGAACTCCAGCAAGTGGAAAGGGAGTTATTCTTTGTGTTTCATCTTTATGAATTTTGATAAGCATTTTGTTAACAGCATCTCATACTTTTTGTTCCTTGCAACTTCTTCGTGCCTGTTTTGACACATACCTCACTTTTAAAAGAAAAACAAAGAGTTCCATCCAACCATATTATCAACTCCTCAATTAAAATAACATTTTTGTTCAAACCGTTTATTTATTTAACACAACCCTAAAGATAAATTACTTGTTAATAGACAGAGCCGTTTGCTTACTTTCTACTCCTTGTCTCAAATTCTTTTTCAATTTCCCTTACCAAGAATCAAAGGAAAAAATCTACCATTAAGAATCTCAAATGCACTAGTAGCATTTTTCATGTAGTTTCAGAATACATAAATCTTCTATTCAAAAAAGTACATTATGAAATATGTCTGCTTTAGGATTAAACATTGGTTAAGTTGCTCAAAAAATGAATGCTTCATAAGTGAATTAATGCACATCTAGTTAAGAACAAAATTTGGTCATTACAACTTCCAAGAATTTATATGTATCAATTGTTTAACTATAAAATTTGATGATGATATTTTCTTTATTAAACTAATTATTATTGTAATTTCTTCCATTATCACACCATGGGAAAAAATGAGTAGCAACAACAATAACAATAACAACAATAAAACAATAACTACAATTAATTAGCTAATTACAGAAGAACAATTAAAATGTAGTACCTGTTCCAAATCACCAGCTACAGTAGGGAACTCCTGCAATATGCCTTTGACCACATCCCCAGGACTATCCCTTCGCTGCTTGGGCTGGAAATCATCACAGTCTGACCCGGAACCGGTGTCCGATTCACTAGAATCCGAATACTTCCTCTTTCCCTCTCGTTTCGATCTCCTACTACTGCTGCTGCCTCTATGCTCCCGCTTCTTCACATGCTTCTTTTTTCTCTTCACCCTCTCCCTATGCTTATCACTCCTTGAGGAGCTCCTCCGACTCCTCTCCCCCTCACGACGCCGTTTGTGCCGACGCTTTTGCCGTTTTTCATCTTCAGAGGAGCCATCAACTTCATAGTCAGATTCAGAAGATGATTCAGATGAGGACGTGGCTGATTCTTCTTGTTTTCTTTTCTTCCTCCTGCTCGAATTCTCTCCCATGGTGATCCTTGTTCTGCAGGAGAAATTCAAGGTGGAGATTATTAGAAGCTTTTGTCTATTCTGGTTGCTGATCACAAATTTGTTAAATTTGGGGACTCAAGTGTCCAATTTAAAACAATTTCTGGCTTTTTGTCATCCATTAGTTTTAAATAAAAAGGATTGTATTTTCGCTTATACACTCCAAAAAGAATTTATATTTGCCCTTCATATATTTTTCACTAGTGATGGTGTGCCCGTGCTGAGCACGGGCCCAATCTGGAGCAAACAATGGAGAAGAGAAATCAAATAGATAAAAAGTGGCTGAGGAAGAGGATCGCCAACAGAGTATAATGAGAAAATTTGATGATATATAATATCCTCATTCATCTATTTGTGTAATTAATAGACACTGCTCTTTTTATTTGGCATTACAGAGGGAGTACTTTTTTTTCCAAATGAGCTTGAGATGCATGATCAAACAACTAAGCAGATCAACTCAATTTCATCATCTTCATATTAACATTTTTTCTTACTAATGCAAAGCTTGATTAATGATAGAATGATTATCCTTGGAAATGCCTTAAAAGAAGTTGTGATCATTTTTCAAAACCCAGTAAAATTAGTCACAAAAATATGACTGATGCACGCGAGTATAAAGATCCAAGGGAAGCAAACTCACACAAACTATGTTTAAAATGTGAAGAAGCATCATAACAAACTATCAAATTGTGAGAATATTCATCAAGTTTTTCTTATTCTTTTCATCAATCCTTAAAAGGGGAACATAATTACTACTCTCTCCAGGGAAAATAGTTTTCGGAAATGGTCAGCTAAAGGAGATGATACTTCATGAGAAATTAATTCCTCTTCCTCTTCCTCTTCCTCCGCCTCCTCCGCAGCTCCGCCATTTCACAAAGATCAATTTATATGTTCTTCTCATTATCTTATTGACGCAATACATTGAATTATTTTTTATACAAAGGAGTGACCACACACCCTCACAAGTCACATATATGATATAACCAGAAATTTGTGAAGATATGCCACTGAAGCTATAGCAGAAGAATTCAGGAACAAGAGGTTAATTCTGTACTTGAGCAAAAGGAGCAGTCTATCTTGATGACCCAAAAACTATCAATAGAGCAGTCTATCTTTAGGACGGCTTTCTTTCATGTCAGCATAAATACTTTATAAAGTAGCGATGAACACTTAGTTGAGGGTCATCACAAAGAAGCACCCACTTAGAATGTTTACAATTGTGGGATTAGAATAATAAGAGAAAAGAAGCAGGGATTAGAATAATAAGAGAAAAGAAGCAGAAATCCGGAGTTTAAAGATGAAAATAAGAGTGACGCTTTCCTAGGAAATAAGATATACCTTTTTTAGCATTTAGTAACGGAAATCAACTCATAAATCGGTAAAATGCTCCCAGCTGAAGGAGACTTCATTACCAAATTCGAACTCGAGATTTTGGTTAAGAGAGGAGAGAACCATCCCTTCCTTCAGTGGTTATTTTGCATCTGCAACTGTGCAGAACCATTAACCACAACCTTGATACCTATGCATGTCTTGACTATTTATATGAACTTGGCAGTGGTTTGCTTGAGAATCTTTACTAGAATGATCCATATTAATCCATATACTAAACTAAAATACATGAAATGGTAAATTCACTAAACTTTTTGGGTAGTAATACAACAGTGAGAACACATTTGATTTATCCACATCTACACAAAGAAATGGAAATAATCAATTGAGATTTGTCCTACATGAAATTATGAGAAGATCACCTTCTAGGTTGTGCTTCTATAAACGTAAAGTTTCTAACTTCTTTTTATATGAGGAATTGATGGTGGTGTTCGGACCAACTTGCACACACCTCGACTATTTCCAAGTACTACTACCTCCCGCTAGCATAGTAAATAACAACAAACGCTTAACTTTATTGAGTATTAATTCAACATTGTATAATTATTTTGCATCCATATTATACCAACAATTCTTTGACATGAATACTGCCCTCAAGGACGTGTACAAGAAGGTCTTTGGTTAAAAATGGAGACTAAAATTGTAATTCAAAAGGTTTCAGTAAATACATGCTTAGCATAACGAACTCATACGATCTAAATATCTTCTCATCTTCACAATTAAGAAGATCCTGTCTTCTTTCTAGGTAAAAGCCAAAAGAAAATGCTTTAGTCTAAAGTGTTTAACTTTCAAGAAATACAATAACCCATCTCACCAAAACAAAAAGTAAATTTAATTCTCGAGTACAAGGAATTTGGAGACAGGGGAAAAACTTAATAGTAGCAACAACTGCAATAAAAATCAAGCAGAAAAAGGCCAGCACAACATTAAAGTTGTACATCTCGTAAAATCAAACAAATGAAATGCTTACAGGCAGGCCTAAAGTGATAACATCAGCCTATCACCATCATCATTACTCGTCTTTCAGAACCCTCCGTCATCCCCTAAATTCCCTATTTGGCTTCGAATTCTAATATTGAAACTTGTGGTGATATTCAAATCCATAAACAAAATTAACGTAGTCCAGAAATAGCTATACTTTCTTTTGGGGCAATTTCACGAACACCTTTTATGCAAGTACGGATGTTTTACCTAATATAACAAACTCTTATCTATTGTAACTTACCTTGAAACAGATGAAATTTAAGATTAAATCAAATCTTGAAAGAGCTGAAACCGATGAAATTTAAGATTAACCCATGAAAAAATAAGCAAAAAAGGAAACATGCAATACAATAACCTAAATTCATGGAAAATTCAAAACATCTCGAATTAGAAATTAACACAATCTTAAACCTAACTAACATTAAAAGGCCAAATAAAAAAAAAACGAAAAAAAAAACACAGAGGGGAAACTTACCTGTAAACTGGGCAAGAAAGAGCAGTAGGAGCTTAGGGAGAAAAAGTATTCTTGAAGACTTGTGATGTGAAGGAGGAGACTGCTTCTAACCACAGCAATGTGAAATAAGTAGCAGGAGGGCCATTAAATAAGTTAAATCAGATAGTTCAACCTTTTTATTCACAAAGTACAAAAGGCAACAACAGTTAAAAATATGAAAATGTCAAAAATATCCTTAAAGCATCTGGTTTAGTTAAGGCTTTTTTTAGACATAAAAACATACATAGACATGACATTAACTTGATGTTAGCTGGCAACTATAACCTTTAACTTTTGGTGTGCACAAGTAGACACTTAAATTTCTATAAAATTGAACAAATTGACACATTCGTCCTACATGGCACCCTACGTGGCAATTTCATGTCCTACATGGCATCCTATGTGTATTATGTCATGTAGTATAAATGTATCTACTTGGTCAATTTTATACAAGTTTAAGTGCTTACTTGTGCAAATTCAAAGTTGGAGAGGATAATTGTCTGCTAAAGTTAAGAGTCATATATAAGTATTATGCCTTTTTTTTACTTAAAAAAAAGTACAACCTAAAATGCATTATTGTACAAGAATAACATTGCTAAAAATAATGGAAGATCCTAAAATATCCCTAACCTAGAGTAAACAAACAGCTAACTGTCTTTTATATATATACTAGATATGGGACCCCGTGCCAGCACGGGGCCCAATATATGTTACTGTTTCTGTTTTAATTTATGTGGTACATATGAAATTTGAAGTTAATCAATTTTTTAGTATGTTTTTATATATTTTAAGTTGCTAATTATTTGTATTTAGAGTATGTTTTACATAAATATATTAGAAATCACAATAATTAACAAGTTAATATAAAAAAAAAACTTATAAAAAATTCATTGACTTTTAAAATTTCATTTGTATCACATAAATCAGGACCGAGTAATATATATGAAAATTACATAAAACGTACTATAACTCACAATAATTAGCAACTTAAAATATCTATATATCTATATTTCTCCCAATTTATGCGGTATAGATGAAATTTTGAAAGTTAACAAAAACTTTTTATATGTTTTTGAAATATTTTAAGCTATTAATTATTATGATTTATAATACTTTTTACATTAAAAAATTATTTATATAAAGTATAAACGAAAAAATTTAGAAAAAGGAAACATAAATGTCAGCAGGAGTCCAATCTATGTTAATTTCTATGTTTTAATTATTGTAATACCGATTGAATTTTGAGAGCCAACTATATATATATATATATTAAATTTTATTAATTTAAATTTATGATCTCAATTGTCAGCCTATGCCACATTATAAAATGTTCCAAAGTAGATATCAGATTTACAAAAATGTCGATGCCAGCTAAAGTAATAAAATAACATCTAAGGGCATGAACCTATATATGTATATATAAAGCTGAATATTGACAATTTGATGTGGCATCTCTCTATGACCAGTATTTGTATTCATCTTTTTTTTTCCTTTTTTTGACATTTTATCTTTGTTTTGTATTTTTTATTTGTATTTAAAAAAAAGTATTTATGTCATACCCGATTAATTATGCCCTTTATAACATCCATTACACTAATATAGATTTAAGTAAATGAAAATGGAAGATGAAAAGATAAAAACTATTCATTTTTTATAATTATTTAGCCTATAAAATAAAATAAAAAATAGTTGAGCATTTGTAACAAATAAAAACAAATTTCTTCACTTTGGCTCTTCTTCTTCTGACGATAATGATCAATATATGGTATCAACTTTTGTCGCTAAGATGTCCATCAAATTTCTAGGTCATGTGGCTTTTTTAACAAAAGAGAAAGAGAGAATATCTCATGATTCTTGTGAAGACATTGATGTAAAGAAAGAGATTATGTAACAAAAAATTCTTTTCAAAATAAAAGACGTTTTGAAAAAATGTTTATTCCTCCTACAAGGAGAGAAAATTCATTGTGGTTGAGAAATTTATAAGAAGCCTGATTAGTGTTTCAAAGGGTAAGAAAAATTATTTGGAGAAAAAATCATTCTATTTATGGAATTCGTATCAAATTAGGAGGAGAACAAGCAAAAATTTATTTTGTGATTTGAAAAGAGAGAAAATTAGATATTATTTCTTTCAACCTCATTATTCTTCGAATTTCTTTCTTCTTTTATTTTGTCTTTGATTTTTTGTATCTTTAATTAAAGTTTTTTTTTCTTATTTATCTTTAATTAAAGTTTATATATATTTTCTTAAAAAAGAATTTAAAAAGATGATCATATTTAGTTCCTTTCCTCATCAATGCTATTAATCTCATAATTAGTGTTATTTATATTATTTTCTTAATTACTTTTTTTTCTTTCATTTAATTATTTATTTGAAGAAATTAGTTATTATAACTTTATAAGAATTACACATGTATTTTTACATAATTGATTTGTTATTTTTAAAATTTTTGGATCATTCTTCATCTTAAAGTTTCTATCTATATGTAATAATAAAGCAAAAATAGAAAATGTGGGGTGACACTTTCTTAGCAATAGATACTTATTTATTCTGATCAATGTTTCTGACATTTTTTGTTATTTTTTCCTTAAAATAATTGTTGCCTCGATTTTTAGTTTTACTTTTATTTTTTTAGCAATTTCTAATTTTAAAAGACTGAAAAATTTATATTGAAAATTTACAAAATATAAAAAATGATTTATTTAACTCCTATCATCATCAATATTATTATTAATTTGTTTTAATTATTTTCTTAATCTTCATTTCATCATTAATGTAATTTATATCATTTTCTTAGATATATATATATATATTTGTGACATTTCTTAGAAGTTAGGATTACTATTTATTTAATTTTTAAAAATTTTGAATTCAAATACAACATGTTTTATTATAATTACATTTAATATATTAATCAATATGTTGTACGAATGAAAAGAAAATTATCATTTCACAAAAACAAAGGTTAAAATATAATTTATTATGATTAAGGAAAGATAAAATTATTATTCCAATATCCATAACCATATATAATACATTAAAAATTAATTGAAAAGCTGTAAATGGAAAAGGAATCACCATTTAAGGAATCATTATTTTTAAATTTTTGGATCATTTCTTCTTGTAAAAGTTTCTATCCGTACGTAACAATAAAGTTAAAATAGAAAATGTAGTGACACCATTCTTACTAATAGATAGTTATTTATTTTTATTAATTTTTTTTTGACAATTTTGGTTATATTTTTCTTTAAAATAATTATTGCCTCGATTTTTTTTTTAACATTTATTTTTAATTTTAAAAGATTAGAAATTTTATGTTAAAAATTTTAATAATAGAAAAAATGATTTATTTAACTTTTATCATCATCAATACTACTAATTTTTTTGACGTTTTTTCTTAATCTTCATCTCATCATTAATGTTATTTATATAATTTTGTTTAATCACTTATTTTTTCTTTTTTAACTCTTTTTTATATATAAAGTTGGATATGTAAATGATGATGTGACATTTCTTAGAAGTTAAGATTACTATTTATCTAATTTCTCCAATTTTTGAGTTCTTTTGTCATACTAAATACAATATGTTTTATTATAATTACATTCAATATAGTAAACAACATGTTCTAGGAATTAAAACAAAATTATCATTTCAGAAAAATAAATGTTAAATTATAATTTTATTATGATTAAGGAAAAATAAAGATATTATTTCAATATCCCATAACCACATTCAATACATTAGAAATTAATTGGATATAACTGTAAATGGAAAATGAATCACGATTTAAGGGAAATAAATGTTTGCAATACCATAATAATTAAGGAGAGACTAAGATATTATTTTAATATCCTAATTCGGAACTTTTAATCTACTACTCAATTAAAAATAAAATGCATTTAATAACATGAAAAAGTTATTAGTTTAATATTTTTTCTCATTGTACTAATTCAATTCAATCAAACTTAATTTTAAAGATAAAATAACAGCTTCATTTTAATTGTTGTCAATATATTTCAAAAAATTATCGTGAAAAGGCTTTTCTTGCACCTTATTTTAATTTTCATATACTATTATTATTTTTTCTGTCATTTTTCAATGAATTTTTATTTCGATTTAAAATTTAATGTTTATTCTTAAAACTCTGATGGTACAAATTAAGGTGGAGTAGAATATAATAAATGATGATTCTTCTACTAAATAAGAAGATATAACGAAATTGAAAGGGTGAAGGTTTTTTTTTTTTAAATGGATAGGAAATTCTATTAAGGTATCATTACGTCATTATTCAATATATTTTTAATATAAATTTCATTTGTTGATGCATTTGTTTAGTACTCCCTCTGTCCCTATTTACTTGTTTACTTTTCCTTTTATAGTTGTCTCTAATTACTTGTCCATTTTGACAAATCAAGAAAGAATATTTTTTTACCTATTATACCCTCAATTAAATGATTAATTACTTTGAAAATTGCAGAACTTTTCATCTACTTCATAATTAATAGGGGTAAAATGATAAACTCACTATGTCATTAATTGATTTCTTAATAAATGTGTAAATTTAAAAGTGGACAAGTAATTAAGGACAGAGGGAGTATTACAGTCTTATTTGACATTATAAGATATTTCTTAGACATTTAAGAAGAATGGTATACCGAAATATATATTATATATTAAAGGATGAACTTCATGCAATGGAAGAATTTGTTATTAGCAAATATATTTTAACTTATTTGATAAAAAATATATTCTTCCTCATTTAATAGATGTAAAATTTGTGAAGCTTTATTTTTTTTTCACAATCTTCATATTATTAAGACAAATAATAATATTACGATTAAACAACAAAGTAAATATAAAATTAATCAAAAATATTTAATTTAAATGATCGCGCGAAGTGCGGGCAAGTTGTCTAATTTAAAACAAAAAAGTAAAATTTAAATGGGTCTACTATAGAATTCCTAGAAATCCAACTTGAAAAATTATGTTAAAAATGGAAAATAAAAAGTGAAATAAATTTAATTGAGAGTTATCTAGGGCTGGGCATTCGGTATTTCGGTTCGGTTTCGGTTTTTTTTTTTCGGTTTTTTCGGTTTTCGGTTTTTATACAATGTGTACCGAATACCGAACCGAAATAATTCGGTTCGGTTCGGTTTTTATTATTTCGATTCGGTTTATATTATTTCGGTTCGGTTTTTGTTAGTTCGGTTTTTTTGTTATGGGCCTGCTTAGTGGGCTTTTTAAAATTTTGTAATTTTTTTGTTTATTTTATTTATATTTATATCTTTTTACTTATTTTACTCAGTTTTTTAAATTATTGTATGATGAAAAGTACTAACTACGAAACTGCTTGCTTGTCTTTACATCTTTAATAGGAGTAATTAACAAAGAGTAGATGTTTCCTTTGGATTCCCGTGCTAATAATTTTTAATTTGTCGTTTCTTTTCGAGGATATACGGTAGAGGTCAAAACTAGGTTGTGAATCTTTTATTTTGTAGAATTGTATTTGTACAGAAGAAGTCATTGATTAAATATTAAAATATATAAATCTGCAGTATTTGTTTATGTTAAATTAAATATAGGAGTAGTATTTATAGTACTCATTTCACGCCTGCCTTAATTTGACCCCAGAAGTGAAATAAATTATAATTAAAATACTACTAAAAGTGTAAAAGCCAATAAATTATAAATTTAAATTAAGTACTACTAAAAAAGCCTTGTGAGTAGTTTCAACTTTCAAGTTCCACACTTGTTGTTATCATTGTTCTTTTTTTTCTTTCAAAAAGTAACACACAATTACACAAATACAAAGAGTTGTTATACAAATCTCTTTAACATTATTATAAAATACCATAGTTTTACTCAATGAATGTAGGGCAACTCAATTAAACTATCAACCTTTAATTTCCTAAGGAAACATTTAAATCCATTTTTATTCCCCTCAAAAATCGAATCAAAATGAATGAATCCTTAGAATAATACGAAATGATGTGGCAGTTTTAGGCCAAAAAGGCACTATCAAATAGGCCAAAAGGCACTAACAAGTAACAAGTAACAATTTAACAAGTAAATAAACTTCACTACATTTCACAAATACAATAATCAATTGATCATGCCATTACACAACAACACAATAACAATCTAACAAGTAACAATAATGCACCAATGTAGTTTTCATGAGACCACTTTCAAGTTTCAAGTGCCAACAATAACAAACAACAATAATGAGCAACAAACAATGTAGCCTCTTCCATGAGACCACCTTCAAGTTTCAAGTGTCAACAATAACAAACAACAAACAATGTAGCCTCTTCCATGAGACCACCTTCAAGTTTCAAGTGCCAACAATAACAAACAACAAACAATGTAGCCTCTTCCATGAGACCACCTTCAAGTTTCAAGTGCCAACAATAACAAACAACAATAATGAACAACAAACAATGTAGCCTCTTCCATGAGACCACTTTCAAGTTTCAAGTGCCAACAATAACAAATAACAATAATGAGAAACAATGTAGTTTCTTGACTTTCTTCCATGAGACCACTTTGAAGTCTCAAGTGCCAACAAAATTACCAAAACACTAACAAAACTTGGTACTTTACACCTTTCTTCATTGTCTCGACTTTGGACCTTTTAAAATAAAATTAAATGTTAGAATACTACTTTTAAGATTAAAAAAAATGATATGATTAAATAAATGACGTATTAAACTCACCACTATTAAATACTTGAGACTTGCAAGCCAATCATAGATCAACAATGGAAGAGTTTCTTCCACTATTTGCCATCTCTATAAATAAGAAAATCAAATATGTCATACAACACAATAAGTCTTTTATTTTTTCCAAAAACAAATAAAAAATAAAAAGTCTTACCAAGTTCAATTTTTTCAAGAAACTCCAAACTTTCTTCAACACAAATATGCTTAGTTTCTTGTCTAAGCCAATCTTGAACACAAATAAGGCATTGCACACATTTGGGAGTCAATGAACTTCTAAAGGGATCAAGAATACGACCACCCGTGCTAAATGCACATTCCGATGCCACACTCGACATAGGAATAGCCAATACATCTCGAGCCAACTGTGAAAGTATAGGAAATCTAGGAGAATTAACTTTCCACCAAATCAAAATATCAAAGTCCTCAGATTCAGGCTCTTGGTCTTCAAGAAGATATCTATCCAACTCAGATTTAACACCTAAACTTCCAGAATCTTCCTTTTGTTTCTTCATGTAAAACTTAGTTCTCAAAGAATTTGTTTTCACATTTTGAGAAAGACCATAAGTAGATGAACCAGAGGAGTCAGATGAAGATGATTGATTTTTAGAACCTTTTGCATACTTACTTACATAGATCGCAAACAAATTCTTTAAGTAAGCATTTACTTCATTATTCACTATCTGTCCCTTTTCTTCCCCAAGTAATTCTTCAAGAGCAAAACTAACATACATAAATTTATTGCGAGGATCCAAAACAGAAGCAATAAAAAGCATTTTGTTCATCTTTTCAGGAGTACCCCAATATTTCTTGAACTTTTCTTTCATCCCCGAAGCCATTTTACTCAAATCAACATCATCACTTGTCATACATACTTTCAAGTATGCATCAAGCTCACATATATCCTCAAAATGAACATTACAAGTAACATACCGTGAACCTGAAACTTTCAATGTGAGCTCATAAAATTTTTCAAGAAACTTTGTGATATTCCTCACATTAGCCCAATCCTCATATTAAATTGAACCTGCAATACTTCCATCTTCACAAACATCAGTAGCAAGAAAAGAATTAAAATTACCATCATAAAGATCAAACCTCTCAAAAGCCTTTTCAAATTTTTCTGCCGTGTCCAACATCAAATAGGTGGAATTCCACCTAGTAGGCACATCTAAAGACAACATTTTATCACATTCTATTTTTTGCATTTCAACACATTTCAAGAAGTTTCTTGTCCTTGTAGAAGATGATCTAACATATTTCACCATTTGCCTCACCCGTTTGATAGAAAGACCAATTTCTTTCAAACCATCTTGCACAATTAAATTAAGTATGTGAGCCATACATCTCACATGGAGATGCTTACCTTCCATCATATTAGTTCCCCACATATCTAATTTTTTGGACAACTCTAAAACCGCCACATCATTTGAAGAGGTATTATCAACCGTAACAGTAAAGACATTGTCCAAGTTCCAATCAAGTAAACAATTACTAATACACTCAGCCAAATGCTCACCTTTATGACTAGTGATAGGACAAAAATTCAATATTCTTTTATGAAGCACCCAATCCCTATCAATAAAGTGAGCAGTCAAACACATATAATTGATTCTTTGCACCGAGGTCCATGTGTCTGTTGTGAGACAAATTCTTGGTTGTATTTCTCTAAAAGACATTTTCAAATTCATTCTCAATTCACCATAAACTTCATAAGAATCCCTTGTTATGGTTCTACGGGAAGGAATCCGAAACAAAGGTTGAACTTTACTCATAAACTTCTTAAAACCTTCTTTTTCAACAAAACTAAAAGGTAGCTCATCCAAAATTATCATCTCAACTAAAGCTCTTCTACATACCTCTTGCTCAAATTTCCAAGTCTCTATCGAAGAATTGTTACTTTGAATATTTAACAATTTTTGAATGCCAGGTGCAACAGGAGGGGGCTTATACACTTTACATCGGTTAGTCAAATGTTGTCTCAATCCACTTGTTCCATTTCTAGTTGTATTAGCAGCATAGTTTTGTTTACAATGTAAACACTTTGCTTTAACTAATAAACCATTTTAAAAAAAAAATTCGAAGTGTTGCCAAACAGTAGACCTAGGATCCATTTCTTTTCTTTTTTTTGTTTCCTCTGTGCCAATTGAGGCATCATTGCTAGTAGTAGGTGTATTATCCGTAGAATCAGCCATACTTATTCGACTTTGATTAGCCACACCCACATTTGATTGATTTTGTTCAGCCATCTATATAATAAAAAAAAACATTTCACAATGAATTCACACTTAGAATATTAAGGAGCAAATAAGGAAAAGAAAATGATAATTGGATGCATTTTTTCATTGTGGTTTCTTTTTCTTTATTACTTTTGCTCTTCTTTTTTTTGTCTAAGATTTGACCATTTGCTAGAAAATAGAAATCAGAAAATACAATATTACAATTATACAAATGAGCAAATCAAAATAAAAAAATAAAGTTTAAATATAAAAATTAAAAATATACAAATCTGAAATCTTTATTAGTTTATTTTAATGGATAGATCAAATCCCAAATGCACTAAAATATTCTCAAGTAATTGACTAAATGCAAGTTAAAAACTTAAAATTATTTTTATATATTTATAAGAAAAACATACCTGAAAGCTGATGGTTGTCGCCTGCCGGTCGCCGGCTGCTGCTGTGCGTGGTGCTGCGGCTGCCTGAGCCCTGCTGGTCGACTGGGACTGGTGGCTGGCGGTTGCTACTGCTGTGTGTGCTGCTGGTCGACGGGACTGGCGGCTGCTGCTGCTGGTCGACGGAACTGGCGGTTGCTGACTTGCTGGTTGTCACCTGCTGCTGGTCGCCGGCTGTTGCTGGTTGTGCGGCTGGTGGCTGGTGGCTGGCTGCTGGCTGGAGTGGCTGCTGCTAAAGCTTAGAAAATAGAAAGTTAGAATTTAGTAAAGTAAAAAAATTGAAAAGACCAAAAGGTTTAAAGAGTTTTGACCTAATTTAATTAAAAATATAATATTTATTATTTAATATAATATATTTCGGTAAATCGAAATACACAAAAGTTACATACCGAAAACCGAACCGAAATATCGAAAAGTACAAAAACATACACCGAATACCGAACCGAAAACCGAAATACCGAAATCGAAATAATTCGGTTCGGTTCGGTATTTCGGTTTTTCGGTGTTTTTGCCCAGCCCTAGAGTTATCCTTCGTCTGTCCCATTTTATGTGAGACTTTTTATTTCTCGAGAATCAAATAGTTTAAGTTTAACCATAAATTTGCGTATGATATCTTCATTTTTTTTTTAAAATTTGGAGAAATTAGATAAATAGTAATCTTAGCTTCTAAGAAATGTGACATCATCATTTACATATCCAACTTTTTTATATATAAAAGAGTTAAAAAAGAAAAAATAAGTGATTTAAGAAAATTATATAAATAACATTACTGATGAGATGAAGATTAAGAAAAAACGTCAAATAAATTAGTAGTATTGATGATGATAAAATTTAAATAAATCATTTTTTTCTATTATTTAAATTTTTAACATAAAATTCCCAATGTTTTAAAATTAAAAATAAATGTTAAAAATAAAAATAAAAATGGAGGCAATAATTATTTTATTAAAGAAAAATATGTGTAGAAAAAGTAGAAGTAGATGAAGTTACTTTAGTTCATCTTTTTGGTGGGCCTCAATGTACAATTTCTATAGCTTTTAGTCCAACTCTTTAGTGCAATGTTGGTCCTCCAAACTCCAATTTCTAAATAAGAGTAAAATAAAATATAAAAGAGTTAAAAAAGAAAAAATAAGTGATTTAAGAAAATTATATAAATAACATTAATGATGAGATGAGGATTAAGAAAAAACGTCAAATAAATTAGTAGTATTGATGATGATAAAAGTTAAACAAATCATTTTTTCTATTATTTAAATTTTTAACATAAAATTTCCAATCTTTTATAATAAAAAATAAATGTTAAAAATAAAAATAAAAATCGAGGCAATAATTATTTTAAAGAAAAATATAACCAAAATTGTCAGAAAATTAATTCTTCATGTGGGTTGTTGTATATGTAGAAAGGCACGTGTACAATTAATGAGGCACAATTAATTTTATAGTTCAATTTGAAATGCTTTGTGTACAACATGGTAGTGTCGTGTTCGTGCTTTAAAGTGTGAACTCTAATAAGGAGCAAAATGAGTAATAATAATAATTCTAATAAGGAGTAATGAGCAATAATAATAATTGTAATGCTAGTCCTTCTAAGTAATGAGTAATAATAATAATTGCAATGTTAGTCCTTGGTGTTAGTCATTCTATTAATGTACAATTCTTTTTGCACGTTGTACAACTAATTAATGCAGTCAAAAGTTAATGTACAAAATTGTATGCATGTTGTACAAGAGTATTAATGCAGTGTTGGTCCTTCTAAGTCTCACTTCTAAATAAGAGTGAGTTAAAAAAGAAAAAATAAGTGATTTAAGAAAATTATATAAATAACATTAATGATGAGATGAAGATTAAGAAAAAACGTCAAATAAATTAGTAGTATTGATGATGATAAAAGTTAAATAAATCATTTTTTCTATTATTTAAATTTTTAACATAAAATTTCCAATCTTTTAAAATAAAAAATAAATGTTAAAAATAAAAATAAAAATCGAGGCAATAATTATTTTAAAGAAAAATATAACCAAAATTGTCAGATAATTCTTCATGTGGGTTGTTGTATATGTAGAAAGGCACGTGTACAATTAATGAGGCACAATTAATTTTATAGTACAATTTGAAATGCTTTGTGTATAACATGGTAATGCCGTGTTCGTGCTTTAAAGTGTGAACTCTAATAAGGAGCCAAATGAGTAATAATAATAATTCTAATAAGGAGTAATGAGTAATAATAATAATTGCAATGTTAGTTCTTCTAAGTAATAAGTAATAATAATAATTGCAATGTTAGTCCTTAGTGTTAGTCCTTCTATTAATGTACAATTCTTTTTGCACATTGTACAACTAATTAATGCAGTCAAAAGTTAATGTACAAAATTGTATGCATGTTGTACAAGAGTATTAATGCAGTGTTGGTCCTTCTAAGTCTCACTTCTAAATAAGAGTAATATATATTTATATATATGATTCCATTTTTCTATGATTCATTTTTTAATAAAATTAAATCAATGCAGGTGTTAAACACCCAGTTAAAGTGGACTAGAAAGGACAAAAAATTAGGAGGTACAATTTGAACAGCTTTTGGCACCATTTGTTAGTGATGTGTTCGTCCTAACACAACTGCCATTTCTAAATATTGGAAATCAATATAGAGATCATATTTATCTCCACCTAAACTTTCCCTAGTACACCAACAAGGTTTTTTTTTCAATCAAATTTCACCTATTTTAAAAGCTTAACCTGTCAACCCGATAAAATCCGACCCACAAATCGAAATAAACCCTCACTTGTGTTTTTTTAGAAGAAAATTTCGAGACCACCATAGATGGGTTTTCGAGAGGATTCAACGAATCACTATTTTTAATACTAACTCAAAATAACAGTGATATAGAACACATAATTAAATTGAAAGATCAGACAAAATATCATACATAAAGTTTCATTCAAGTTCAAAACACACAACGACAAAGACCGAAATCAATCAAAATTGGGCTGGAAATGGACCTTTTGAGATAAATATCAGATCTTAGACCGGCTACAGGCGGAACAGTGGTGGTTCGCAGTGGCTAACCTAGAAATGACTTGGAACTTTGTTATTCCCTTCTCTCATGTATTCTCTTAGACTTGGATTGATTTGTCTCACGATTTTTGGTTAGTGGGTCGGGTTTATCGGGTGGGCGGGGTAAATTTTTGGTTTGTGGGACAAGATGCCAGGGTTGACAAGCTAGGGGTTTCAATTTTTTCAGATTTGGGAATTGGATTTGATTGAGTTTTTTTTTTGTAATCCTACATAATTAATACTTATATAACTTATGAGGGAATCTATGTATAATTTATGTGGGATAGAAGGTGGAATAAATTATGTGGGTATTAGTTAGACGAAATGATCTGAGAGACCCTTATACTTGGCTCAAATTGTCACTTGAACCCTTCTACTTATGATTTGTCAAGTGAACACTTAAAGTTATTAAAATATGTTATTTTAAACCCCTCTAACCATTAACCAAACTTATGTGACATTTATTTTGCTGAATCAGATGAAACACATGTAACCACGCGTCTAAAGGAGAGTGAAGACAATAATATTATTTTTTAAGAAAATATTGAAATTAAAAAAAATAAAAAGAAAAGGAAAGAAATCTCATGCCATTTCCCAGTTACTTCATCTCTTCTTCCTCATAAGCGTCGCCGTCATTGTAACCACGCGTTTAAAGGAGAGTGAAGACAATGATATTAAATTTTAAAAAATATTGAAATTTAAAAAAAATGAAAAGGAAAGAAATTCCATCCCATTTCCCACTTACTTTATCTCTTCTTCCTCATAAGTGTCGTTGTCGTTGTTGCTGCTTCCCCCCAAAACCCCAATTTATTCTTCTTCTTTATCTCTGTTTCCACGCCTTCTTTCTGCTTGACGAATTAAGCAAAAAAGAAAACACCGGACGGATTAACTTTTCTACACAATAATTTCTTATTACTTTACAAACCAGATTTAAGAGGCAAGTATCTTGGGAAGAATATTGTGTTTGATATGGACATGAGTGCTAGAGATTTTTTAGCCCTCTTTTACCTCCTTAAGTTGTCAATAGAAGAAATCAATCTCAAGGTAAATGACAATCTATTTTAAATTAGATCCTCAACTCAAAATTCAAACTGAATCTAGATGTTATCTTGCTTTATTTACTATCAAATGTTAAGAAAATTATTTTACTTCACCAAACACAAATTATGTTTCAGGATGTTTATCCAAAAATGTGTTTCCCAATTCTATTTACTTTTGGAATTAATGGATTAATATGTGGTCATTCATAACCAAAACCTCCTCTACCTTGAGTAACATTGATGAAACTGCACTAACTACCCGAATGACCGCTACTTTTGAATAAACTGACCGGGGAGACATTTTTTCTGGTGAATTAGTTTCAAAAGGCTAATTTGGAGATGAATTTGAGATATATTTTTTTAGAAAATAGAATTTGTAATGATAGAAATGATGTGTTATCTGACGTGGGAATTTTTATCTTGTGTGGATAGTGATGTGTTATCCACATTGATGCAATTTAGAGACACTCGTGATCAGAGGGGGTTTAAAATAACGTATTTTAATAACTTTAAGTGTTCACTTGACGAAATCGTAAGTAGAAGGGTGCAAGTGACAATCTGAGCCAAGTATAAGGGTCTTCTAGGTTATTCCACATATTAGTTATACATGTATTAAAATTGTAAATTACACATATACCCCTTATTAATTTACTTTTAAATGTATATTAATTTACAACAAATCAAATAGTTAATACATGTAAAAAAAAAACACTACTAATTTTTTTCATTGGGTTTTTTGTCTTGTTATGCTTAATTACTTTTAGTTTCTTTACTTAATTTCTAGTTAATTGTTTTCTTTGGCAGTAAGGCAGTGGCTATTAATTATGAATAATTTCTTTGTTTATTTTCTCTACAACACACTGTCAATACAAGTATTATTTTTTAAAAATTTAGTTATTAGTTATTTGTTGTTTACTTTAATTCAAATTACTTAATTAACTCGAAAATGCATGAACTCATAGAAATGCAAGAACTGAGTCCAAAATGGACTCGGATTGATATCACATGTAAAGGGAGTAAAGAGAAAGAATTAATGAGTAAGAGGAAAAATCAAAATTCAGATGAATATAAAGGGAAATATTAGCATCATCTAACTTGGCGTCAAGCTCAATCTGATGATTTAAACTTAAAATGGAACAAGATCAGACTATGCTACCATTAAAGGAGAAAATATAACAAAAAATCAAAGTTTTATAAGCTTAGACGAGACTCCGACTAAATAGAACCTGATGCAAATCATACAAGCATAGAATAAAATTTGATCAACCAAGTCTGTACAACATATGAAAACAAATGGATCTGCCACAAAATTCAAAAATGAAGCAAGAATCAAGCCATATTGATTCAACCAAGCTTGAATGACAAAAAAAATAATCATATAATCATATATATATATATATATATATATATATATATATTTCTTAGGCCCGCCTACTTGGCGCCACCACAAACTAGAATTCCCTTTTAATTTATTTATTTTCAAAACTAGCCTTCCCTTTTCATGAAAAGTTGTGACTTTTATAAAAAGTTGTGACTTTAATGAAGAGTTGCGACTTTTATGAAAGGTTGTGACTTTTATGGAAAGTTGTGACTTTTATGGAAAATTGTGACTTTTATGAAAAATTGTGACTTTAATGAAGAGTTGCGACTTTTATGAAAAGTTGCGACTTTTATGAAAGGTTGTGACCTTTCCAAAGGGTTGCAACTTTTCCAAATAGTTGTAACATTTTCGATAAGGCGCAATAAACATTTGTTCACACTACCCTTTTTTGTGTATAAATGGAGAGATCTCCTCTCATTTTAAAACAACAAAAAATTTGAACCTCTTCTTCTTCTTCACAATTAGATAGATATTTGTGTACTTTTCTCCTATTGAGTGACTCATTTACACCATTGCTTATGTTACAGATCCTGGTATGTATTTTTACAGTAATTAATTTATGCTTATGTTATAAGGATAAATGATAAGATGTAATAATTTTCATTTTCCTGTACATTATTGTGTCGTATCGAAAAGATCACAACTCTTATAAAATAATACTTAAAACCACATATCAGTCATTAAAACTAAAATACTATATTACCTACCCTTTGTTGTCTATCCATACCCCATGACTTAATTTCGTTTTTTGGTAATTAATTGGGGTCTAAAATGATAGGATTTAGTTTACGGTTTTACAATATTGAGTTAGGGTTTTATAGAAGAGAAAAAAAGAAGAGAAGAGAGGAGAAGAAGCAAGAATCGTCAAATTCTCGAAGCTAAGATCGTGGATTTCGTCAAGGGGTGATCCCTACGAGGTATGTGAGATCACATAGCATTAGGTTAGTTCACCCACGCTCCAATCATGACTCAATTCAACAAAATTATAATGTTTTGAAATCAAATCTTATGAGTTCTTGAAGTTAATTCGATTGAAAACTTGTGGGTTCTTGTTGTTGAAGTTTCTTGAGGTTGATTCATGTATTTAGGCGTGATTTCAAGTTGATTCTTGTATATATTGAGGGTATAGTCGATTCTAAGTGTTTGGGGGAAAGAACCAAGTCGAAATAGGGGGTTTAGAGTTGATAAACGAAAGAGAAAAGTCGGAGTGGACCTGGGCAAGGGCACGGGGCACTGCCCCTCTCAGATCCCCAAGAAGAGGCCGTTGAAGTTTGGGCTCTGGGGCACCGCACCAGCCAGAGCACCCCACCCCATCCCTCTGAAGTTTCAAGGTTGGCGCCCCGCGCCTCTTAGAGCGCCAGGGACGCCGGTTCTTCCCATTTTTCCCCCTTCTTTTCGTACTAGTTCCTTAGCATCGTACCTATGTTTTTTAGTCTATTTCTATACTCTAAGGTATGTCTAAACATCATGAAATCATCCATAACATGAGATCATGAACCTTGAATACATAATACAATTCAAGGAAAGTTAAGATCAAAGTCAAGAGAAGTAAGAGTCAAGTCAAGAAAAGTTCTTAGAGTTTTCCAAAAGTCTTTTCCAAATGTTTTAACTTTGTTTTAAGACTTAATATTCAAGTTGAGTAAAGAGTAAGGAGTAAAGATTGAAGTTCATTTCTTCAAAAGTATATGGGGACTATGTATTCCCATAGAGTTTAAAATGTTTTCACATTTAAACAAGTAAGGAAACCTTGATTTCCAAAGAGCCTTTGAGCTAGTTTTCAGAAAAGATTAAACACTTTCACAATTAAGCAAGAGAGAAAACTTTGATTTCCAAGATAGCCCTTGAGCTAAGTTTTTGAGCAATTATCTCAAATCACAGAAAGAAGTATGTTTTCAAACATAAGAGCTAGTATCATATTTTGGGAGTAGTATTGAGCACCGATATGGGGGAGAGTTCATACAACTCCCAGCCCTCATAAACCATGTAGCCATCATGGGTATATAAGGGTCATACTTTTTAGATGATTCCTTAGTGATTTTTAGCATAGACTAGTAGATCCACTTAGTAGTCAGGTTATATACCCTCGGCAAAGTATAGGACGACCCTGGCAGCGTGATGCAAAATGTTGTATCATCACAATAGCTCTTATATTGATGGTTTTCGATTAGAGAAACTCCCACATAAATATTTGTATTCTTGTATATATAATTTAATTATATTTTTACATACATTTCAGAGTTATATTATATCTTTGCATACACACAGAGTATTATTGTATTTCCAAATACACAGAGTTGACATCTATGTTTTAAAAAGCTTTTCTTTATAGTGCACTTGTTTTATACTGCTTTATATTGAAATGCGTTCAGTTTAAGTTGAGTTGAGTTGAGTTGAGCCAGGTAAGTTCTTCAGTTCCTTTCAAGCTTATGTCTTGTTTTAGAATTCTCTTCGCATGCTCGTACATTCAATGTACTAATGCCATTTGGCCTGCATCTTTTAATGATGCAGATATAGGTAACCAGGATCAGCATCTAGCGCATCGTTGATTCTAGTTGAGCTCCAAACTTGTTGGTGAGCCTCCTTGCTTCCGGAGGATCCCTTTAATTGCTTTTAGTAGTTTTAGCTTCATTAGGATATCGTGGGTCTTATCCCGACATCCATCAGTTGTTTAGAGGCTTCATAGATAGTTAGATGTTAGTTCTTGAGTTTTCTATTTCCTGTTTTAATGGTTGAGACTTGAGTTGCCATTTTGGATAAGTTTAATATTTCTTAAAGACATTTGCATTAGTTATCCTTTGAGACTGTTTCTTGTGTTTAAGTCTTCCGCTGAGTAAGTAAGCCAGGCCAAGGGTTCGCTTGGGGACAACAATTGTTCTCGAGTGTCAGTCCCACCCAGGGTGTAGGCTCGGGGGCGTGACAAACTTGGTATGAGAGCACAAAGTTCAAAAGTCCTAGGGAGTCTATAAAGTCGTGTCTGTATAGTCCTAGTTCTCGGTGTGAAGTGCACCACATATATAATTAGGAGGCTACAACATTTAGGAAATTCTTTCACTTCTTTCATACTCATGTCGTGCGTTAGAGTTTGATCTCTAAAAAGTTTTTTCTAACTCGTGCTTGCGCGAACTTTGTTGAGAAGCTCCAGAAGGTTTTTGAAATCATGCATGTTGCTGATACTGAGAGGGTGGAACTAGCTGCATACCAAATGAAGGGTGTCTCTAGGATATGGTTCGACTAGTGGAAGAAGAACTGAGTTAAAGAAACACCACCTACGAGTTAGGCTTGTTTTGAGGAGGCCTTCTTGGGATGTTTCTTTCCCCGAGAACTGAGAGAGGCTAAGGTATGAGAGTTCCTCACACTTAAGCAGGATACTTTGAGAGTGCATGAGTATTGTCTGAGGTTCACACAACTTTCCCGGTATGCTCTAGAGATGGTTGTTGACATGAGAAGCAGAATGAGTTTATTTGCTGCTGGGTTGTCTCGCATGTCAAGCAAGGAAGGCAAGACAACTATGCTGATAAGAGATATGGACATAGCAAGGTTAATGATCCATGTGCAATAGGTTGAGGAGGACAAGATGAGAGATAGAGAAGAGTTTAAGAATAAGAGAGCTAAGATAGGGAATGAGTCCGGTCAACAGAAGAGTAATGCCAACCGGTCATCTTTCCAACAGAAGAAGAAGGGACCTGCTCTATCATCTGCTAGTACACCTGCACCAAAGAACAAAATGTGAGTACAATAGTCAGAATTTCAGAGCCAAATTTGCCTATTCTCAAGGTAGTATGGCTCAAGGGGGTAGTAAGCCTCCTGCATATACTAAGTGTGGTAGGAACCACTCAGGGACATGTCTTGATGGCTCCACTGGTTGCTTCAAGTGTGGCCAGAACGGTCATTTCATGCGAGAGTGTCCAAAGAACAATCATGGTAATGGAAATGGGGGTAATAAAGCCCAGTCTTCTTCAATTGCTCCACCATACAGGGATGCACCTAGAGGATCTACTTCAGGTACTAGCGGAGGAGAAAACCGCTTATATGCTGTCACTAGTCGCCAAGAGTAAGAGGATTTGCCAGATATTGTCACTGGTATGATCCAAGTCTTTAACTTTAATGTTTATGCTTTGCTAGATCCAGAAGCGAGTTTATCCTTTGTAACTCCGTATGTTATGATGAATTTTAATGTTATTCCTAAGTAACTTAGTGAACCCTTCAGTGTTTTTACACCTGTTGGTGAGTCTATTATAGCAGTGAGAGTCTATCGTGATTGTCCTGTTTTCGACAATCACAAGAGTACCATGGATGATTTAGTTGAGTTAGACATGGTAGATTTTGATGTCATTCTTGGTATGGACTGGTTTCATGCCTGTTATTCCTCAGTTGATTGTAGAACTCGAGTTGTCAAGTTTCAATTTCCAAATGAGCCAGTCTTAGCGTCGAGAAGTAGTTCAGCAGTGCCTAAGGGTCATTTCATTTCGTACCTTAAGGCAAGAAAGTTAGTTTCCAAGGGGTGTGTCTATCACTTAGTCCGAGTTAATGACTCTAGTGTTGAGATACCTCATATTCAGTCAGTTTCTGTAGTAAAAGAGTTCCAGAAGTCTTTCCAAATGATTTTCCCAAAGTCCCTCATGAGAGAGAAATAGACTTCGGTATAGACATTCTTCCAGATACTCGTCTTATATCTACTATGTCATATAGAATAGCACCAGCAGAGTTGAAAGAGGTAAAAGAATAGTTGAAAGATCTCCTTGATAAGGGCTTTATTTGACCAAGTGTCTCACCTTGGGGCGCTCCGGTCTTATTTTTGAGAAAGAAGGATGGTTCCCTTAGGATGTGTATAGACTACCGTCAGCTGAACAATGTTACCATCAAGAATAAGTATCCTCTTCCTAGAATTGATGATTTTCGATCAGCTTTAGGGTGCTACTTGTTTCTCTAAGATAGACCTCAAATCTGGCTACCATCAGTTAAGAGTAAGGGAATGTGATATTCCAAAGACAGATTTCAGGACCCATTATGGTCATTATGAGTTCCTAGTTATGTCCTTTGGTTTGACCAATTCGCCTGCAACATTCATGGACCTTATGAATAGAGTATTCAAACCTTATTTAGATATGTTTGTCATCGTCTTCATTGATGACATACTAATCTATTCGAGGAATGAGGAAGATCATGCTAGCCATCTCAGAATAGTTCTCTAAACTCTAAAGGATAGAGAGTTGTATGCCAAGTTCTCTAAGTGTGAGTTTTGTTTTGAGTTTGTGGCATTCTTAGGACATATTGTGTCTGGAGAGGGAATTGAAGTTGTTACTCAGAAAATAGAGGCAGTGAAGAATTGGCCTAGACCCACATCTCCAACTGACATTAAGAGTTTCTTGGGTTTGGTTGGTTGTTATATAAGGTTCATAGAGGGGCTCTCATCTATTTCATCCCCTTTGACCAAGTTGACTTAGAAAATAGTGAAGTTTCAATAGTCTGAAGCTTATGAGAAAAACTTTTAGGAATTGAAAAAGAGGTTGACTACTGCCCCAGTATTGACCTTACCAGAAGGCACGCAAGGCTTTGTTGTTTATTATGATGCGTCTAGAGTTGGTTTGGGTTGCGTGTTGATGCAGAATGGCAAGGTTATAGCTTATGCCTCCAGACAGTTGAATGTTCATGAGAAGAATTACCCAACCCATGATCTAGAATTGGCTATCGTAGGCCCGTAGTATTTGCTTTGAAAATATGGCACCATTATCTTTATGGTGTGTCATGTGGATGTGTTCACCGATCACAAGAGTCTTCAGTATGTGTTTACTCAGAAATCGCTTAATTTCAGACAAAGGAGGTGCTTAGAATTACTCAAGGATTATGACATGAGTATTATTTATCACCCAGGTAAGGCTAATGTTGTTGTTGATGCCTTGAGCAGGTTGTCTATGGGTAGTACCACCCATTTTAAGAAAGATAAGAAAGAGCTAGCAAGAGACGTGCATAGACTTGCCTGATTGGGAGTTCGACTGATGGATTCCACAGAAGGAGAAGTAGTGGTGATGAATAGGGTTGAATCATCATTAGTGACAGAAGTAAAAAAAAAGCAAGACCAAGATCCTATTATGCTTAAATTGAAGGCAAATGTTCATAAGCAAAAATTAATGGCTTCTGAACAAGGGGGAGATGATGTTTTGAGGTATCAAGGTAGGTTGTGTATACCAAGGGTGGATGAACTCCAAGAGAGGATCATAGAGGAAGCTCATAGCTCCATATATTCAATCCATCCGAGTTCTGCATAGATGTATCGTGATTTGAGAGAGGTTTATTGGTGGAGTAGTATGAAGAAGGGCATTGCGGAGTTTGTTGCTAAGTGCCCGAATTGCCAACAAGTCAAAGTAGAGCACCAAAGGCCGGGTGGTATGGCTCAGAATATAGAGCTTCCGGAATGAAAATGGGAGATGATCAATATGGACTTCATCACAGGTTTACCAAGGTCTTGCAAAAAGCATGATTCTATTTGGGTGATTGTTGATAAAATGACAAAATCAACCCACTTTTTGTCGGTAAAGACTACACATACAACAGAGGACTATGCCAAGTTGTACATTCAAAAGGTTATCAGACTTCATGGGGTTTCGGTATCGATTATATCATATAGAGGTGCTCAATTTACTGCACAATTCTGGAAATCTTTTCAGAAAGGCTTGGGTTTAAAGGTGAACTTAAGTACTGCTTTTCATCCTCAGACAGATAGTCAAGCAGAGCGCACTATTCAGACCTTAGAGGATATATTGAGGTCTTGTGTGATTGATTTAAAGGGAAATTGGGATGATCAACTACCTCTCATTGAGTTCGCTTACAACAATAGTTACCACTTTTGCATCCAGATGGCTCAGTATGAAGCTCTTTATGGGAGAAAATGCAAATCTCCTATTGGATGGTTTGAAGTTGGTGAAGCAGGGTTGATAGGACCAGACTTAGTTCATCAAGCTATGGAGAAAGTGAAAGTCATTCAAGAGAGATTGAAAACGGCGCAGAGTCGTCATAAATATTACACTGATGTTAGTAGAAAGGAATTAGAATTTGAAGTAGATGATTGGGTATATTGAAAGTTTCACCCATGAAGGGTGTCATGAGATTTGGTAAGAAGGGGAAGCTTAGTCCCCGGTATATTGGCCCTTACAAAATATCCAAGATGATTGGCAATGTAGCTTACGAGTTAGAGCTACCCAAGAGTTGGCAACAGTTCATTTGGTATTTCATGTCTCCGTGTTATAAAAGTGCATGAGAGATCCTTCACTTATCATACCAACTGAAGATATTGGTATCAATGATAGTTTGTCCTATGAGTAGATTCCGATTCAGATTCTAGATCTCCAAGTTCGCAAGTTGAGGACTAAGGAAGTAACATCAGTCAAAGTCCTTGGGAGGAACTAGTTTGTTGAAGAAGCTACTTGGGAAGCTGAGGAAGGTATGAATAAGAGATATACACATCTCTTTGATCCTGGAGAAATTCCAGACAAAGGTACTAATTCTTTTCTCAATACTCTTTAATTTATAAGTTAGCATGTTGTAATTGCATTGCTTGTTGGGTGTTTGAGCTGAATGTTAAATATTACACCCTTAGCCTATTAAGAGTAATCTCATTTGACGATGAATGCTCCCAAGGGGGATATATTGTAACACCTCGCCATTTGAAAGAACTAGAAAGAGCTATAATTAGAAAGAGTTGTTTTTGAAAAGAATGAAAATCTGGAAACTTTGTTAAGTTATGTTAAGTTTGAGTTTTTGGTCAACTTCAAACTAAAATACCTCCTAGATCAGGATGAGTTAGGTGTGCTTCCAGATATCGTAGGAAATATCTCTGAATAATCTTTCCAACGCTGTCGAGTTTACTCAATTCCGAGTTCGTATGAGTGAGATATGCCTATTTGAAGTTGGGTTGTTCATATAAGGAAAGTCTAATCCAAAATTTAGAAGGGCATTATGGTCGTTTCCATACCCCATGACTTAATTTCATTTTTTGGTAATTAATTGGGCTCTAAATTGATAGGATTCAGTTTACACTTTTACAATATTAAGTTAGGATTTTAGAGAAGAGAAAAGAAGAAGAGAAGAGAGGAGAAGAAGAAAGAATCATCAAATTCTCGAAGCTATAATCGGGGATTTCATCAAGGGGTGATCCCTATGAGGTATGTGAGATCACATAGCATTGAGTTAGTTCACCCACGCGCCAATCATGATTCAATTCAGCGAAATTATCATGTTTTGAAATCAAATATTATGAGTTCTTGAGTTAATTCGATTGAAAACTTGTAGGTTCTTGTTGTTGAAGTTTCTTGAGGTTGATTCATGTATTTAGGCGTGATTTTGAGTTGATTCTTGTATATATTGAGGGTATAGTCGATTCTAAGTATTTGGGGAAAGAACCAAGTCGAAATAGGGGGTCTAGAGTTGAAAAACGAAGGACAAAAGTCAGAGTGCGCCTGGGCAAGGGCCTGAGGTACCGCCCCTCTCAAAGCCCCAAGAAGAGGCCGCTGAAGTTTGGGCTTTGGAGCGCCGTGCCAGCCAGAGCGCCCCACCCCATCCCTCTGAAGTTTTAAGGCTGGCACTCCGTGCCTCTCAGAGCGCCAGGGACGCCAGTTCTTCCCATTTTCCTTTTTCTTTCCATACTAGTTCCTTAGCATCGTACCTATGTTTTCTAGAGAAACGCCCACATAAGTATTTGTATTCGTATATACACAGTTTAATTGTATTTTTACATACATTTCAGAGTTATATTGTATATTTGCATACACAGAGTATTATTGTATTTCCAAATACAAAGAGTTGACATCCATGTTTTAAAATACTTTTCTTTGTATTGCACTTGTTTTATACTGCTTTATATTGAAATGAGTTCAGTTTAAGGTGAGTTGAGTTGAGCCAGGTAAGTTCTTCAGTTCCTTTCAAGCTTATGTCTTATTTTAGAATTCCCCTCGTATACTTGTATATTCAATGTACTGATGTCATTTGGTCTGCATCTTTTAATGATGCAGATACAGGTAACCAAGATCAGCATCCAGCACATCATTGATTCTAGTTGAGCTCAAGACTTGTTGGTGAGCCTCCTTGCTTATAGAGGTTTCCTTTTATTGCTTTTAGTAGTTTTACTTTCATTAGATGTCGTGGGTCTTGTCCCGGCATCCATCTCAGTTGTTTAGAGGCTTCATAGACAGTCAGATGTTAGCTCTTGAGTTTTCTATTTCCTGTTTTAGTGGTTGAGACTTGAGTTACCATTTTGGCTAAGTTTAATATTTCTTAAAGACATTTGCATGAGTTATCCTTTGAGACTATTTCTTGTGTTTAAGTCTTCCGCTGAGTAAGTAAGCCAGGACAAGGGTTCGCTTGGGGACAATAATGGTTCTCGAGTGCCAGTCCCGCCCAGGGTGTAGGCTCGGGGCATGATATTTAAATACATTAATTAAGCTTCTTATGAAGTGTGTTTCATTCCTCAAAGTGTTACTCCTCCTATTTCATGAAGCTTAATCTTTTACTGCAAGTCAAAGTGATTCTTGTATCTATTTCAATCTCTTTTTGCTATTTCGGTGACTTTTTTCAACTCTTTCTATTAAATTTGTGAACTGTAAATTTGGATACAGCCCGACCGACTATCTTTTTGAAAAATATGTTAAGCAACATGCCTTTTTCTTCTTGATTGTTAGGAAAGTAAGGTCGTCTTTATTATTATTTGTGGATATTTGTGAGTTCAAGTTCGCACAAAATTATGCTGTGAGATTTTAATATGTTATGTGTCAAAATTTTAGTTTAGAATATCTAGTTGTGAACAGTTCCATTCAGATGACACCTACTGCTTGGTTGATAAATACATTAATTCTTTGTAACTGCATACTATAACCATACCAATAACTATGGTTCAATTCCAAATATGTTGGGGCTGGTGATATGAAACCTTAGCAAAAGTACTAACTATTTTGAGACAATAAGGAAAAACATTTATGAAACTAACAATTTTAGGGTCATTTTTATCATATACATGATACGACATACTATAATAAAAAAGAGATTGATGGAGGTTCATAAGAAAAGAGCCCAAGGTCCTCTATTTGAATTAAGTTAATTATGTTCTTGTATGGACACGATGTTCCACTTTACTTGGGAGTGTTGTTGTTCGAGGCTTTTTGATCTCTTATTTAACGTCTGAAGTTGTTCTATATAACTTCTTGGAATTTAGAAAATTTCATTACTTCTGACCAACTATTTCCATGGAGATTTTCTTAGACTTCTTCCTTATACTTAAAATCTCTCTGACTCATAATTTTTGTATAACAAAAACGTAAATTAAAAAAATAGCAGTTTAAGATTTCAGAGCAACGCTTTGCCTTAAGATAAAATGTTCTTGATAATATAATATGTATCGAAAATACGAATATTACCGAATGATCATATGTAAGCTTAATAAAATAGTTCAATCCTTTATGAAGCACAGGTATTTTACCTAGTCTATACTACTTTAAAAGCATGAACTTCTTAATTTTAAATGTTAAATTGTTGTTTTATCCTTCTACACTAATTTAATGTGCTGGCACTTGCACCTACTCTATAGCATATCACACTTCCAGGCCCTTAACATGAAACATCACAAGTGTCGCCACTTCCTCCTTCAAAAGTCACCAACCCCCAACTACAGGGAAATAGATGCAACCCTTGCTATCCTCTCTTTAAAACAAGGATTTGCAGACTCTTTTTCCCATCAAAACGCCCAAAAATTGCACTAAGTGAACATGTATGCACTGTAACATCACTTTTTCGCACTACTTCCTTGGTTTGTAAAACGTTCTTCTTTACAGGGCTATTGTTTTCCCCTTTATGCGCATATCCATCTTCTTCACTGTGTTATCCTTTTCCCTTGTTGGCACAAAAAACAACCTTCCTCAACCCGCAAAAAGTTGTAAGTTCCCTTGTTTACTTAATGCTAATGTTCACGTACAATTTTACTCTGTCCACTCACCTTTTACACCCTATCCATATTCTAACACTCTAACTGCGGAAAATCTTCTAACTCGCCAACCTACACACTGCTACTCATTGGTAGGGGTGTACAAGACCGGGTTGGTTCGGGTTTTCAAATAACAAACCAAATCATTTGTGTAAAAATTTTAAATTTATAAACCAAACCAAACTAATAAAATTCGGATTTTTTTGGGTTTTTCAAATACCAAACCAAACCATTGTGTCAAATTTTTAAATTTATAAATCAAACCAAACTAATAAACCTCGGATTTTTTCAAATTTTTGAATTTTTTCGGTAAAGTTTGCGTACAAACATATAATTAACTCGTGCTCCAAATATTTCTTTAGTCCAACCAAAATACAATTATCTAAGGTGTTTCTTAAGAAAATAACACAAAATATGAGATGAGTGATGACACTAAAATATTCAATAAAAAATAATAATGAAATCATCATATAAAATATATATTGCAAAGTGATAATGAAAATGATCATAATTTAAAAGTACTAAATCATGCTAAATAAGTTTAATAAGTATTAGGTACATTACTAAATATTTAAGGAAAATTAAAATTATATTATTTATTTTAATTGTCTAAACCAATGTAAAACTAAAGAACAAATATTCAATATTATTGTCATTCTTAGTGTTGAATTGATTTTATTTTTCCATTAGTATTAATTTGATTTTGATTTAAGTTTTATTATAATTATCAACATATATGAACTATAATTTTTATTGGACCATTCTGAATTATAAGTTTTAAACTTGAAATAATATATTAAAATATAAAAACTATGAAATAGTATAAGAAATATTTTAAACTTATATCAATGTAAATATTTTGATGTATAAAATAAAATTTTAAAATTACATATATAATGGGGTTGATTTGTTTTCCGGTTGTTTTTTTTAGTTTAAACCAACCCAAATATAGTCGGGTTTTTTTTCCAATACCAAACCAAGTCAAACCAAACCACTAGTCGGGTTAATTGTTAGGTTTGACTCGATTTGCGGTTTGGTTCGGTTTTCAGTTCGGTTTTGTACACCCCTACTCTTTGGTACTTACATTGTTCCTTGCTTCGACATTCTCCCATTAACATTGTCACATTGTCCAGCACAACTTAACACTGCCATAAGGTGAAAACGATGGTTCAGTTCCCAGTTAAACTTCTGCCAGCACCCCCCCACCCCAAAAAAAAAAGTTATTTTTAAACTTGCCCTGTAAATCTTACTTCTAACCTTATGCTTACAACAAGTTAAATCTTACTACGAACCTTATGTTCCCAGGAAATCTACTTTTTGCTGCTTTCAACAGGCTAGAATCATACCCGACTCTCACCATTGATAACACTCGACACTTTTCTACTATACTCTTTTTTGCGTTTTCATTATACATTTAGCCTCTTTTAAAAGGTTGATATCGTAGCCACTATCACCATTGGTAACACTCGCTTCTGGTTCCTATAGAACAAATATAATTTACTTTTTGATATTTTGACATTTACCAATGCATATTACCCCTACGTTTAATATTGTTATTCTCTTCTCCCTCTTTTCCTTTAAACATCCAGGATCAGCCCCAATTGAGACTAAAATTGAACTAGCAAAATCTAGTGTACCAATTAACAAGATACCAAAATACTCTGTTGAATGGGTGATAAGAGTCACACATTGCACGTGTACCCATATCAAACATACATTTAAACAGTTATAGATGAATATGAATCCAAAGACTACTTATAGGCTATCAACACTTCACATTTTATTACAAAAAATCCAAATATTTTAAATCATGTTCTTCAGGAAATATTCACATATTCAAACAAATTCATGAAATGAACTCCGACGTCTAGAGATAACATCTTATATTATAGTTGAGCGAATTTCTATCCATACTAAAATATTCCAATGCATAACTATCAGACAACTTTTCTGACTAACATATCCAATTATTTACATTTTCTATAGAAGGAAGAATGTAAGAACTATCGCAAGTTGGTGTTGAGCAAAGACAAGCATCAACTTTCTTGTCGGGATTGATATGAATAATTCAAACCCCCGAAGGGGTTTAATTGCTCAAGAAATACATGAAATGGAAGAGGAAGAACAATTATAGTAGAAGAAGAAGTTGAATCAATGAGGATGGGAACGAAGAGGGGCAAGAAACCCACCGACAATCAAGTCCAATTCAAAAAAGAAAAGAAGATGAAAGTCAAAACAAAATAGATGTATTTCTCAATTCTATAACTAAACAATGAGTTAAGGTTGTTTACAGAATAATTGTGCGTTTTTATTATTCAAAACAACATAGCTTTTGTTGGCAGATCTTTGTAACTTGTGCTATCGATTCTATCAAACAATTCTATTAACATATCACCATTATAATTACTCAGGTAGTTAAATTATTGCAAATTAACTGCCCTCACTGATTTATACACACAATTATCCGGGAAAAAAAGATGTGTGGCTCAAACTAAAATTTAAATTCGTAGTAATCTTTTGAATATGGGAAACTACATTTTGTATGTACTTTCTATAATGTAGCTAATTGGAAAATAACCTAAAAGATCCACGAACATTGCTGCTTTCCCAACCAAAGGCATTCAAAGGAGTAATATAGATAATGGAATTTACTCACCTATATTAGATATGCACTCTCATATAAAAACTAAAATTTACACCCGTATGATTTATCCCTTAAAGAAAAATAGAGATAGATGGCTAACATGGTCAGTTGGAAATCGACAAAAGGTATGAACTATTTGGGATGATGAGCAACTTATACTATATTAACCCCAATTTAAAACTAAAATGAAATAATTGAATGGACAATTTTCCCACATGAAGATGTCCAATTGTTGGCACAATATATAGAAGAAAGAATGAGACATCTTCTGGAAGTTGGAGTTCTGCAAATACAAACAATTCATCTTCTATGGCAGGGGCGATATGAATATTGCAAATCCATGAAGGAGTCTAAAACACAACATCCCGCTCTAAAAAAAAGGAACGCTCTCGAGATACGACTATTACCAAAGATAAATTACGAAGGTTCAAACCACACACATAGTTATCTAAAAATATCTGGAATAAAAATGTGGCTTAGCATACATAAGGTCCTAAATAATGGAATATGATTAATAACATGTTTGAAAGTAATCGAATTGGTAAAATATACCCATTGACGCTGATGAAATTTTCATTGGTTGTATCAGTAGGTTTAGGGGAAGATGAGATGTATGGCCAACACCAGACCACTACCAAATAAACATGTACTATGGGGTTAAAAATGAAGGTTAAAATTAGGCTACACTAGTTTTGGTACTACTCATAGATGACATGAATAAGAGTGATACATGAAAGTTCATGTTCAATTAGTTACTTACACATTGCGTAAAACTGCAGGTAATCATTTCCATTAGCAAGAAAAAAAGCTAAAATTATAGTTCAGTTGCATATCCAAAGTTTGATGAAGTACACTACAATTGCACAATTATATGAATCGTGTTGTGAACGCGGATAGCTCAGAGGCTAGCCAAGATGTTGGGCCTATGAATAAATCATAAAAAGGCCTAAGAATTAGACAGCCCAATAATATATTTGCTTGGGATCCAGGTTGAGTAGAGTTTAAATGGTTACAGTATGCGGTTATGAAGGATTATACGTATTATGAAGAAATCGTTTGTTCCTCTCATCTTCTTTCTAGAGTCTAAACTTCTCCTTCTCATTCTTATCTTAATCTCTACCTACTTGAATTTTCAGTACTTCTCCTTGTAATTCAAGTGTTGTTATTATAATTTGGCTATCAATGATTATATAACGTTTGAGTATTTGTGTTGAGAAAATGAGTTGCATTGGTGCTTTCATCCAATGGTCTTCAATGGAGGACCAAATATATCGAACAATTTAAGATTCAATTAAGGTCATGAAGGATACTTGGTCGGAGGATCTCACTGAAATTCGTTCACTGTTACAAGAGTTGGTTGGAAACCTTCCAATGAATAAACCAAACCCAGTGGAATTTCAACTATTCTGTGGCCAGAATCCAAAGTTATGGATTTCTCAAGTTGAACGCTACTTTGAGTTCTATGAGATTACAGAAAACCATAAGTTATATCTCGCGTTGTGCTATCTCAATGGGACAACTTCACAAGTGTTATCAATGGCTTTTCGAGAACAAACAATTGGTAGATTGGAAATATTTTGCTGAGAAAGTGTTGTTCGCTTTCGTAAATGTCATCTCAAATTGCACGAATATAGTTTGTCCAATCTCCAACGGTGAAGAAATATAACCAATTCATCTTTGCTTAAAAACTATAAGAAGAAATCTGAACATAAAATCAAAATAGATGTGCACAAGGTGTTTGACGAAAGGTTAACTAGCAACTGCCCCACAGACACTCCAATTGAAAGGGCTGGTGAAAAATCTATAAGTATTGAATTGCAGTAGAATTGTTCAATGGGCATCCTCAAGGAAAACTATCAGAGAGGTACGTTAATGCAACTCATTTTGATTGTGACTCTAATGAACCACAAATTAAAAAAAATTAAGATCTTGGAAGGGGAAATTCCTGTGGATGAAGTGATGCTAGATGTGGAGTATGGAAAATCTTACGAGAAAGAAGAACATGATGAAAGTGCTCTACTGGTGGTGAGTGTAAAACATATTGCTTTTTGAATGAAATTTTATAGCCTTTGCAAGGGACGTTCCACCATAGTTGTGGACGAGTTCAAGGAAATCCATAAGACATCCACTTATCAAATTGCTAATACTTTCATTGATCAACATCTCTTAACTCAATTTCAAATCAACCTTGGTGTGACTACCTTCGTCTCTTAATGAACTTATAAATTTACACATAGAGAAATTTTCCAGCCTGACAGAAGCATATTTAAAATAAACAACAAACTATTCATAAACCAAAGCTCGTATCGTATGAGAAGAAAATCTGTAAAAGGAGAAGAAAGGCATTGTTACCTCTTTTCAGGCAGTGACTGAAATGAATAAGGCTTGAAACCGACTGAGAAGAATAACGCTTGAACAATTCTCAACGGATTGAGAGGAAGGGTCGTCTGATTTCTTGAGACAACAAGAAGATTGCAATACCAATAACGGTCTCCAACATTCTTGTACGGTTCGCATGATTTGGAGACGGTTTGTTGGGTTCTGTGAAGAATACGACGGTAGTTGTGTCTCTGTGAGTTGTGGGAATAATAAGAATTAGGCTATTGATTTGGGAATTCAGGTATAGGGAATGGGCTGGAATTGACAATAGGGATTCGATTAATTTGCTAGGAAAACAATAGGAATTGAAAATTGTATATACGATTAATTTGCCGGGAAAAGAATAGGAATTTTTTTTCCAACCAGACAGAAGCATATTTCAAACAAACAACAAACTATTCATAAACCAAAGCTTGTATGGTATTAGAAGGAAAACTGTAAAGAGAGAAGGAAGGCATTGTTACCTCTTTTCAGGCAGCGACTGAAACGAACAAGGCTTGAAACCGACTGAGACGATAGCGTTTGTACAATTCTCAATGGATTGAGAAGAAGAGTCGTCTGATTTCTTGAGCCAGCAAGGAGGTTGCAATACCTATCTCGGTCTCCAACGTTCTTGTACGGTTCACATGAATTGGTGAATGTTTGTTGGGTTCTGTGAAGAAGACGATCGTAGCTAGGTCTTTGTGAGTTGTGGAAATAATAAGAATTGGGCTGCTGATTTGAGAATTTGGGTATTGGGAATGGGCTGGAATTGACAATAGGGATCCGATTAATTTGCTAGGACAAAAATGGGAATTGATAATTGTATATCCAATTAATTTGCTACGAAAAGAAAAGGAGAAAATTTTCCAGCCAGAAAAGCATATTTCAAACAAACAACAAAGTATTCATAAACCAAAGCTTGTATAATATGAGAAGGAAAACTATAAAAAGAGAAGTAAGGCATTGTTACCTCTTTTCAGGAAGCGACTGAGATGAACAAGGCTTGAAACCGACTGAGATGAATAAGGCTTGTATAATTCTCAATGGATTGAGAGGAAGGGTCGTCTAATTTCTTGAGCCAGCAAGGAGATTGTGATACTTGTCTCGGTCTCCAACGTTCTTGTATGATTCGCGTGATTTGGTAAAGGTTAGTTGGGTTCTGTGAAGAAGACGACGGTAGTTGGGTCTCTGTGATTTGTGGGAATAATAAGAATCGGGCTGGTGATGTTGGAATTTAGGTAGTGGGAATAGGTTGGAATTGACAATAGGGATCCGATAAATTTGCAAGGAAAGGAATAGGAATTATAAATTGTATATTCGATTAATTTGCTAGGAAATGAATAGAAGAAAATTTTCCACCCAGACAGAAACATATTTCAAACAAACAACAAACTATTCATAAACCAAAGCTTGTATAGTATGAGAAGGAAAACTGTAGAACAAAAAATGAAGGCATTGTTACCTCTTTTCAAGCAGCGACTGAGACGAACAAGGCTTTAAACCGACTGAGATGAATAACGCTTGTAAAATTCTCAACGAATTGAGATGAAGGGTCGTATGATTTCTTGAGCCAGCAAGGATATTGCAATATATGTCCTGGTCTCCAACGTTCTTGTAGGGTTCTTGTGATTTGGTGAAGGTTTGTTGGGTTCTCTGAAGAAGACGCTGGTACCTTGGTCTGTGTGAGTTGTGGGAATAAAAAGAATTGGACTGCTGATTTGGGAATTTGGGTATTGGGAATGGGCTGGAATTGACAATAAGCATTCAATTAGTTTTCTAGGAAAAAAAGAGGTATTGAAAATTGTATATCCGATTAATTTGCTAGGAAAAGAATCTGAGAAAATTTTACAGCCAGACATAACCATATTTCAAACAAACAACAAACTATTCATAAACCAAATCATGTATTGTATGAGAATGAAAATTGTAAAAAGAGAATGAAGGCATTGTTACCTCTTTTCAGGCAGTGACTAAGACGAACAAGGCTAGAAATCGACTAAGACGAATAACGCTTATGCAATTCTCAACGGATTGAGAGGAATAGTCGTTTCAATTCTTGAGCGACATAGGAGATTGCAATGCCTGTCTCGGTCTCCAACGTTATTGTACAGTTCGCGTGATTTGGTGAAGGTTTATTTGGTTATGTGAAGAAGACGACGATAGTTGGGTCTCTGTGAGTTATGGGAATAATAAGAATTTGACTGTTGATTGGGAATGTGGGTATTGAGAATGGGCTAGAATTGACAATAGGGATCCGATTAATTTGCTAGGAAAAAATAGGAATTAAAAATTGTATATCCGATTAATTTGCTAGGAAAATAATAAGAGAAAATTTTCCAGCCAGAAAGAAGTATATTTCAAACAAACAACAAACTATTCATCAACCAAAACTTGTATAGTATGAGAAGGAAGACATTGTTAGCTCTTTCCAGGTAGCGACAGAGACAAGTAAGGATTGAAACCGATTGAGGTAAATAACGCTTGTACAATTATCAACGGATTGAGAGGAAGAGTCACCTGATTTCTTGAGCCGGCAATGAGATTGCAATACATGTCTTGGTCTCCAACTTTTTTGTACGGTTTGCATGATTTGGTGAAGGTTTGTTGGGTTCTGTGAAGAGAACGATGGTAGCTGGGTCTCTATGAGTTGTGGGAATAATAAGAATTTGGTTGCTAATTTAGGAATTTGGGTATTGGGAATGGGCTGGAATTGACAATAAGGATCCGATTAATATGCTAGGAAAAAATAAGAATTGAAAATCGTATATCAGATTAATTTGCTAGGAAAATAATATGAGAAAATTTTCCATCCAGACAGAAACATATTTCAAACAAACAACAAACTATTCATAAAGCAAAGCATGTATAGTATGAGAAGGAAAGCTGTAAAAAGAGAAGAAAGGCATTGTTACCACTTTTCAGGTAGCAACTGATATGAACAAGGCTTGAAATCGACTGAGAAGAATTACTCTTGTACAATTCTCAACGGATTGAAAGAAAGGGTCGTCTAATTTCTTGACTTAGCAAGGAGATTGCAACTTGTCTCGGTCTCCAACATTTTTGTACGGTTCGCGTGATATGGTTAATGTTTGTTGGGTTCTGTGAATAAGTCTACGGTAGTTCGGTCTCTATGAGTTATGGGAATAATAAAAATTGGGCTGCTGGTTTGGGAATTTGGGTATTGGGAATGTGCTGGAATTGACAATAGGGATCCGATTAATTTGCTAGGAAAAAAATAGAAATTGAAAATTGTATATCCAATTAATTTGGAAGAAAAAAAATAGGAGAAAATTTTCCTGCCAGAAAGAAGCATATTTCAAACAAACAACAAACTATTCATAAACCAAAGCTTGTATGGTATGAGAAGGAAAACTGTAAAAAGAGAAAGAGGTCATTGTTACTTCTTTTCAGGCAGTGACTGAGACGAATAAAGCTTGAAACCGACTGAGACGAATAATGCTTGTACAATTCTCAACGGATTGAGAGGAAGGGTCGTCTGATTTCTTCAGCCAGCAAAAAGATTGCAATACTAGTCTCGGTCTCCAACGTTCTTGTACGGTCCACGTGATTTGGTGAAGGTTTGTTGGATTGTTTGAAGAAGACGACGGAGCTTGGTCTCTATGAGTTAGGGGAATAATAAGAATTGGGCTGTTAATTTAGGAATTTGGGTATTGGCAATGGGCTGAAGTTGACAATAGGGATATGGTTACTTTGTTAGCAAAAAAATAGGAATTGAAAATTGTATATCCGATTAATTTGCTTGGGAAAGAATAGGAGAAATTTTCAGCCAGACAGCAGCATATTTCAAACAAACAACAAACAACAAACAATTCATAAACCAAAGCTTGTATAGTATGAGAAGGAAAAATGTAAAAAGAGAAGGAAGGCATTGTTACCTCTTTTCAGGCAGCGACTAAGACGAAGAAGGCTTGAAACTGACTGAGACGAATAACGCTTGAACAATTCTCAACGGATTGAGAAGAAGGCTCGTCCGATTTCTTGAGTCAGTAAGGAGATCGCAATACTAGTCACAGTCTCCAATGTTCTTGTGTTGTTCGCGTGATTTGGTGAATGTTTGTTGGGTTCTGTGAAGAAGACAACGGTAGCTGGTTCTCTATGAGTTGTGGGAATAATAAGAATTGGGTTGCTGATTTGGGAATGGATAGGAATTGACAATAGGGATCCGATTAATTTGCTAGGAAAAAAATATGAATTGAAAATTGTATATCCGATTAATTTGCTAGGAAAAGAGTATGAGAAAATTTTTCGGCCAGACAGAAACATATTTCAAACAAACAACAAACTATTCATAAACCAAAGCTTGTATAGTATGAGAAGGAAAACTGTAAAAAGAGAAGGATGGCATTGTTACCTCTTTTCAGGTAGCGACTGAGACGAACAAGACTTGAAATCGATTGAGACAAATAACGCTTGTACAATTCTCAACGGATTGAGAGGAAGGGTCGTTTAATTTCTTCAGTCAGTAAGGAGATTGCAATACTAGTCTCGGTCTCAAACGTTCATAATTCAATGTTAATTCAATCATAATTAAGTATTATCTGCTTATTTGGAATCATACCTAAACACTACCCACAATGTAGGAAGAAACCCTAGCTAGAATAAGGTTTTGCCTTCACAATTGGGGGAAAACCTAGGGGGCTCTATGGGTGGAAGAACCCATAGATGAACAAGCTAACATACCTTGATTCAAAGCCTAGCAAGAGCTCGAAACAATGGAGGAAATTCTGCCCTACTTCCTTCTCTTCTCTTCTTATTCTTCATTTCTTAGAGATAAAATTTTCTTGAGAGAATTTGGGGTCTTGGAATTAATTCACTTAGTTTAAGGGTCTATTTAGGCTTTTATAGGTGGTTTAATAATTAACTAACCGACCTCACTTAACCCCTAACTAATTACTAATTAACCTCTAAGCCCCTAACTTAAAATAATTTCACTAAAAATTTGCCCCACCCACGGACCATGGGTGGGTCTACGGATCGTGCTGTACTTCGTAGGTGGTGTTCTGGGGCTTAACATGCAGGGAAGGTCAAGACTTGACCCACGACCCCAACCCACAGGGCGTGGGTGATTAACGTTTCAAGCACACTTTATTCAATTCTAAGTGGTAACGATCGCTAGTCAGTATAAAACCCAAATAAATGAGTTGGGGTGGAATCCCACAAGGAGCGATATGTGTTTAAGAGTCAATCGGGAAGCATGAACATGATCAAAGCAGTCATAGAAATAAAAATTATCTAATAAAGACATCATTCATATCAGGGGTGACACGGATGTCAATTGGGGGGTTTTGGTTTGAAATTATCAACTATAAACAGTGGCAAACAGTACGAAATAATAATAATGAGACTGGTTCTTGGGATGTGATTCGATTATAGGCTAATATAGACAAATGGGTAATTGCAACTATTAGAAAATAGCTAGATGTTAGTGAGTAAGCTAGGCTATAGAGGAGATAAACTTTCTCTCGAACAATTTACTCCGAATCAAGTTGATTTCTCTCTAACATCAACAAGCATGCAAAATAAAAACAAACCACACCTTAGTACACTCACTCTCTTGAGCTAAATATGTGGGATTGGGTTTAGGGTTCACTCTCTCGAGCTGAACCCAGGTCAACCCAATACCCATAGACCATCAATACATAAGTTTAGTTTTAAAACCTCTCTCTCGATCAAGCCAAAAACACAAGGGTAGAACTGCATTTGTAACTACAATTCTCAAATTAAACCACAATTAAGGATTGAACTCACTTCTAAATAGCATTTAAACTAACAATTAGCAATACCCACAAATTAAATCAGCCCATTATCACATAATCACACCCCAAGAATTGGGGTTTTAGCTAGACATTGTAAAAAGGTAAAAACAGTTACCAAATTGATTATCCATCAACTGGATAAGTGTTGATTCATCTTTACAATGCTCAAATTTGAAGAATCTCAAAGACCCACTTCCAATTTCTCAAAAGTGAAAAACTTCAATTCTCTAAATCTTAGGAAAAATAAGAGAAATCTGTCTCACCAGTTCAAAACTCAATACTAAACCAAAAATATATAGTCGCCAAAAATGTGCTGCGAAAAGTCACTCGGCAAAGTATGTTGGGCTCGCTGAACCACTCGGCAAGCCGTCCTTTGGTCATTTTCATCGCCCTTCTGCCTTGGCATTCAGCATCCTCAAGGTCAGTAACTTTGGGTGATCCAACACTGCATCGCAAAACCACTCGGTGTTCCGCCAACTGATTCTTTCTCTTGACAACTTGTTTTTTTCCTTCAGGACTTGGCATACTGGAACTTTAGGCGGTCAAATAGCCATTCGACGACTCGCCAAGTGGACTTGGCGATCACCAGGCTTGCTTTTCTTCATTATTTCAGCTCGCTTTGATCCTTTTTGCAAATTAGTGTCTTTGCTTTGTTCTTCAATCCATATACATGGAAATCAAGGGTTTTACATAAGTTATAGGCACAAAATAAGCATTTGAGAACACTAAATCTATATAAATAAAACCCTAAATGAGTCCAAATCTTAGACTCATCAGTGGGTCTATCTACTGGCCATAGATTCCCTTCGTGGGAGGCCGCCTTCTTGACAGTTTTTGGGGCTATTTTGAGGTCCTCCTCAAGGACCCTTGGGGGGTCGTACCTTGACGCCCTAACCCTAAAAACTCTCATTCTAAGTACGGGAATCATTTTTATGATTTTAACCTTAATATCAAACCCTAAAACCCTAACACAAGGCTCTAGAACTCTCTAGTTTAGTTTACTAGTTTTCAGGTATAACAATATCTCCCCCTTGTGATCATTCGTTCTCAAATGGCGATTCTAAACACTTCTTAAGGTCACAACTCTAAACTAGCAACCTATCATGCATGCAATACATCTAAATGCACACAACCAAGGAAGAAAGCTTCAATTCCAAGCTAAACATATTCAATGCAACACAAATGAGTAAGAACTACATCTACCAACCCAAAATGCATGAAATTCTATATCTACTCATATTCAAGAAGGAACTAGCATCTCCTAGCTAAACCATGCTCAACGCACACTCATGGAGCCTAAATGCAATTTACTCTCAAAAAGCATTTATTTAAGGAGGGATCTTTCAACTTCCAAACTAAGGCATGCTCATTAATTCATCTCATGAAGTCTATATGCAATTTGACTCAAATGCACTATAACATGAGGCAAAACAATGCATATAAGTCATTTCTAACAAGACCTAAGCATTTTCATGAACATGCATATAAGGAAATCATGGCAACACATAATCATACAATAACCCTACTAGATAAGCACACTATCTCCCCCTTGGGATTAAGCATACACAAACTATTCTAAACATCATTCATACTAAAGACAACTTCAAAGTCCAACATAACAAATCACAAAAGACAAGAAATTCGGAAATTATTAAAGCATAAAACACGTACCGGAAGCAACATAAGGAGATCACTCTTGATCTTCTATAAATTATAGAGCATAAAACCTATTCTTCTTTTGGGGCTTCAGATCTATACCACTAGAGGTGAATTTCTTACCCTCTCTTCTTGTAGCCTTTGCCTTTGGACAATCTTTCATCTTGTGGCCACTTTCACCACAACTAAAGCAACCCTCTCTACCGGCCAAACACCTACCCTTATGCCTCTTACCACACCTAGCACAAGGGGACCATTGGGACTCATTACTTATCCCTTGTGGCCTAGGGGTAGACACCCTCTCATCCTTATGCTTAGGAGTATTAGAAAAGCCTTGTCCGGAAAACTTTTTGTCGATTCCTAGAAAGGTCATGTCCATTGGACCCATCATGAAAGGACTTATCATTATCCACCCAAGACATTCTTTTCTCTCTAGATTTTTCCTGTTCAAGTTTATATTCCTCCATTTGTTGAGCATACACCATAAGACGTGAGATATCCATATCATCACAGAGCATTGTCGTACGACATTATTTTGCCTACCACTTTGGACACATCTGTCAAATACCTACTCATCATATCCTTCGGACTTGCAGATGAGTCCGAGATTTGGACTCATTTAGGGCTTTATTTATATAGATTTAGTGTCCTCAAATGCTTATTTTGTGCCAATAACTGATGTAAAACCCTTGATTTCTAGGTATATATATTGAGGAACAAAGCAAGGACACTAATTTACAAAAATGAACAAAGTGAGCTGAATGAATGGAAATAAGCAAGCCTGGTGATCGCCAAGTCCACTTGGTGTGTCGCCGAATGGCTACTTGACTGCCGAAAGTTCCAGTGTGCCAAGCCCTAAAGGAAAGAACTAAGTTGACGAGAGACATGAGCAGTCGGCGGATCACCAAGTGGTTCCGCGATGTAGTGTTGGATCGCCCAAAGTTACAGACCTTGAGGATGCTGAATGCCAAGGCAGAAGGGCGAAAAAAATGACCAAAGGGTGGGTCGGCGAGTGGTTCGACGAGCCCGACTTACTTCGCCAATTGACTCTTCATAGCACATGTTTGGCGACTATAAATACATTTTTGAACATTTAGTTTAGAATGTTAGCTCATATATTTTTAGTCTATTACTGAGTTTTGGACTAGTGAGACAGTTTTCTCTAGTTTTTTCTAAATTTTGAGGAATTGAAGTTTTTCACTTTTGAGAAATTGAAAGTGGGTCTTTGAGATTCTTCGAATTGAAGCATTGTAAGGACGAATCTACACTTACACAATTGATGAATAATCAATTTGGTAATTGTTTTTACCTTTTTATGATGTCTAGCTAAAACCTCAATTTTTAGGGTGTGATATATTATAGGCTGATTTAGTTTATGGGTATTGCTAATTGTTGTTTAAATGCTATTTAGAAGTGAGTTCAATCATTAATTGTTGTTTAATTTAAGAATTGTAGTTGCAAATGTAGTTCTACCCTTGTGTTTTTAGCTTGATCGAGAGAGAGGTTTTAAAACTAAACTTATTGATTGATGGTTGTGGGTATTGGGTTGACCTGATTCAACTCGAGAAAGTGAATCCTAAACCCAATCCCACACATTCAGCTCGAGAGAGCGAATGGACTAAGGTGTGGATTGTTCTTATTTTGCATGTTTGTTGATGTTCTAGAAAAATCAACTTGATTCGGGGTAAATTGTTTGAGAAAAAGCTTACCTCTTTTATAGCCTAGCTTACTCACTAATATCTAGCTATTTTCTAATAGTTGCAATTACCCATTTGTCTATATTAGCCTATGATCGAATCATATCCCAAGAACCCATCTCAATATTATTATTTCGTATTGTTTGGTATTGTTTGTAGTTGATAATTCCAAACCAAAACCCATCATTTGACATTCGTGTCAGCCCCTGATTTGAATAATGTCTTTATTCGATAATGTTTATTCCTATGACTGATTTGATCATGTTCATACTTTCCTATTGAATCTTAAACATGTACCGCTCCCTGTGGGATTCGACCCCAAAATCATTTAGTTGGGTTTTATATTGATTAACGACCGTTGACGCTTAGAATTGGATGAAGTGTCTTTGAAACATTAATTAATCACTTGCTACCATAGATGGATCAATAGAGTAAATTTCAAGGAGTACTCTTTAACAATCATACTACCTTGCTTAAGGTTGATGAACTCTTCCACTTTAGCTTCCCTCAACTCCCGGGAAAAGAACCTATCTAGAAATTCTTTCTTAAACATCTCCCAATCTATGGGACCCGTTTCTACCGGCCTACCATCTTTCCATTGTTCATACCATATTTGGGCAACATCCTTCAATTAGTAAGCGGCTAGTTCCGCTTTTTCTACCGTAGTCACTCTCATGATAGCTAGCACCTTATAAACCTCCTCTATAAACCCATTAAGACCCTCTTCCATTTTGGAGCCACTGAACTTCGGTGGGTTCATCCTCAAAAACTCTCTCACCCTAGAAACAGCCATCCCCCTTATTGGGTTTGTCGGAGCTACCATCTCTCTATTGATTTGATCCATCATAGTTTGGGCTTGGGTAGTCAAAGCTTGGGCCAACATTTTGAAAGTCGACCTAATCTCCGCATTTGACATATCCGGAGGATCAATTGGAGCTTAAGGAAGAGCTTGATGTGGAACTTGGAGAGGAACCCCTTGCTCCTCATTACCTTCCTCATCTCTCCTAGCATTTTCCCTTATATTAGCTATACCCTGAAAAACCATAGGGCACAGATTAGAAGAAGGACCTACTAGAGCCAAACTCTATGGAACGACTTAGAGAATGAAGAAGTGAGATTTTATAAACATCCAATAGCCTCCTATTAATAAATGTGGCGCGCTTCACATTTATGAGCAAGACTCTACTAGACGTGGTTTGAGACAATCCTAGAACCATTCTACACCTTTTGCTCTGATTACCAAGTTTGTCGACCCAGGGGTACACCGTAGACGTAACATGGCGTACTTGACCTCGAAGGGATCTCATACAAGCCCTTAGCATATCATAACATAAGATAATAGAAAAATATGGAAATTTTAAAAACTTGTATCCATACAATCGAAGTCTTTTCATAAAATGCAAGCGGAGGTCTTTACTACACTTTTTGTGTCAAACCATCTAATACAACTTTAGAATAAAACTCTTGGGACATAGCCCATACAATCGTCTCAACATGAAATAAAACACATAAAGAAAATAGTGAGTTTTGTCCTCGAGGCTATGAGGACTCACCAAATCTTCAACTCCTTGCAACTTCTAGAAACTTATCTCCAAAAGTAGAACTAAATCTCCGAACCCTACATTTGATGAGAATGTAGGCAAAGTATGCGTTAGTACAAAATGTACTAAATATGTTAGCTAGCATAATCATAAGAGCATAAAATAAGGGTTAGTCAATATAAGACATAATCCAAAATCATATGAAATACTTCATGAAACATCAATTATAAGCATAAGAGACAATATCATAATAATAAGCAAAGTCTCCAACATAAGCATCATATAAGCATTATTCAACTCCTAGTCATTTGTACCATAATAGGACTACTCTCAAGTAAACTCAAGGCATACTTATGCTATGCATGAATAACATCCCATAATACCATCTAAGCTAAGCACACCTCTTTGGTCATCTTAATCATAGTCTATATGCATAGTCAAGACCTAGGCTTCATGTACTAATAACACTATATATCTAAGAAACCTCAAAGCACACTTGTGCAATGCAGGAAGGGCATCCCATAATACCATTCACACTAAGCATAACCTTGAAGTCACCATATGCATACCTACCATTCATTTGGTCTCATCCTTAGCTTACTTCATATAAACAAGGGAACTATCACCTTAAGTCAATCATAGCATGGAAGGCAACTATAGCAACAACCCAAGCTAAGTCTACACTATATAAGAGAACATTTCATAAGTACCTTCAAGTCATACTTGTGCAATGTATGAATAACATCTCATACTACTATCCACACTGAGTACCACTTTAGGCTATCATACCTACTCATTAGTTGGTGGCTAATTCCTCTTTACTATTTGCCATTATCATTTAAGGTACTTCTCTATTTAGTACAAGTCAAGTCACAACACATGAAATGAATATTATTTCTCAATTCAAGGCTACTAAGGAATAGCACCCTAATAGGCTAGACCATGTTATCATCTTGCTAACATAACTAAATTATGCTAAACTAACTACCTTGGAAGGCACACTATTATGCAAGTCCAAGCTATTCTAGGAAGGGCACAAGTGTTCCATCCTAGCTACCATGAAATAGTCTAAGACCAACTAAGTCACGCTACCTTTACAAACACACTAAGATGTTAATGTAAGCTACCCTTAGGAAAGTATGATTCCTCAATCCTAAGCTACCCTTAGGAAAGTATGATTCCTTAATCCTAAGCTACCCTTAGGAAAGTATGATTCCTCAATCCTAAGATACCCTTAGGAGAGTATAAGTACTCAATCCTAAGCTACCATTAAATAGTCTTGGCCAAACCAAGTCATGATATCATTAAGGCATCCTAAAAATGCTAGTTCAAGCTACCCTTATGAGAGTATAGATCCTCAATCCTAGGCTACCATGACTAACCCTAACTCAAGATACCATGAAATACATCTTACAATGCTAAGTCAAGTTACTCTTAGGAGAGAATAGATCCTCAATCCCAAGCTACCAATCTTGGTCTTGTCTTACCAAGTCAAGTTATACATGAAGGGAACATATATCACAACTTCAAGCTATTTTAATCTAACATGCTTTGATTCATTTTGGGTGATTAGTTTGTCAACCTAGATTATTCTATTTGAGAGAACCTTGCATCTCCTAGCATATTTATGCCTAAGTGTGTACAGGAGAATATGCATTCAACAATACACAACAAGATCACCTCAAGCTTTGCTTCTTACCATCATCATTATACCTAGATTTCAAGGTATTTTAATCACACTCTTCATTAGTAGGTGATTCTAGTCATAATTGATCATAAAGGTTCAATTTAAACTTTACTAGTTATGATCCTTCATATTCAATAAGGTCTAGTTCAATTCATGTCTATATGTTCCTAACCTTGAACAATTACTACACATGACATTGATTTTAGAAGATCACCTATAAATCCTCAATTTCACCTTTCATGGCTTAAACCCACATAATAACAAATTCATCAATTAGACTAGGGTTAATGATAGAATTCACATAAATTCATCATAATATCATAATTCAATGCTAATTCAATCATAATTAAGTATTATCCACTTGATTGGAATCATACATAAACACTACCCACAATGTAGGAAGAAACCCTAACTAGAATTGGGTTTTGACTTCACAATTGGGGGAAAACCTAGGGAGCTCTATGGGTGGAAGAACCCATAGATGAACAAGCTAACATACCTTGATTCAAAGCCTAGCAGGAGCTCAAAACAATGGAGGAAATTCTGCCCTACTTCCTTCTCTTCTTCTTCTTCTTCACTTCTTAGAGAAAGAATTTTCTTAAAAGAATTTGGGGTCTTGGAAGAATTAATTAATTCACTTAGTTTAGGGGTATATTAGGCTTCTATAGGTGGTTTAATAAATAACTAACCGACCTCACTTAACCCCTAACTAATTACTAATTAACCCCTAAGCCCCTAACTTAAAATAATTTAACTAAAAATCTGCCCCACCCACGAAATCCCCACCCACGGACCGTGGATGGGTCTATGGATTGTACTGCACTTCGTAGGTGGGGTTCTGGGGTTTAACATGGAAGGAAGGTCAAGCCTTGACCCACGACCCCAACCCACGGGGAGTGGGTCCATCTACTGGACATAGATTCCCTTCATGGGAAGCTGCCTTCTTGACAACTTTTGGGGTTGTTTTAAGGTCCTCCTCAAGAACCCTTGGGGGGTCGTACCTTGGCGCCCTAACCCTAAAACCCTCATTCTAAGTACAGGAATGAATTTTACGATTTTAACCCTCATTTCAAACCCTAACACAAGGCTCTAGAATTCTCTAATTTAGTTTACTTTCCGGGTATAACAATATCTCCCCCTTGGGATCATTCATCCGCGAATGATGATTCTAACCACTTCTTAATGTCACAACTCTAAACTAGCAGCCCATCATGCATGCAATACATCTAAATGCACACAACCAAGGAAGAAAGCTTCAATTCCAAGCTAAACATATTCAATGCAACACAAAGGAGTAGGAACTACATCTACCAACCCAAAATGCATGAAATTCTATATCTACTCATATTAAAGGAGGAACTAGCATCTCTTAGCTAAAACATGTTCAACACACTCATGGAGCCTAAATTCAATTTACTCTCAAAAAGCATTTATAGGGATCTTTCAACTTCCAACCAAGGCACGCTCATTAATTCATCTCATGAAGTCTATATGTAATTTGACTCAAATTCATGAACATGCATATAAGGAAATCATGGCAACACATAATCATACAATAACCCTACTAGATAGGCACACTATCTCCCCCTTGGGAGTAAGCCTACACAAACTCTTCTAAACATCATTCATACTAAAGACAACTTCAAAGTCCAACATAACAAATCACAAAAGACAAGAAATCCGGAAATTATTAAAGCATAAAACACATATCAGAAGCAACATGAGGAGATCACTCTTGATCTTCTCTAAATTGGAGAGCATAAATCCTATTCTTCTTTTGGGGCTCCTGATCTATACCACTAGAGGCAACTTGCTTACACTCTCTTCTAGTAGCCATTGCCTTTGGACAATCTTTCATCTTGTGGCCACTCTCACCACAACTAAATCAACCCTCTATACCGGCCAAACATCTACCCTTATGCCTCCTACCACACCTAGCACAAGGGGGCCAAAGGGACTCATTACTTATCCCTTGTAGCCTAGGGGTAGACATTGTCTCATCCTTATGCTTAGGAGTATTAGAAAAGCCTTGTCCGGAAAACTCTTGTCGATTCCTAGAAAGACCATGTCCATCGGACCCATCATGAAATGACTTATCATTATCCACCCTAGACCTCTTTTTCTCTCAAGATTTTTCCTCTTCAAGTTTATCTTCCTCCATTTGTTGAGCATACACCATAAAATGTGAGATAACCATATCATCATGGAGCATTGCCGTACGACATTCTTTTGCTACCACTTTGGAGATACCCATCAAATACCTACTGATCATATCCCTCGGACCTGCTACCATAGATGGAGCATACTTAGACAATAGAGTAAATTTCAAAGAGTACTCTTTAACACTCATACTATTTTGCTTAAGGTTGATGAAATCTTCCACTTTAGCTTCCCTGAACTCCCAGGGAAAGAACCTATCTGTGAGTTGTTGGAATAAGAAGAATTGGGATGCTGATTTGGGAATTTGGGTATTGGGAATGGGTTGGAATTGACAATAGAGATCTGATTAATTTGCTAGGAAAAAAAATAGGAATTGAAAATTGTATATTCGATTAATTTGCTAGGAAAAGAATAGGACAAAAATTTTCAGCCAGACAGAAGCATATTTCAAACAAACAACAAACTATTCATAAACCAAAGCTTTTATAGTATGAGAAGGAAAACTTTAAAAAGAAAAGGAAGGCATTGTTACCTCTTTTCAGGCAGCGACTGAGATGAATAACACTTGTACAATTCTCAACGGATTAAGAAAAAGAGTCTTTGATTTCTTGATCCAGCAAAGAGATTGCAATATACATGTCTCAGTCTCCAACGTTCTTGTACGATTCGCGTGATTTGGTAAAGGTTTATTGGGTTTTGTGAAGAAGACGACGATTGTTGGGTCTCTGTGAGTTGTGGGAATAATAAGAATTGGGCTGCTGATTTGGGAATTTGGGAATTTGGGAATTTGAGAATTTGGGTATTGGGAATGGGCTGGAATTGACAATAGGGATCCGATTAAATTGCTAGGAAAAACATAGGAATTGAAAGCTGAATATCCGATTAATTTACTAGGAAAAGAATAGGAGAAAAGTTTTCAGCCAGACAGAAGCATATTTCAAACAAACAACAAACTATTCAAAAACCAAAGCTTGTATAGTATGAGAAGGAAAACTGTAAAAAGAGAAAGAAGGCATTGCTGCCTCTTTTCAGAAAGCGATTAAGACGAACAAAGCTTGAACTTGACTGAGACGAATAACGCTTGTACAATTCTCAACGGATTAAGAGGAAGAGTCAACTGATTTCTTGAGCCAGCAAGGAGATTGCAATATCTGTCTCGGTCTCCAGCGTTCCTGTACTGTTCGCTTGATTTGGTGAAGGTTTGTTGGGTTCTATGTAGAAGACGACGGTAGTTGGGTCTCTGTGAGTTGTGGGAATAATAAGAATTAGGGTGTTGATTTGGGAATTTGGGTATTGGGAATGGACTGGAATTGACAATAGGGATCCGATTAATTTGCTAGGAAAAAAATAGGAATTGAAAATTGTATATCCGATTAATTTACTAGGAAAAGAATATGAGAAAATTTTCCAACTAAACATAAGCATATTTCAAACATACAACAAACTATTCAAAAACCAAAGCTTGTATAGTATGAGAAGGAAAACTGCAAAAAAAAAAAAAAAAAAAAAGGAAGGCATTGTTACCTCTTTTCAGGCAGCGACTGAGACGAACAAGGCTTGAAACCGACTGAGACGAATAACGCTTGTATAATTCTTAATGGATTAAGAGGAATGATCGTCTGATTTCTTGAGCCAGCAAGGAGATTGCAATACCTATCTCGGTCTCCAACGTTCTTGTATGGTTCGCGTGATTTGGTAAAGGTTTCTTGGGTTCTGTGAAGAAGACGACGGTAGCTGGGTCTCTGTGAGTTATTGGAATAATAAGAATTGGGCTGCTAATTTTGGAATTTGGGTATTGGGAATGGACTGGAATTGACAATAGGGATCCGATTAATTTGCTAGGAAATGAAAATTGTATATCCGATTAATATATTAGGAAAAGAATAAGAGAAAATTCTCCAGCCAGACAGAAGCATATTTCAAACAAACAACAAACTATTCAAAAATCAAAGCTTGTATAGTATGAGAAGGAAAACTGTAAAAAGAAGAGAAGGAAGGCATTGTTACCTCTTTTCAGGCAACGACTAAGACGAATAACGCTTGTACAATTTTCATCGGATTGAGAGGAATGGTCATCTGATTTCTTGAGCCAGGAAGGATATTGCAATACATGTCTCGGTCTCCAACGTTCTTGTACGATTTGCGTGATTTGGTGAAGGTTTGTTGGGTTCTGTGAAGAAGACGATGGTAGTTGGGTCTCTATGAGTTGTGAGAATAATAAGAATTGGGCTGCTGATTTGAGAATTTGGGTATTGGGAATGGACTGGAATTGACAATAGGGATCCGATTAATTTGCTAGGAAAAAAATAGGAATTGAAATTATATATCCGATTAATTTGCTAGGAAAAGAATAGGAGAAAATTTTCCATCCAGACAGAAGCATATTTCAAACAAACAACAAACTATTCAAAAACCAAAGCTTGTATAGTATAAGAAGGAAACCTGTAAAAAAAGAAGAAGAAGGAAGGCATTGTTACCTCTTTTCAGGCAGCGACTGAGACGAATAACGCTTGTACAATTCTCAACGGATTGAGAGGAAAGGTCGTCTGATTTCTTGAGCTAGCAAGGAGATTGCAATACATGTCTCGGTCTCCAACATTCTTGTACGGTTCGCGTGATTTGGTGAAGGTTTGTTGGGTTCTGTGAAGAAGACGACGGTAGCTAGGTCTCTGTGAGTTGTGGGAATAATAAGAATTGGGCTGCTGATTTGGAAATTGTGATTTGAATTTGGGTATTGGAATGGGCTGGAATTGGTACAAGTCATAAAATTGAGATAGCAATTTTTAGCCTAAATAAAAAGTATTTAGCAATTTTAAGGCCTAAACAAATTGTATATCCGATTAATTTGCAAGGAAAAAAATAGGAGAGAATATCTTTTTTTCCTCCTTATTTCACCTTTTAATATCCCTAAAAATAGGGATCCGTTTTTTCTTTTTAATATTGTTGCTAGATATTCCTATAATTATGAATTGAGTTATTTTATTTTATTTTTATTTAGCTCGGTTATCTTGTTTCTCTAAAAGGTATTTATTGTTTTATTTTGACCCTTTTTTATTTGCAGTAAATATTAGTTAAAATATTTTTTTTTTTACATTTTACCATTGAATTTTTTTCATATGTATATAATGTATTAGGTGAATAAAGATCAATGTATACCGAAACAAATGTATACTAATTTATCAGGTGAATAAGAACCAATATATTTCAATTTATTAGGTGAATACGAAAAAATGAATATCAATCCAAATAATTGAATACAAATTTGTTAGGTAAATGTATTAGTAGATGTATACATTATATGTATGCAAACCCAACTTAAAATTAATTTAAAAATAATTAAATGTATACCAGTACGTATATCAATTTACTAGGTAAATACAAATCAATGAATAACAATGCTAACATATGTATATAAATTTGCTAGGTGAATTTATTAAAAAAAAGGTATACAAGAAAACTCAGTTAAAAATCAATTTAAAAATAATTACATTCAACAAACAATATGTGCATACATACCAAACATGTGTTAAGCAATCCAAAAATTCAACTACAACCTCCTTCATAATCAAAATCATTAACCCAAACTTGATCAACTTTTTTTCAGAAAACTTCTCTTCCCCATCAATCTATAAGCAAAATCACACAAGAAACACGTCAAACCATCACTCAAGTAATGCCCAAATCAATTTTATAGGACTCCAAGAAATGTCCAAATCGTAAAGTTATTCAGCACTTGTAAAACCAATAAATTTTGATTCTTTTTTGCTGTAAAATATGACATGAAATTTTGTGGAACTCCAATGGAGAAAACTTGAAAGAAAGTGAAAACGTGGAGGAGATAAACATGATAATGGAGAGATTTTAGGGATATATGAGAGAAATATTTGAGAGATTTTAGGAGAGTAAATAAGTTAGAGAGCGTTATTGGAGAGAGAATATTGGTTATTAATTATTATTAAGAAATGCCAAATTTATTAGCCCAAAACGTGTAAAATGGCAATTTTGTGCCATTTTTTTAAAACATGGCTAATGGATGCTACAAATTGAAGTCTGAGTTGACTCACTGTGCCATTTTCCTCAATGGGCTGTTGGTGCTGGAGAAGAGAATTGGGCTCAATATGGGAGGCAAAATGTGGCTAGAATTGAGTTAATTACTAAATTTGGCTAAAAATTAAATACGATAAATTAATGTTACTTAATTATGGGAAAATTTCATAAATAGCTAAGATGTGAAACATAATAGACTTCCACAGCTAAAGTTTGCATATTTACGTAGTGTAGCTATAGTTCTAATGGCTAAACTAATTCGAGTTTGTATAATTTAGATTTTTTTAATTAATTATACAATTTGTTTATTAAGTTCCTATAAATGATGCGGCAATTTAGATTAAAAGAATGATCCGTTAATTCATGATTATTATATCTAATTAGAATTTTTTACCTAATGACTTCTTCTTGTATATAACAGTTGTATATGTATATAATTGAGTCGCGTTTACAAATAAAAATTGTAATTGAAGTATATCAGTTTGTATAAACGATATGATATATAGCAGTTTGTATATCTTTATGAATTATTAAAATTATTAAGAGTTGAGAAAAAAATTGATAGTTTCACAAACTATGGGAGTTTTATGTTTATAATAAATAAATTAATTTAAGAGATTTAAATTGCATGTTCAAATAAATTCTAAATTCAAATCAATCCATTTTTACATCATGACTTGATCATGTCCAAACGAGCAGAAAGAGGAAAAATTTGAACTTGTAATTCCTCCATTCCATATTAGTTGTCAAATTTCTTTCATAATGCTCATTAAAATGTCATAAATAAGAAATATTTTTGCTATATAATTTATCTTTAACTCTTTTAAATGTAATCAATATTCTTTATTTTATGAAATAACTAATTTAAGGATAAACGGAAAAGATTGAAAGGGGCCAAAAGCCCACAGAGAACTGAACGAAATTTTATTTACTCTCCATTCTCTCTTAAATAAATAAAGTTCGCCTAGACACCTATCTAATTATTTTTCCTCTTAGGGTGTGTTTGGTTTTCCATTTTTCTCATGTTTGGTTGGTTAAATGTTTTTCAAATCAACTCATTTTCCTCAAATTTAAGGAAATTGGCTTGCCTTCAAAAATTAAGAAAAACATTTTCCAAAATTTTCCTCCAACTTCAAATTACAATTTCTTTTGTTTGAAAAATAAATTTAAAGCTTTTTAAAAAAAATATTTTCAACTTCAATTTTTTATTTTATTACCCCACCCTCACCCCTTAACCCTTCCCCTGCCAGCCCCCTACGCCCCCCCCTCCAAAAAAATAATAATTTATAGTTTGTTTTTAAAAAATATTTTCAATTTCCAATTTTTATTTTTTCACCCCTACCTTCAAACTCCCCCCCTCCATCAGCCCCCACCCCCCTCCAAAATAAAAGAATTTTAAGTATGTTTTAAAAAAATATTTTCAACTTCAATTTTTTTATTTTTTCACCCCCACCCCCACCACCCCCCCTACTAGTCTCCCCCCTCCCCCAAAAAAATAAAATTTAAAATTTGTTTTTAAAAAATATTTCCGATTTCCAATTTTTATGTTTTCACCCCACCCCCCTTCAAAAAAAAATTAAGTTTATTTTTAAAAAATATTTTCAATTTCAAATTATTATTTTTACCCCATCTCATCCCTACCCCCTCCCCCGAGCCACCCCCCCCCCCACCACTCCCCTCCCCCCCACAAGAATATTTAAGTTTATTTTTTAAAAATATTTTCTCAAAATATTTTTTATTCATAAATCAAACACTAAAAAATCTTTTTCGGAAAATATTTTCTACTTACCAATCAAACATGAGAAAATAAGTCAAAAATCTACTTATTTTCCAGGAAAACATTTTCGTTCGTACCAAACACACCCTTAGCTTTACTTCTCAATGACTTCTATCACTTACTATAATTTTCCACTGCTATATGGTAATTGATGCCCTCGGGTTTTTCTCTTAGGCGCCGTTCGGTAACTGGTTAAGAAGCAACTTATCCATGTATTAATTTATGTATAAGTTAAACAACATTTGGTAACTAGTTAGAAAAATAAGTTGTTCATGTATAAAATTAATAACATGCTTGATTTGTAATTTAGAAATCCACATAACTAATACATATATAAGTTATGAGGAAATTGATGTATTTATCTTATGCAGGATGGAAGATGATATAACTAATACTTGCATTAGTGATACCCAATGATCACGTATAGAAATAAGTCATAAGAGATGAAGAAATTAAATTTCCATTTCATTGGAGTGAAACTCCTGTTTTTGAGTACCATTAATTGTACTCAATATGAGTTACAACAATGAATTCTGGCCTTTCACCAGTTTTAGGTGCAAGTGAATTACAACATCTCTCAGGACTTTTCCCTCTTATAATACACTTTGAATTTTCCCCAGCTTTGTCAGTCACAGTACTCAACAACTATATATAGTATTCCCACAAAGCTAGCTAACACATTTCATCATCTAATAAAGTCAGAAACTTCCCATTATCCCTTTGTTTATGCTCGAATTCGCCTTAATGCAAGGTAAGCGATTAATCGATATCCAACAAACATTATCAGAAGGATTCCAAGGCTCATGGATGGATGAATTTGGCCCATGATATCTTGTTCAATAAATTTGCAGTTAGCTCTGTCACTTCCTTGAATATGTGAGCAGCCTAGCAAGTCTGAAATTTCCTTGCCTTCGCCAAATTGGACATCGATAAGTAGTCGATAACTGTAAAATGTGGTTGAAATGTACTTGATCCAAGCTAGACAAGCTGGCACTTTGTGTACGTAGAACCCTCCCGTTAGAACAAATGCTAGCATCGTGACAGTGATCACGGTTGAAGCTTGTTTAGCATCCATGATTATAGCGCCAAGAGCTAGGCCGAGGCCTTGTGACACTATCACGTAGCTCAACAGGACTAGTAGTGTCAAAAGGAATGCCAAGAGTTGTGGCTTTAGCCCGGCCATCCAATACGTTATGGTAAGAAACAATGTAGGCAAGATAAGGTCCATAGGTAGATCTCCAACAATTCGCGCCATGAAATAAGAGGAGAGTGTGTACATACCGGAAGCCCTTTCCTTCATGAATATAGCACGTTCTTGAGGGAACGCGAAAACAGCATTAAACGATGGGAAAACACCCCAAAAGATGGAAATGAAGAAGAGGAGGCCAAGCCTGTCCTGTATATCCCTATAATCAGAATGCCACCACATTGAACCAGCTAATAGAGAGGCTGCAATTACTTGAAAGACTCTCAAATAATTGAACGTCTCGTGTCGTCTTTCCTTTAGCCCTCTTTGAAGGAGAATGCTAAATTGATTGAACCAATTGGAAATGCAACTTGTGCAACTTCTTTTAGAACTAGAACAAGTATAGGCTCCCTTGTTCATGATTTCTTTAGGAACTATGTTGGTTGTTTCCAAACAAGCTGCTTTCACCTTTGGAGCTAACACATTGTTGTAAGTGGATATCAAAGTTTGTTTTACATTAGGCTTATCTTTCTCACTTACTCCATCAAACTGGCAAACCCCTGCATTGTTCCAAGTTTAAGCTTTAGTCCGAATTCCAATGTAAAAAAGAACTTTAAGATGTTTAATCGTACAGTTTAACTTCTATACAATGACAGAGTTTTAACACTTTCAAGTCACTTAAAACAAGTAATAGTACATAGTAATATAAAAAATGAGACAAGTTACCTACTACACTACGTTAAAAAGATACTGGCAGGATAAAGATTGTCTACACTATCCATGTATTTAAGTTACATCATTTTATTAATAAACAAAAACATAGTTTTTTCAAGTCTTAAATTTGCTTGTATACCACAATTGATATGTCTAGGTTCTAGACAATGTCAATCCTTGTTTTAGATATTCAAAGGAATATCACATCATAAAATTAAAGAAATTGCTAGTTGCAAGATGGTCATAAAGCCATAAAGGCAACGTACAGCTACAAAGAAAACTGCTTCTCTAGTACTAATTATTGTGGGGGCACCCCCTAATAAAGACATCTAACTATTCAAGTATTTGATAATAAATTTATCAAATCAACTTAATCCTGTCAATAACATAGTCATACTTCCCCAAATTGTAAGCTACTTACTGTTACAAATGGAAAAAGTAGATATGTATCTTTAAAGTTAGGACTATAAATAAAAACAATAAAGTCGTGTTACCACTCAAAATTATTTTTATAAAAAGAAAGAAAAAGGCTTTGTATCACATAATACAAAGTGTATTTTTAAAAGCAAAACAAAAGAGACAATTAATTAATTAGTTGTACTAGCTAGCAAGTAATAATAATAATAATTAGTAGTATTGAGGAAGTAATTAAAGCTGTCCAATGTTGGTGGCAAAGGGTGGAAGTCCACTAAAATAACATAATGCTCTATTACTACTATTGATAAAAGGTGCCACCATCATCTCCACTACTTATTTTTCTTCTTTCACTATTCACAAAAAAAAGTTTAATTTGGTGGGATGAATCTGAATGCTTATTGATTTGCAAAGGACCCTAACACGTGTTGCTATTTCATAAACTTGTTAATATCAAAAGAAAAGTAGAACAAGAAAAAGAATTGTTCTTGTTGAATAAAGGAAAGGAGGTGGATAAAAGAAGAAAAAAGAATTCTTTATAGATCAAAGATGCCTATCAATTATTTTATTTTTTTTTGCATTAAAAGTGAGGCTAGGTTTGAGTGTGACAAGTGTATTTTATCATTCTAGCTTAAAGTGTATATAATTTAGACACATTTATAAATCAAAAAGTTATCAATTCTCTTTTACTCCATATGTTTCGTGATATAATTGGTAGTTCATACTTTATTGTCTTCATACTATTCATGGATTTACTTTAAGGTAGATATGGACTTTCCAAGAAGTTATATTCCTTAGATTAGTTAAAAATACTATCAAGTGCATGTCAGATTATTCAAAAATCGTAACAAGGGTTATATCTATAATAATTGAACTAGCTCTAAACTATTTCAATTGCTTCACTTAAATCATATTGGACTTCTCTATTACTGCTATTGCATAACATCTATATCTGTATAGAGAAAGAAGTTATCAACTAAGGTGTACTTTGACCATGTGCCACTACACTTAAAGGTAGTCAAATAATTATGAAACATTGAACTTATAAGTGAACATCATTAACAAATTACTCTAGTCTAGATACAATGAAATTGGCCAAGGTTTATAAAGCAAGAAGAATCAATTCACATTAGCCCCTTAATATTTTGGACCAAGAATAACATCAATTTTTATTTTATTTTATGTAGTTGACAAAAATATCATATATTACGAACTAATGGTGCTAAAAGTAGATAAGGGTTGAAACTATCTCAGCCAATAAATATAAAAATACTTGGAGATCTTGATGCTAGCTTTATTTTCCTCAAATGTTTTGATCCATCAGATAAAACATAAAATATACACATCCAAGATTTCCAAGAACCTTAACCATAATGCCTACCCTCTTAGCCTATCTAGTAAACAACAAGATAGCAAACCATGTGCTACTCTATTACTATCCCATTATGAGTATGACACCCAACAACACATGGAGGGATCCTACAAACTACACCCTCAATTTAATTGTCTTGCTACTTTTTTGGAACGTTTCAAAAAGAGTGTCTCTTTTTATATATAGTAAGTTTTTCACTTCTAACATTCTACAATACATTTTTTGTTTAAGATCACAAAATTCAACAGTCTTCCTTTGTTTCTTAAACTTTATGTCCAGTCAAACTTAGATACTTAAACTGAATCGAAGAGAGTGAAATTTATATTATATATGTCTATAGGTAAAAGTTGGAAAGGGTGATGGTGGAGTCATTAACAAAAAGCATATGATTAAATTAAGGAAAGATTAATGTGGAGCCCAAGCTAATTCAACAAAGTTTAGGAAGAGAGTTTTGAGGTGCTTTCTTTTTCTTTTCCTTTTTTGGGGTGGGGTTAAGTTCTCATGTGTTCCAATTTAGTTGGTCCCATATTATATATGGATGCTAATCTACGCAAGCAATGTTGTCACACTTCCCTAATTTGATCCATGTTATCAACATGTTGTCCAATGAAAAATCAAATAAAAGGAGCAAAGCTCATTTTATGTTTTGTTTAATATTCTAAAGTATTACATATGCATTATGACCTCAAAACTAATATTAAAAAGAAGAAAAAAAACAGGTCAAAGTGGTGTCCAACAATAGTTTGTATGCTATATTTATTACTTAGAACTATAACTTTTAGCTTAGTGACATGTCCCCACACTAAACTATTCTTTGAGAATATTATAGAAAAACAAGAATCATGGAAACACCCTGCAATGACAAAGCCTCAAAATCCATAAACAAGATTTGCAAGTACTTTGAACACAAATTTTCTTTCAAGAATAGAGTATCAATATTCTTAGTGGAGTATGACCCAATGTTGATAGAACCCCTGACCCCAAAACCAGAAACAAAATTATTTGATATTGAGACAATTGTTGTGTTGCACTTTTTTTTTTCATGAGTGATGTCCGGAGTCAATTTATTTGCATCTCGATTATTTCAATCGAAGTCAATTGTTATCTTCCATCAATATACGTATAAAGTGATTTTATCAACAAAAACTTAGACAGATAGACAAATCACCTACGTACTAGCTAGCTAGTATTATTTGTTACTATCAAGATTTGGACCCTGGTCGCTAAGGTTTACACTCACTTAATTGACCACAAAGGTACTTAGTATGACTTTATTGGAAGGTTAACTATCTCTAAATTGTGCTCCTCCATTGAAGTAGGGAAGGACCACAATTGGTACAAATCCTGCACAAAAAAAACTAGCTATATATGCTCTAAAGTATTGAGAGGATGGATGGCTATCTCTTGAATTGTACTACTCTACAAATAGAGAAGGACCATATATAATCATTCACCTTAAAAAACCTAGCTATGCCATTGGACCATTACCTCTTATGTTCATGATATTCTACTTCTTTGATTACTTAACACAAACATAAGTTGACATTTTCTTAAAAACTTAACCAAACAAGATGATGTTTTCTACAATAATGACCAATGACGAAGCTACACTTGTCCAAAGGGAGTTAATTGATACCCTTTTGTCAAAAAAAACATGGGAATGGTTTACCATATGTTACTTTTTATATTCGTAATAAAAATTCTGACTCGACCGTATCACAAGTTGAAGCCCAAGTATTTTTCAAGGTCATTCATATCAAGAAATCTTTTGCCATCATGTTTCCCATAATCTTTCAATACTCCATGATGATAAAGTGATGGCTATCTAAGAATTTACTCATGAGATATTAAGGGTGCCACAACAAAGAGCAGAAATACAGAGTTTAAAGATTGAAGAACTCTTATCAAGATAAACCATAACATGTCACTATCAAACTCTTTCAAATATAGATAGTCAACTCTGAAATAACAAACCTCTTTCTCTTTGTTTTCTGTTAAAAAGCCAATTTTAAATATAGGACCTAGTACTGAAGCATCCCTATCAGTCATTTAAGGTATTTGTTCTTCAGCAATTAATTCATAATCAAGAATGCCATAACACAACAGCTACAGGGTCCACTTTGCAAGTACTCTCTGTTCTGTTCCTTTTTAGTTGTCATGTTACGTTTTTCAAAAGTTAATTTGACTAATTTTTAAAGTTAAATCAAATTATATTTCAATATTTTAAACTAAAAATTTAGATCTTCAAATGTTAATCAAAGTTCTTATTGTTTGATTTTAAAAAAAGAAAATTATGACAACTGAAAAGGAGCGAAGAAATATATAAATAAATTAAAAGGAGTCCCATCTTTCCATCAATGGTTCCCCACATTTGAAAAAATAGCAATTAGCATCAAGTACTTTTTTGGAATGATTTACCATATTAAAATGTTTCTCAGGTGTGTTTGATTTAATTAATTATAATAAATCTAATCCAATAATGCCGTCTTATTTTCTTCTTTTTTATGCAAATTATAGAATTTTAGAATAAGGTTTGAGTTGGAAGGAAAAAAAAAAAGTATGGCCAACTAGCATTAAAAAAAGTAAAAAAGGGACACGTGGAGGGTTGATATTTGTTTTACCTAGTAGCTTGTTCCACCAATTTTAACTTTCTCAAGATTCAAATCTTAGTACGTACCTAATTCCCTAGGATGAATGTTATCCACTGAAACAAAAAGTTACCAACTTTCCATTAAAAATGATTACTGTCACAATCCACCACGACCACTTAGGTAATGTAAGGGCTCGTTTAGTTGGAAATAAATTATTTTGAGATTAATTATCTTCAAATTAGTTTAGAATTGTTATTCAGATACAAATAATATTATAATTTCAAAATAAGTTATTTTACAATTTTGTCCAATCAAACATGAAATAAGCTTATCCTAAAGTTAATCCCGAAATTAATTACCTCTCTTATTCCTCATACCAAACGGATCCTTAATCTTCACTTAAATACAAGTTAATTTTCATAGAATATTTAGTTTTCTCTATCTCATATTTTCTCTATACTTGTTAATTAGTAGAAATTTGTTACCTTATTAGAATCGATAAGGTAAGATTTAGCCCCTCTTACTTATACTTAATATTGCTAGACATTTTGTCTAAATGGTATAAAATATATATTTTTTTTTAAAGAAAAGATCAAGAAGAAAAAGGAAGGCTTTTAAAAAAATGATATCAAAAAGAAAAATAAAAGATATCAAAAAAATAAATCTAGATAGAGTGAAAAGGAGAAAGTGGCCCATATCTACTTTAGGACCTTTGGATCAGTTTTGCATACACATAATAAATTGGACATGTACCTTAATAGTTAGCCAAGTACAGCTGGGTGACTCTTTAAACTAAACTTTTTGTATAGTGAGTAGTCGTAGTAACTTCCAATTTTCAATGTTTTTAACATTATCACCAATTATACAACCAGCTAATACCCTTGGAAGTTGATATTTTCTAGTTGTCACACCAAAAAAGAAATTTCAACTCCCCTAGTCACACCAATGGGCCCCTAAACCCTAATTAACTTGTCACACATTCTATAGTCTTAATTTTGACCACTAATTACCTTAAGTATCCTAATCACCAAAATATTGTTCTTCAACAACCTTTTCTAAGGATCGAAAAATATCCGAGAATAAGTGACACACAATTTGAAACTTAGTGGATAATAAATAAAATGTCCATCTATTTTTCTCTGCTTAAATAACAAGTTCTTAATTTATTTTTTTTATATTAGTAATACATACACATTTGACACACAAATCAAATATTCCGCTCTTATCACTAGACCAAAGTCAAGAGACTTACTTCATAAACTGACCATCAATCAATCACTATGCTCTCATTATATAGTAAGAAATCAATCAAAACCACATATTTTGTAGAAATTATGTGTAGCAACCCTAAATAGAATTCAGACAACATGTACATGACACAACACCTAATTAAATCAAATTCAAACATCTAATACTATTTCCACTATTTTAAAAATAAATAAATAAAAATTTCTGATAATTTTTTAATTTTAACTTTTCACGTAACATTTAAGATATTTTATCCTGACATGTTAAATTCCGTATCAATACAAAATCAGACAAATAAATTGAAAACGACAATATCACCATATTTTGTTCAAAAAAATAAAGTAGTTCAAAAACATGCTTCTACCATATATTTGAGTATATAGATAATAGACAAAAGAGAATACGTACCATTAGCGAGATCAAGGAGGAAATCAGCTGGATTCATGGGAAAAGATGGAGAAAACCCAACCGACTCAAAATAACTCATAGCTTCATTTCCTTTTCCAAAATACAAACACCTCCCTTCCGACAAAACCAAAACCGAGTTAAACATTTGAAAAACCCGGCTCGACGGTTGGTGAACCGACGTAATTATCGTTTTCCCCTTTTTCGCTAATGACCCCAGTGTCGACACCAGCCGGTAAGCCGCTGTAGCGTCTAAACCGGACGTCGGTTCATCCAGTATTAGTAAACTCGGGTTTATTAACATTTCATGAGCTATACTGACTCGCTTTCTTTCACCGCCTGAAACTCCACGAATAAAGCTGTTTCCAATGATTGTATCTTCACATTTATTGAGACCTAACTCGGTAATTACCGAGTCAGTGACGGCTATTTTTTCGTTCCGGTTCAGGGAGTTGGGTAATCGGAGGAGTGCACAGAAGATTAAAGTTTCTCGAACCGTTAAGTGTGGGTAAAGGACGTCGTCTTGTGTAACGAACCCGGTTCGTTTTAAGACTTGTTTGGTAAGTTTCCGGTTATTCGCGAGGATTGTTCCGGTGTAGTTGTGTCCTTGGAGTCTTCCTGCAAGTGCATTTAGGAGCGTTGATTTACCACTACCTGATGGTCCAAGAACGGCTAGGATTTCACCTGGTGAAACCATGCCGGTAATTCCGTTCAAGATTGTACGTTCTTGATGAATTACAGCCGTTTGATTCTCTATATCAGATGATGTGGGCCCAGGGCTAGTTGAAAACATCTTTATTAAGTTGTTGCTTCCACCACTTGTTGATTTATTCTCAAGTTTTATCCTATAACTTATGTCCATGAACTGCAAAAATAATTCAACACCATTATTATCATAATAGACAAGTCAATTTTCTTCAAGTCAAATCATGTTTAGTATTATTTTTTTCCACTTCACTCTCCTACTACTTGACTCTTGCACTAGATTTTTATACCAACTTGACATAGAGTTTAAGAAAGTAAAGAACGTAAAAAAATGATTATTTAGTTTCGATTTATTTGATCTGATACAAAGTTTAAGATAGTAAAGAACAATACATAAAATGATTGTTTAACGTGACACGAAATTTAAGAAAGTACAGAGAAAATGATGGTTTACCTTAAGGGTGATAGGATAAGTAGAGGAAGACATGATAAAAGGGAAGTCTTTGTTTGTTTCTTCTTCCATTAGTGTTGTTGTTGTTGCTGCATTCATTGTTGTTGTTTCTTTGCTTGTAATAGGCATTTGTGTAGTTTCTTCTTTCTTTTTAAGAGGAAAAAGAGGGAGAAAAGGCAAAGTAGTATAGATAGAAAGACAAAAGGAGAGAGTGAATTAGAATGGATGAAGAGGAACTAAGAGCTCAAGGGAGAAGCTCTATTTATTTGCTTCTAAGGAAGTGAATACTTGCCACGTCATACTAGGCAACCCTATGGGGATATGCTACGTGGCACTTGGATCTTATAACCACCTGTACTTTCTTCTTTTTCTTTAGTTTATTTTACTTTTTAAAATGGGATGTGAGGGTAAGTGGAGATGAGGAATGCTTTTTCCGTCTTATTTTAGCTGTCGTTTTAATTTTTTTTATTTTGTTTGAGCAAAAAATAAGAAATAAAAAATATTTTTATTTATTAGTAGTAGATATTTTTGTAAAATTTAGCAGTCTTAAAAAACAACTTATTAATATTTAAATTTTTGAAATAAGAATTATTTTGAGATAATTTTGTATGTTAAAGTGACGGTGTACATATAATTGAGGGAGTATAAGTGGAAGTGAGAAAGGCCGCCTTTTTTAAGGCCTTATTATTTTCTCCATTTCAGTTTTATTTTTCAAAAAATAATATTTTAATTGTTCACATGATATATTTAACATATAAAATTAAAAAAGTAATTTGGTACAATTATATATCTTTAATTATTTTTTCTATCTCAATTTATGTGATGTAATTTTACTTACCAATTTATTTATTTTTAAAAAAAGAAATATCTCTAAAATTTATGATTTAAAATAAATCATAGATATTAGTAGTTAGGTATAACTAAAGATAAAATAAATATTTAAAAGTTAAATAATTACTAAATATTGAAAAATAGTCATTCTTGGACTTTGATTAAATTAGAATAGAGAAAAATATATAATATTAAGACTACAAAAATCATTTTTTAAAATTTTGTTGAAATTTTATAGCAAATTAAAATTAGACAAGTAAATTAAAACGAAAGAAAAAATAATATCATCCCAAACTTCCAAAATCTCTCTCTTTTTTCCTTTTTACATCTTCCTTAATTAAGAGAGAGAGAAAAAGATAAGTGCGTAATGAGTGATCTAAGGAAACATAATGGACGGGGGGCTATGAATGAGAAGATTTGGGTGTTGAGTGGGTTAAATAAAATAAAATAAAAAGTGAATTTCAAAAGAGAAACTAATTTACCAGTGTGAGGGAATAGTGTTAATGACTGTTTTTTTAAATTATTTTTTATAAGAAAATAAACACAGAAGAATTTAGCAAGATTGGAGAATGGGATGGGGAAAAGAGAGGAAAATTATAGATGATAGTTTTGATAATATATAAATTGTTATTCAAAAATATTTTATGTCTGGTAAAATATATACGATTAATGTTGAATGAGGTGTATTAATAATGTGTGCATTCGGCCATCTTTATCTCTTCGTCGAAAAATTATATTGTGTACAAAGATTAAATTTTGATTTAATGAATATATACATGTATTGACACATCTTGATACAAGTTAAAAGTTGAGAAATTTTCAAAATATCAAAGATAATAGACATAACAAGGTTCTAGCTATAGTTTCGATAATTACGCTCTATAACTATAGTTTCGTTTGCTATGGAGGCTACGATTTGTATATTTCGCTTGTCTGTCGTATATTTCACTTGTGAATATACAAATAGGGCAAGTAGATACACCTGTATTTATACATTTAGGAATGTTCAGAACCCCATTTGTATATTTCACTTGCCAACATACAAACATGGTAATTTATTTTAAAAAATCATAAATCGTATACAAATTGCTAGGGTAAGCATATACAAATTCTGGATTTATACAATCAAAAATCAAATTATACATATTCTAGATTTATACCATCAGAAACCGGAAACCGATTTATACAAAATATGAATTTATACATTAGGAAACCGAATATTCGCGAAACTGTAGTCACAAATTAAAAATAATTGAAACTATAGCTATATTACTAGATGTTTTCCATTTCACGTAATTTTCCCTTAAAAGTTTAGTGTAGTGGTAACAATGTTGCGAATATTCCTTAAGGTTGTCTGTTCTAGTTCTACTAGCCTCATGATTATATTTCTTACTACAACCACTGACATTCCTTAATAACAATCATGGGTTCGCTACTATGTGCATCAGTAATATTTGTATTAGTTATCAAAGTTGAAAAGTTGAAAATTTTAAAAATAGCAAAGATAATGGACATAATAAGACTCTATAGCTATAGTTTCGGTAATTGCGCTCCATAGCTATAAGTTTGTTGCTATGACGGTTGTGGTTTATATATTTCTCTTTCGAATATACAAACAAAGTAAGTTTATACAAATTTTGTTTTTATACATTTAGGAATTTTTCAGAAGTCCGTTTGTATATTTCGCTAGCCAACGTACAAACATGGTAATTTATTAAGATTTTTTCATAAATCATATACAAATAGTTAAATAAACAATTTTACTCCCTCCGTTTGCTTTTACTTGTCATTTTTGGACTTCACATGCCCATTAAAAAAATTTGATATGAATATTTTATGCATACTATCTCTATTAATTGATGTTTAATATTATCTTGAAAAATAATTTATGGAATAAGTAATTAATGTCAAAAATAAAAAATTAAATATAAAATAATATTTTATTTTTTCTTAATATGTTAAAAATGATAAATACGAGTGAAAATATTGTTTTTACTAAAAGGTATATTATTATTATATAATTTGGTCAATTGACCTACATATTTATAAATTGATATTTCTTTCGTCCCATATTAGATGGCATCTTACTAAAAATATATGTCCCATATTATTTGATCACTTACTAAATAAGGATAGAATTAATTAAAGTTTTCCTATTTTACCCCTACAGTTAATATGACTTTTGAATGTTTAAACAATTTTTAAAACTTCAAGAATTTCTTTTATCAAGAGGCTAATTAATATGATCAAAGGGCAAAACAGTAAATTTGATCAATCTATTAATAATTTCTTAATCATCATGTAAAATAAAATGCGCCAATCTAATATGGTACATAAGAAGTAGTGAGCAAATAAAAATAAACTAAGAAAATAAATACTCTCTCCATCTGTCTTTACTTGTTAATTATACAAAAAATAATGTTCAATAATAATACTTGTCCACTTTGAAAAATTAAGAGATAATTTACCCTTTTGTGTGTATTTTACCCTTGCTATTAAATACTCCCTTCATTTCAAATTAATTGAATTGTTGAGGTGTTTCACACCCTTTAAGAAAAGAGGATTACGACATAATTTAGGCATAACTTTCCATTTTTACCCTTATTATTTATTGGCAAATTTATGATTAAAATAACTAAACATTAATTAAAATAACTAATTCCAATACTAACTAATGAAGGGTAAAGTTGGAAGAATATTCTAAAAATACTCTTGAAGATTGAACAATTAAGTTAATTTGAAAAATGAAAAATGTCTCAACAATTCAATTAATTTGAAATGGAGGGAGTACTATTCAATACTTCCCTCCATTTCAAAATAATTGAATTGTTGAGACATTTTTTATATTTCAAATTAACTTAATTGTTCAATCTTCCAGATTACTTTTAGAATATTCTTCCATTTTTACCCTTCATTTAGATTTACTATGTGATGAGCTAGTTCAAGAAACGTTAATTGCTTTAAATTATTTTCTGTGTGATGAGTTCAAGACATTTTTGCATTATTTTGTATTGGAATTACTCCCTTCGTCCAATAATAGTTGTCCACTATACTAAAAATAGTTGTCCAATAATACTTGTCCAATTTAGAAAATCAAGAGATAATTTATCTTTTGTGACTATTTTGCCATTGCTATTAAATATTATTTATCATCTAACACATTTCTCAAAACATTTAATTTAATAAAGTCAAAGAATAATATAGTAATATTACCCCTATTATTTATTGTTTCTTAAGGGGTGTGCCAAGTCAATAGTGAACAACTATTGCTGGACAGAAAAAGTAGTTATTATGATTAATGTTTAGTTATTCTAAAGATTAGTTTGACAATAATTAATAAGGGTAAAAATAGAAAGTAATGTCTAATTTATGTTCTAATCTTTTTTTCTTAAAGGGTATGGATATCCCAATAATTCAATTATTTTGAATGAAGGGAGTATCTAATACATTTTTTAATGTATTAAATTTAATATATTGAAAGGGTTATATAGTAATATTACCCCTATTAATTATTATTTCTTAAGGTGTGTGCCAAGTTAATACTCCCCCTTCTCTTTTTACTTGTCAAATTTTGACTTGACACACCAATTAAAAAATTAATGATTGATATAATGAATTTAATATTATACTCCTATTAATTGCTAGAATCTTAAACATATTTACTCACTACATTTTTTTAAAACATTAATTCAATGTTAATAAACTGAAGATATAACAAAAAGAAAAAAAATATTCTTCTTTGATTTGCCAAAAATGACAAATAAAACAAATTAATTAAAAAATATTTAATAATAATAAAAAAAATAGTGAACAATTATTGTTTAACGGAGAAAATATATTATTTATGATGAAAGGAATTCTTAATTTGCATGAAGTTAAGGTAACAAAATAAAGAGAGACAGCTAGCTTTTCAGCTACTGTGGGAACTGTGATTTGTGAGTGAAAACATCAATTACTGCCATTCATCATCAGAATAGAGAGAAGTGAATTCAATTGAAAAGAAATTTAATATTTTGTTGTTGGGATATTAATCATCCCTTTGACTAACTGCCATATAAAGTGGCCACTTATTTACCCTCCCTTTGACTTTTACTCCATTTTTTATTAAAAATTATTTCCACTCTTCAATTTTGCTTTAAAATCAAACTTCCCTTATTTTTGAACTATAATTAAATTTTCTTCTTTATTTTATGCATTATTAATTTTATTCTTGTAATACCTCTTTATATTATATATAATTTTATTTTAACCTAGATATTAAGAACTTTTCTTTTAAGTTCAATAACATTATAAGTGGAATAATATTTTATGAATTTGTCAAAATAATTAATATTATTTTTGTGACTCTTATTTCAATATAATATGCATTAAGCATGTGTATATGTACAGTGCATGTATTTTTGTCTTGCTCTACTCTCTTACTCCATACATTTCATATTTACTTGATCCTTCTTGATATGATACACCCTAAAAATTTAATTAGAGATATATTTCACTAAACTAACATTATTAATAATGTTTTGAAACTTTAAATTTGACTACTACTACTTTATGTAGTTATATAATACTAAGGGTAGAAATAAAAAAATATTTAAAAATTCTTTTGATTTTATAAATCGGACAGGTAAATTTAAACAACTATTTTTAGAATGAAGGCCAAGTGATATAGATGGTGGGAATATTCTCTATTATCTATATAAATAAACAAGTTTTGATTGACATTGATGGAGTATTAAGTATATTATAGTTTAAAATAATTTTAAATCTAAATAAATACGATCTTTAGAAATTTGACCTTAATTAAATTATTAAGTAGGTATTTTTCTAAATTGAAATATATTTGTATAGTTATTATTCTCTGCTATTTCACTTGTTTAAATAAATATTAGTGTTTTGATTATATTAATAAAAATGAATTTCTTATTAAACTAATTTACTTCATTATAGAACACCATTAGCTTATATACTTAATTAGTATTTCTCACTTTTTTCGTTCAAAAGATAATGTTTATGCTTTTACAACAAATTAGTTACATGACTATAGAAAAAATAATTAAAATATCATGATTTTCAAAGAAGTAAAAAAGAAGAAGTTGATAATTAAAGGACATAATAGACACTTTAAAGATTTGATTATGATGAAGTGATTGTTAGAGGGGGGGGGGGGGGGATTTTCACCCTTTAATATTTCCTTTTTTTAAAAAAGTGATCCTCTCTTCTACCTATATTATTAGTATTAGCTAGATTCTTGATTGTCGGGTTCATAAGTTGAGGAATAATGAAGTCACTTCAATGATTTTTTTTTTGAAGGAATCAGTTAGTTAAGGGACTACTTGGGAAGCAAAAGCAGATATGACGGTCAAATATCCCCACCTCTTTTCTTCCAATTCAGTTCTAGCGTGAGGTAATAGTTCCTCCATAATAGTCTTTTAGATTCATGTCTTTCAGTTATTCTCATGTCTCAATATGCATGCTTGCTCATGAGATAAGATCAATCTTCATGTTTTCAGTCACTTCATCAGTTTTTAGTATTTAGCCTTCAATCATAGGATAGCAAGAAGTCTATAATAGACAATGTAGACTACTCTCACTAGAAATCGCTCTCAATTTCACCAAAAGTATTTAGGCCCAACCCCATTCTCTTCTAGTGCCCAAGTTCAAGTAGGATTAGATATAGCGCCAGACTCTAAGTCTCATGACAGTGTCACTAGTGATCGCACCTTTTCGAATTTTCAGAAGTGTGGTAAAAATCACCTTGGGAGTGCATGACCGATAGTGGTGAATGCTTTGTATGTGGCAAAACAAGTCACAAATTGAGGGATTATCCATCGATAATAGGTAAGAGCAGAAATGTTCGTCAGCACACTCAACCTAACGCTTGAACAACTCCAGTAGGGCACCTAACTCAACAAGGTACTACTGGTTGCCGATAGCGCCAGAACATGTTCTATACTCTCCAGACTTGATATAATCATCAGGATTCTTCTTATGTAGTAACTAGTATGTTGCATGTTTTTCAGTTTAATGTCTATGCATTGTTAGATCCAAGAGTCACACTTTCTTTCGTGGTTCTTTATGTTGCATTAAATTTCGATGTCAGTCCGAAAATTCTATCAAAATCCTTCTGTCTCTACTCTTGTTGGTGAATCAGTCTTAGCTAAATGAATAAACAAAAAAATTCAGTCTCAATTTTTCAATCTCAGTTAAGCTAGTAGAGTTAGACATGCTTGATTTTGATATTATTCTTGGCATGGACTGACTACACACTTGTTATGCCTCAATCGACTATAGAACCATAATTGTGAAATTTTAATTTCCAAATAAATCTGTCATAGAGTGGAAGGCTAGTACGTGAGCGCTTATAGGTCGATTTGTCTCTTAATTTAAGGCCAGAAAGATAATATCTAAGAATTGCATTTACCATTTAGTTTGGATTATCGATCCAAAACCCCAACCCTTCAGTCAATTCCAGTAGTAAGTGAATTTTCAGAAGTATTTCCATAAGACCTTCCCAGGAGTCCTTCCCAAAAGGAAAATTAATTTTGGAATAGATCTTCTTCCATATATCTAGCCTATCTCCATTTCTCCTTATATAATGATCCAGATGAGCTTAAGGATTTGAAAGATTAGTTAAAAGACCTTATAGATAAAATATTCATCAGACCCAACATCTTTCTATGGGGTGTTGTAGTTCTATTTATGCGTAAGAAATATGGTTCTCTCATAATGTGTATTGATTACCGTCAATTGAATAAGGTCTCAATCAAAATTAATTATCCCATCCCCAAGACTGATGACTTGTTCAACCATCTCAGGTGCTAATTTCTTCTCGAAGATAGAACTCAAAGCATGCTATCATTAGCTCAGAGACAGAGAAAGTGACATTCCGAAGACAATCTTCAGAATTCGGTATGATCACTATGAATTTATATTTATGTCTTTTGAAATAATGAATTCTCCTGCAACTTTAATGAATTTGATGAGCAAGGTGTTTAAACTGTACTTGAATATGTTTGTAATTGTCTTCATATATGACATCCTAATCTATTCTCACAGAGAGGATGAACATAAAAAACATTTGAGGATTATCTTGCAGATTCTCCTAGACTGTTAGTTGTTTGCTAAGTTCAGTAAGTGTATATTTTAGTTGAAATCAACAACATTCCTAAGTCATATAGTCTCTGGAGAGGACATTTAAATTGATCCTCAAAAGATCGAAGCAATTAAGAACTGACCTAGACCCCTTTTCCCCTCATATATCAGGAGTTTCTTGGATTTAGTCAGTTACTACATACAATTTGTTTTGTTGAAGGGTTTTACTCAGTTGCTTCTTCTCTGTCTAGATTGACTCAGATGAAGGTGACGTTTTAGTGGTCAAAAGCTTACGAGAAGAGTTTTCAGAAGTTAAAGATTTGACTTACTTCTGCCTAGTTTTAATTCTACTAGATAGTTCAGATGGTGTATTGTGATGCTTCCATAATTCGCTTTGATTGTGTCTTGATGCAACATGATAAGATTATAACTTATGCTTTCAGACAACTTAAGGTTCATGAGAAGACTTACTCAATTCACGACCTTGAGTTGGCAGCTATAGTAGTTGCCATAAAGATTTGAAGGGACTATATTTATGGTAAGCATGTAGACGTGTTTATAGATCATAAGAATTTTTAGTATGTGTTCAATTAGAAGGACTTTAATCTTTATTAGAGAAAATGACTTGAGTTATTGAAGAATTATGACATGAGTGTCCTTACGATCCAGATAAAGCCAATATAATGACAAATGCTTTTAGGAGGTTATCTATGAACAATGTTGCTCACATTGAATATGGAAAAAATGAGTTAGTTCGGGATGTTTATAAACTTGCTCGTATGAAATATCATTTTGTGGATTCAAAAGTTGGTGGAGCTATGTTTAGAATGGGTTAGAATCATCTCTTGTAACAGTTGTTACGACAAAGTAGGATGATGATCCAACCTTGGTTGAACTAAAGCAAGAAGTTCTTAAAAAGACTATAAAGGCTTGCTTTCTCTTAAGGGGGAGATGATGTACTTTGTTATCAGGATCCATTATGTATTTCAGATGTTGATGGATTGAAGCAACATATATTTTCAGAAGCTCACAGTTCTCGATATTCTATTCACCCAAAGCCACTAAGATGTATTGTGTGTGACCTACGTAAAATCTATTGAGGAAATGGTAGAAGAAACATATTGCGAAATTTGTGGCGTAGTTTCCAAATTACCAATAAGTTAAGATTGAATATCGAATTAAGGTATGATTAACTCAACAACAACGAATCCATTCAAATTGGGGAGAATGGAGTAGTATCTAAGCCTAAAGACTAAGAATTCAAATGTACTAAAGTTTAAAGCAAAGAATGAAGAAATTTAAAGTGTGACATCGACACTAAGAAATGATATTTATGTGTGTCAAGAGAGGCAACAGACTAGCACCATATCTCATGGTCATGATAATGAATATAAGAGGTGTATTGAGAGTAATTTAAGGGCTAAGAATATCCCTAACACTAAATCACATTGAAAGTTTCTTTACGAATTAAGTTTGTGAATGAACTTGTTCTATATCCAACTTTAGATAAGTATATCTCTCAACATATAAAGAATTAAGGGTTGAATTGCCTATCAAATTAAAGGTCTTTGTATATGATTTTCAACACAACAAATCATTCATAATTCCGAGCTTTGTACAACATTATGTACATTTTATTGAAGTACATTTGGCGCTACGCGGCTCGCGGCACACTAGGGTAAAATTCCACCAGATTATGCAGTTGTTTGGATGAGCTTATAAAAAGTAATTTATAAGGCAAAAGCTAAAAATCATAAGTAGATGATACCTAGCTACTTTGGACATTGTAATTTTTTTTTACCTTAAAGTCGGTGCTTAAAAACACCTTTTAACCTTTCCAAACACCTCCAAAATTAAAGAAAGTGCTTAAAATCAAAATCACCTAAATATAAGCTAATCCAAACATGTCTGTCAAGTTATTTTAATTTATATGTTTGAATTGAGAATTCATTTAGGGATGTACTTGGTCGACTTGTATGTTGTTTTCTCTCAATTTCTTCTCTTCTCTCACCCTTCAAATATAGGGTAAGAGATCTAAACCATTAGTCACATAATCCACCTTTGAATTTTAGAAGAAGTTCTTCTCTTGATGAACTCAAGTAAAAAAGTTGGAGTTCTTCATCAGTTAATTATATATGTCTAATTTGTGATAATTTTACCATTTATTTGATATCTCCTTATTTTAGTTTATGTTTTTCTTGTTCAAGGCATATTTGACCTGGAAGAAGCTTTGAGGTGCTAACTTATATTGGATTTTGACAAAAAAGAAAGCAAAAATATATACTTCTTCCGCTTTATTTATATGTCGTTCTTACTAAAATCAATGTGTAAATGACACTATTCTTCCTATTTTACCTTTTAGAGTTATTAGTGAAAGTATAAATTTGACAATTAAATGATTAATACATGTTCATTGATCAATTTAATTGATCAAAATAAATTAATTTATGGTAATTTATTGAAAACTTGACTTCAAGAGATCACTAAATAAGGTACAATCATAGACTTACCTAGTTTGTTAAGGGACATGAAATCTAAAATAATGACATATAAATAAGAACATAAAGAGTATTTGTGTTAAATATTAATTATAGACCATCTATGTTTAATTTCGTATAGGTTAAATAACCTTCAGGGGTCCTTGGTGCGATGGATAAGAAGAGTTAATTCCAGGATAATTTTTGAGTGGCCTTTAATTTGTTGTTTGGTTGCAAAGGCTGGGATACCTTATCTCAGGACTAATTGTTAGTCCTGAGATAAGTTATCCCTCACTGGGGTGGAATAGTAATCCTAGGATAACTTATCCTGGGATAAAGTAAGTAAAATAACAAAACAAACCCTCTTAAACTCCCATTTATGCACCACTTTTATATTCATGTATATTTACATAATTTTTAACAATGTTTATAATGACATTTACAACTTTAAATATTCGTTGTTTTTATGATAATATATTTTTCTATTAAAAATTACATTTTATAAATACAATTTTTTATTTATGAATATATTATAAGATGAATTTATTTACTTAATTCTTATGTTTAGTTATATTTTGATTTCTCTTAAAATGTTCACTCAACTATTAAATTACATACTTTTAATTAAATAATTTATTACTCACTTAAAAGTTATATTTTATATATCAATTAAAATGTAAATAGCTTTAATAATAAAATCTCTTACTTTAACAAACTTAAAATGGAAGTTTTATTTTTAAGCTAAATAAGATGAGAGTTTTAATTTTAAACTAAATAAGATGAAATTTTTATTTTTAATCTAAATAAGATGGAAATTTTACTTTTAAGTTAAATAAGATGAAAGTTTAATTTTAAAAAGACACGACACAGTCATGGAAATGCACACACAAAAATATTTAAGCTAAATAAAATGGAAGCTTTATTTTAAAGTTAAATAAGATGAAAGTTTTATTTTAAAAACACACGGTACAATCATGGAATGCATACACAAAAATATTTATACTAAATAAGATGAAAAAATTATTTTTAAGAATGAATAATTAAAGCTTACAAAAAAAATGTAAAAAAAAAAATCTAAATAAGATGGATGGTATTTTTGTAAACAAACAACTTATTCTTAAAAATTATCCACTAATATAAGTTTAAATATGACAAATCAAACAAATAATAAAAACCAATTCCAATATAACTAAATCTTGCATAACTTATCCAACATAACTTGTATTCAAACCAAACGACCCATAAAAACATACTTGACTCTTTCCCGAAGAAAATAATATGTTGAAGAAATACGGAGGTCAATTTACAAGTGGGATTTAGGTGTCTAATCAGGTTATTAATTTGTCCCCTCGATCTAGTCTCTGACAAATTAATAATATGGTCAAATTAAACAAGTGGTATTTGTGAAGTTTGGCCATCTCTCTGTCTGTCCATAAACAGTCCTTAAATCACTTTCTGAAATAGCATGATGAAAAATAAGTATCCCATGAATCTACTCTCTCCCTCTCCAAATTCGTGTGTCACGATAGCAAAAGTCAAAATAATTTGGTTTTAGAATTTTTAATTTTTCAAAAACTATGGATTATTTGGGTACCATGTCGGTATATTAATTATGGATGAGTACCACACTGTTATACTAACAATTTAAGTTAGGGTTTCGTGAGAGAACTAGGTATGTGATTGTGGTTCCATGAGAGAACCGAATATTTGTATTTGTGATCATGTGAGACATGGATCCATGTATTGTTGTTTCATCATGACATCTAACTGAGAGTTAATGTGGTTGATATTTGTTGTTATTTGCATTGTTCTGTGTTACTGCTTTGTAGTGAACTGTTCATATTCATATTTTGGACTAGCCATGTGATCCTATCCGTACACTGTGGTTTGTATACTGATATTACACCTGTTCTTACCTTGTTGAGTACATGGCATATTCCAGCAGTTGATTCGAGACCCCAGATAAGAGACACTTAATTCCAAGTCCAAGGGTGAGCTACATCTTCCAGACTGCCATGAGTTCTTCTGCATTTTCTTCTATCTTTTCGAACATAGACATTAAATATTAGATTTATGTTTAGTATTTGGGGTTGCATCCCCAGTTTTATTGTTTAGAGTTTTGGTATGATAACCTTTTGTTCTAGGGGTTGTTTTTCCGTGTTAACTACTTTGGTCTATTAGGTTTAATTTATGGAGACTCAATTATTTAGGTGACTAACTATTTTCATTGTTTTTATATGATGGACTTCTCTTATTTAAATGGTATTGGATTTGTTTCTTGTTAGTATTTGATTCTCCCACCAAGTGGTTTAGTGTGGGTGTCAGACGGTCGGAACCATGACAAATAATTTGTAATAGCATATCAAGCATACAAACTTTGAAGCTCTATTGATTAAGTGAGTCTATTCCAATCTCGAATGTCTCAGGGTGTGTTTGGTATGAAGGAAAATATTTTCTGGAAAATGTTTTCCAATTTTCTCATATTTGGTTGGGTTAAATGTTTTGGAAAATGTTTTCCAAATCAACTCATTTTCCTCAAATTCAAGGAAAATGACTTCCCTTCAAAAATCAAGGAAAACATTTTCCAAAACTTTCCACCAATTTCAAATTACAACTTTTTTGTTGAAAAAATCAAATTTTTTTTGTTGAAAAAGTAAATTTAAAGCTTATTTTTAAAAAATATTTTTCAACTTCAATATTTTTATCCCACCTTCACCCCGACCCACCCCCTCCCTCCAGCCCCCTACCACCCCCCACCCCCACCCCTAAAAAAATAAATTAAAGTTTGTTTTTAGAAAATATTTCCAATTTCAAAATTTTATTTTCACCCACCCCACCCTCGACCACCCCCAACCACCAGCCCCACACTCCCCCCCTCCCCCCTAAAAAAATAATTAAAAGTTTATTTTTAAAAAATATTTTCAATTTCAAAATTTCATTTTTCACCCCTACCCTCGACCCCCACCCACCCACCCCCTACCACCCCTCCCCCCCCCCAAAAAAAAATTTAAGTTTGTTTTTAAAAATTATTTTCAATTTCAAAATTTCATTTTTTCACCCCTACCCTCGATCCCCCACCCACCCACCCCCTACCAACCCCCCCCCCCCCCCCCCCCCCCAAAAAAAATAAAAATAAAATTTAAGTTTGTTTTTAAAAAATATTTTCAATTTCAAAATTTCATTTTTCACCCCTACCCTCGATCCCCCACTCACCCACCCAAAAAAAAAAAAAGTTTGTTTTTTAAAAATATTTTCAGCTTCAAAAATTTATTTTTTCAGCCCAACCCTCGACCCCCCCACCCCCTACCAGCCCCCCACCCCCCGCCAGACCCCACCCCCACCCCCAAAAATAAATTTAAGTTTGTTTTAAAAAAATATTTTCAACTTCAAAATTTCAATTTTTCACCCCTACCCTCGACCCCCCCTCACCCACCCCCCACGCCCCAAAAAAAATTTAAGTTTGTTTTTAAAAAATATTTTCAATTTCAAAAATTATTTTCTACTCTAGTAAAAATAAAAGATATTTCTCAAAAATATTTTTTCATTCATAAATCAAACACTAAAATCTTTTTCGGAAAATATTTTCTACTCACCAACCAAACATGAGAAAATAAGTCAAAAATCAACTTGTTTTCCAGGAAAACATTTTCTAGGAAAACATTTTCCATGGAAAATATTTTCTACCAAACACACCCTGATCTTCTTAGGTCCACTGTAATACCCTACTTGGGCACCACATTTCCTAGGAATGTAATAAATTAGTCAAAACTCACTATGAAAACTTGGAACAATATGTCACTATTTTTCAGAGTCTGAAGCATAATTTTGAAATGCTACTCATGCTCCTCTTTATTGTGTCAGTATATCAAGATGTCATTGATGAAGACAATAACAAACGATTTCAAGTAAGGCTTGAAACTCTATACATCAACTCAATAAAAGTGTTGTGCTTTACTCAATCCAAAGAAATCATCAAGAAACTGTAGTGTTCATATTGATTCTTGGAAGTCATTTTAGGGATCTTCCTCAACTCATGTTAAGCGTACATCAAGATGATCTTTGAGAACATTGATGAACACTAAAGTTGATCAAATAAATCATCAATATAAAGAATATGATACTTTTTTATTGTAACGTTATTCAACTGTCGATAGCTGATGTGATCCATATATAACCATCTTTCTACTTCAGAAAAAGAAAAAAATCACTCTAAAGGGAGACACCCAGCCTAATAAACTTTTTATTCAACAAATCTTGCAATTTATCTTTTAAATTCTTCAATTCAATCAGCGCCATCGATACAGTGAAATAGAAATAAGTTGAGTGATCGGCACTTAATAAATACCAAAATCAATCTCTATCAGTCAAATACTAAAAATTATGTTAAGACGCCTCTTCTCAACCATCTAATGAGCCTTTAGAAAAGATACTACCTTTTTCGATTAGTAACTAGGAGTACCCTTACACTTCAGTCTTTTGGTGATTTATTAAGGACATGATTTCTGTACTTCTTTCTTCATTCTTTCTTATCATAAATTGTCACTTGTAGAACATTCATTAATCATCAAAACACCATATATGATTTTGAATATAAATTCAGAGATCATGGTACCTTCTAACAACCTTTTATCATATAAATAAGAAAGGGGTAACCCATCGGTGGCCCCTTAAATTTGGCACGAAATTTTACTTAGGCACCTTAAGTGGGCGATGTTCATTTTAGACACCTCATGTAGGGTCTCGCTGTGTCATTTTGACACTTTTTTGCCAATCAACAAAAATATATGAAGTGTGTGTATTACACTCGCGAATGACGTGTAAAGTGGCGAATTAAATGACGACATTTGTCAAAAACAATTTGTAGATAATGAATTTTGAGTAAAAATATAAAGTAACCAATGACTCAATGACACGTGGATTTTTGCCAAATAATTTTTTTAAAACAAATTAAATCAATAAAATCCCCACATGACCCCCTCCCACCCCACCCCACCCCACCCCCAATTGTCTTCTCCAAAAACCCATACCCATTTGGAGAAACACCTGCCCCCCTCCCCGCCCCCCACCCCACCCCACGCCACCCCCAATTGTCTTCTCCAAAAACCCATACCCATTTGCAGAAACTCCTGCCCCCCTCCCCCCCCCCCCCCCCCCACCTCACCCCACCCCCAATTATCTTCTCCAAAAACCCATACCCATTTTTGAGAAACACCTGCCCCCTCCCCGCCCCCCACCCCACCCCTAATTGTACATTTTTGTCTACTTGATCAGCTGTTGCTGGCCCAAGTGCTTGAGCTGTTCCCTTTTCAAATTCAGCAGTATATGAATATTCATTTGCATTTTCAGCAGCAAATCATCTGGAGCTTCACTCTCCTGGAGATCAAGGGAGACTTTGACTCTGTCTTTCCACCCCTCAAGGGCATCACCCACACTACGACAAGGGTTAGGTTGAATCCTTTGATGTTGGATAGTTAAGTTTGCAAAAATGGTGACTGAAAATGGGAAAGAAGAAGAAAAAAATAATTAAAAAATCGACTAAATAGGTTTTTCACGCGCGCTCAACAAGTGTATTACACTCTCTAAGCCATGTAAGCAAAAAGTGTCAAAATGACACATCGAGACCCTGCATGAGGTGTCTAAAATGAACATCGCTCACTTAAGGTGCCTAAGTGAAACTTCGTGCCAAATTTAAGGGGCCACCGATGGGTTAGCCCAATAAGAAACAAGTCAAATAATAATAACTGCCTGAGAACATTGCCATATTGTTCATAAAATTAAGAGAAAAGACATTAAAAGACACATGAAGTTGTCCTGAATTTTTAAAAAGACACCTAAAGTTTGTGGGCGTCCTATTACCCATGGAACTATTTCAAATCGCAATAATTAAACACTTTTGACCCATTTTCACAACAGTCGTGTTCTCACATCTGATAGGCGTGTGGAGGAGTAAAAATACACCCCCAAACCAGTGTAAAAATGCCACGTGGCACTGACAATTTGAATTTTCTTCTTTATTAAAATATCTACTTCCCATCTTCTCCAAAACCTCCATTGATATATGTTGAAGAGCTTTCCATCTACAACCAAAAAAAAAAATTCTTCATTCTCAATGAAATTTTCATCTAGCTTTACTAGCTTCAATTTCTTCTTTTTTTAATTTTATTAAAAGTTATGAGATTAACAAATTTGTAAATCCCGAAAATGCAATTGCAAATAAATTTCAAAACTAGATCAGTGAAGAAACATTCAAAGTCAAATCAGTCCTAAACTAACATTACATACACATGAATAATAGATAGCACAAGAAGAAAATAACAACAAATCACTATAAAGATGATTTTTCAAAAATATCACTACTATATAAAAATAATACTAATTTTTAACCAAAATTTGCATTCAAATCAAGAAGCAATTAACATGTGAGCCTTTACTTCTTCGTTTTGACTCCATAATTCAAGAAATTATCACCTCAAAACTAATTTATTGTGACTATTGAAATGCTTAGGGTATTGATCATCAAAGAGAGAGAGAGAGAGTAGAGTGAAAATTTGAAGGGGGTTTAGGGTTAAATGAAGTGGGTCATGATTAAAATGTGAATGGGTCAAGATATTATCCATTTTTTACTAAATGGGTTGGAAAAAATATGTTATTATATTATTAATTGGGGTGAGACTCACGCACATGCATTGAGAATGCAGATTGTGTAAAAAGTGTGCATGTATTGTGATTTTGAAATGTTTTGTGGGGTAATAGGACACCTGCAAAGTTAAGGTGTCTTTTTGAAAATTTGAAACAACTTCAGGTGTCACTTTATGTCTTTTCTCTAAAATTAATATATGCGTGCATACATTTTCAAATGTGTGTGCACAGACTTGTGTGTGTCACAATCCAAAAGTTTAGGTCTTGATGACACATACCTCGAAAATCCTAAAATATTCTGTAAGGCAAAAGAAAAACTCATATATACTAGACTTGAGAAGGGGAGTCAGGCCACAAACGATAGAAAACAACAAAGAATTTCCAAAACCCTGATAGCATAAGTATATAAAGAACATCTAATACATTTCTAGAATCTAAATTACGTTTCAAGTCTTCGAAAAGAAAGTTAAGGACTTTGAATGATAGATGGAGATCAATGGCAATAGCAAGATCTCACCACAACTCTGAAAGAGAGAAATTCGCTGGATCCAATAAACAACTACGAGGATCACCTTGACTAGGATCTACATCAAAAGGGATAACAAAAGTAGGGGTGAGTAAAATATATATGACTCGGTAGGTTAGACCGACTGAGTATAAGCAGCTAAATAAACTTAAGAAATAAACAATGAAATGCTTCTACCTGCCTGCAAAACGTCTCATTCGACATCGGTGCCGCCAATTTATATAGAAACGCATAAATAAAGTAAACACACAAAGGTACATATAATATTTAAATCAATACATAAACAAGTTACACAACACAACAAAATTGGTCAATGCGATGCAATGAGATGATGACATGATGTGGTAGTACCAAGATCGTCGCACAACCTGTCGTATACACCTTGCCGAGCATTTAGCTTCCAAACAAGGACCCATGGGGGACTCATAGTACATATACTGATCTCATAATCTCAATATCTCATCAACTTGCCACCTAGCTTGTGGTAAAAGATATAGTAAGGTATCATATTTTCTTTCTAAAAAAAAGTAGTATTTCTCTACTTTATCATCTTTACATGATCAATGATATGTAGCATGACGATGAATGCATCAAAACACATACAACACAAAAACATAATCTATTCATCAAGAGTTTCAAATAGTATCAAGTTCCCAAATTCAATAAGTTATGAAACACTTTCTCAAATGATAGGGATAACGAAGGAAAACCATTTGAAATTAGTCTTTACCACTTAAAAATGCATTTCTTTCATTTTAAGATGTTCAAAAATCAACTCAAGCCCCTAACTCGGGCATCTCAATGTCAAAATAAAGATAGGTCACATGACCCCTCCCTCAAGCAATTACTCAATTATCACAGGTGTTCAACAACAATTACAGATATCACACAAGCCTCCACACATGCTAAGCATCACAAATAGGCATCATATGAACTAAACAAAGAGGTTAGTATTTACCAACTTCTAAGACCCATGCTACTACTCATTTCACAGTTGATTTCCTAAGAAAGGTAAATTACTCATCTCAGTCTAAAAGAGGGATAACCAAACCTACCTCAAGGTCGAAACTTCACTCGAACAACTCTAACGAAACACTTCCTCAACCACACGATCACTAGAACAATCCTCATCTTTCAAGAGTGGAAAAAGTTCATCAAAACGAGTCTAACGATACCCATATTGATAGGATTTTAAATCAGAGGTAAAATAATCCAAATATCACTTCAAAAATATGAAGGGTAAAATTAGATTTTTAGTTGAAATCAATTTCTACAAGCCAAGAAGAGTTCATGGTTGCAAACCCCATTAAAAACAAGCAAGAAACGAGCTCCAAGTCATCAAAATACCAATTTTCAAACTTGAGGAAAAACCCACATTGAAATCATGATTTAAAGTGGTTTTCGGAACATTAAAATTGAAGGAGTTGGTAATGAATTGATAAAGTCACTTACCCGAATGAATCTCCTCAAGAAACCCCTAGAAGATCTCCCCTCCTAAGCTTCCAAACGAGTATAAATGAAAAAAGGGAAGATTTTCCGATTATAAATTGCCAGACCATTAATTTTGGCTCTGCAAATGCAAAGCCTTCTCGCGAGCGCGGTCACCGCATCGGCCCAGCTGTACGATCGCGCCAGCCAACCCGTGATTGCTCTTCTAAAGCCCCTCTACTCTCCGCATACGCGCTGGATCACCCACATTCGCGCCTCACATGCCTTTTCTTTCCGCGAACACACTAGGGGACATGCAATTGCGGTCCCCTTTGCACCAAATAGCATAAATCGACAAAAAAAGAAGTCTAAATTCAAGTCTCCAATCATATCCTTGAAAATTATTCGGAGTCTGGTAAAAATAAACTGGACATGTTACCCTACTAAAATCCACATTCAGGACTCAATGAAATTGTCAGATTTTTGAAAAGTAGTTAAATTATGAAATTACCCTCTCTGACTACTCTTAAAGCTTAAAACTCAACTTCTCACACAAACGCCCAAAACTTAACCCAATGCCTCGAAAACCTTACCAACCACCCTACTAGTTCAAACTCGACGTTCCGCACGAGATGAAATTGACGAAATTTCCGTCCGACGCTCGGATCTCAAAATGTTGACCAAAGTCAATCCTATCAAGAGTTCTCAACTCAAGAGGGGTCAAATCACCAAAAAACACACCCGATTACATCTGAGACCTCAACAACCATTTCCTAAAACACAAACTAAGCATGAAAACGCTAAGAGACAAGGTAAAATAGTCATTTCACAATTAAAAATAAATTCACAAGAAATGAGACATTGCATATTAAGTTTGAACTATCATATTGATCAAATTTCATATATATTATAACTATTTATCTAACAATTTAAAATTCTAACAAAGTGAGTATTTGATAACATTTTAAATTGTATTATTTCATCATTTAATTTGAAGGAATATTTGTTTCTTTTTTGCCTCCTGAATATTCAATTATATTGAATAGAAGAAAGTGGGACAATGTTATTGGACTGACTTGTTTCTGTACATTGCTCCTAAAAAAAAGAAAAAAAGGCAGGATGAGAAAAACAGCTATGGGAGTTGAGATTGGATGTGAATTAATTAAATTTGTGGTGCATTGATAATGAAAAAGTGAGAAGTTCCATGAAACACCAAAGCTTTGATGACACAAACACAATATTTTCTGTTTTAAACTTTAGAGAGAGGATGAGGTTGGAAAAGTGTGACACAAAATAAAAGATGCATCATCCACCAGAAAATATGCCTTTTTTTCTTCTAAAGGGTGGCATACCCCAGAGCCAACACGTCATTCTTTATATTATTTGTTGTTTTCAATAACTTTTACTCACTCCGTCCAACAATAACTATCCACTATATTATTGTAAAAGTTGCAATAATATTTATCCACTTTATAAAATCAATGAATAATTTTACACTTATTTTCTAATTTACCTTTATTATTAATTATAGTCATTTCCTATTAGTACCTTTTTAAAGACATTTTATTTATTATATTCAAAGGGTGATATAATAAAATTATCTTTCTATTTAGAGTTTCTTAAGAAGTGTGCAAAGTCAATAGACAATGGTGAATAACTATTATTGAACAGAGGAAATACCTTTTTTATTCATTATTATTAAATGAGAAAGTTTTACAAGTTGAATGTTATAACACCCTAGTTGAGATCTATTTAGAGAGTGTTCAACAAGTTTTTTTTATTTTTTAATGTTTGGTAAATAAAATATAATTTAAAAATATTTATTTATAATTTATAAAATTGATATTATGAAGGTTTGGTGGTAGTGGCACGGGTGGGATGGGGCGGAGGGGCTGAATAATGGAGGTTGGAAGCTGTGGGTGAGTGGGGAAGAAAATAAAAACTTGAAGGGTGTGTTTGGTAGAAAATGTTTTCTATGGAAAATGTTTTTCTGGAAAACAAGTTGATTTTTGATTAATTTTCTCATGTTTGGTTGATGAGTAGAAAATATTTTCCGGAAAAGCTTTTTAGTGTTTGATTTATGATTATTTTTTTTGAGAAATATCTTTTATTTTTACTAGGGTAGAAAATAATTTTTGAAATTGAAAATATTTTTTAAAAACAAACTTAAATTTTTTTGGGGTGGGGGGGTGGTAGGGGGTGGGTTGAGGGTAGGGGTGAAAAACTGAAATTTTGAAGTTAAAAATATTTTTTAAAAACAAATTAAATTTTTTTTTTGGGGGATGGGGGTGGGTGGGGTGGGGGGCTGGTAGGGGGTGGGTGGGGGGGGTCGAGGGTTGGGGTGAAAAAATAAAATTTTGAAGTTGAAAATATTTTTTAAAAACAAACTTAAATTATTTTTTTGGGGTGGTGGTGGTGGTGGGGGGGCTGGTAGGGGGTGGGGGCTGGGTAGGGGTGAAAAAAATGAAATTTTGAAATTGAAAATATTTTTGAAAAACAAACTTAAAATTATTTTTGGGGTGGTGGTGATGGGGGGAGGGCTGGTAGGGGGTCGAGGGTAGGGGTGAAGAAATGAAATTTTGAAATTGAAAATATTTTTTAAAAACAAACTTAAATTCTTTTTTTGGGGGAGGGGGGGGGGGGGGGGGCTGATAGGGTGTGGGTGGGTGGGGGGTCGAGGGTAGGGGTGAAAAACTGAAATTTTGAAATTGAAAATATTTTTTTAAAAAAACTTAAATTTTTTTTGGGGGTGGGGGGTAGGGGTAGGAGTAGGGGTGAGGATGGGTAAAAAAATTGAATTTAAAAACAGGCTTTAAATTGTTATTTTTTTTTTGGGGGGGGGGGCTGGTTTGAGGGTAGGGACAAAATAAATTGATTTTTTCAACAAAAAAGTAATTGTAGTTTGAAGTTGAAAACGAGTTTTGGAAAATGTTTTCCTTAAGTTTTGAAGGGAAGTCATTTTCCTTAAATTTGAGGAAAATGAGTTGATTTGGAAAACATTTTCCAAAACATTTAACCCAACCAAACATGAGAAAATTGAAAAACATTTTCCGAAAAATATTTTCCTTCTTACCAAACACACCCGAAATGTCATTTCTATATATAAAATATTTCTTAATTTCAAAAAGAAAAATCATATATAATTAAGGGAGGAACATAATTGTAGTTCTACATAGTATGATTAGGCAAGGGTGGTGTGAATGTAAATTTTTATTTTCTTAAAGGTGATGTAGAGAAGTTGTTTTTCGATAGATTCCGACTCAAGACAAAAGTAATCTAAAAAAGACACAATAAAAATACAATAGTAGACAATTAATAGTAACAAATAGTATCATAACAGTACTATAACAACCAACAAGAGTTGTGGCTAGAGGTGGAGCCATGATTAGGAGTTTGAGGTTTTAAATTTCATTCTAAAAGATTAGGAGTTTAGGGTTTTAAATTTCCTTAAAAAAAAAGAAACTTTTTGTTGATAGTGGGATTCAAATTCACAACTCTAGCGTGGAAAGCATTTTGTAGGCATTGAAATTTTATGGAACTCTACGAGACGTGTTCAATTCGTATTGAGACTCTACAAAGTGTGTTCAATTCCAATTAAGATTCTTGGAGTCTACTTAACCCTAAACCCTAGTTCATACCTATATAAATGGTACTATTTCCCTTTAAGTGACATCTCGAATATTTTGCAAATTCATTGAATATTTATAAAGAGATCAAATCCAAATCAGCTTAATTCAAAAAATATGTTACTAACGACCCTCGAGTTATGAAGATCAAGTCCAAATCAATCTAGTTCGAGAAATACGCCACTAACGGCTCTTGAGTTATAGAAATAAAGTCCAAAACATTCAAGTTTGGGAAATACGCCACTAATGACCCTCGAACCATGGATAAATCTTATGAGAGGAGAATCAAGGGAGGAACATAATTGTACCCACAATATTTATCAATAATGTTATGTTTCTTCATATTTTATTTGTGATTGTAATTTATTTTCTCACTTTAAAATTTGTTGCAAACACATTTCACGACCCTTTCCTTACCACTAAGTTGTCAATCAATTTTGTTAGAGGTTCATGGAAAAATACTCCTTCATGCAACTAGAAGTGTCTCCCTGAATATAGAGTTACCTTCGTATGGGAGCGCTTACCCCTAATGTGGGACTTTCCGATCAGACTTTAACGTGAGTATAGGAACCGGATGAAAAACAAAAGTAAAAAATAGTCGGGAAAAAATATAAGAATCGTCCTTAATTATATATTTTTCTACTTAATACAATTTACTTTTCTTTTTCCGGTGAAATAAAATTATTATATTAAAAGCTAGATAAAGTAATAAGTGGTTCATAGAATAAATAAATAAATTGTCAAAGAGAGCCATCATATTACCTGAAAGGCGCAGGTTGCAACAGAAGAGAGTTCCCTAATAAAGTATATATTTGACTCCTAACCAATCTTTATCTAAGAGAGTTCAAATAGGTGACGGGGAATAGCAAGATATATTTTTTTTTTTTTAAAATAAAATAAAATAAAATCCAAAAATACTTGTTTTTTCTGTCTGAATTTATGCGACACAGTTGAAATCTAAAAATCAATTAAATTTCATATATTCTTTTAAAAAGTATTTGAAATTGTTATTAAACTAAAAAAAATACGATAAATAATTTATTTGCTTGAGCTTCTAATTTAAGTGAACCCCACATAGTTTGAGAAACTAATCATTTTGCAAACACACAATTCAAATACACATATCGTCCAAGAGTCGTTGCGTTTGTGTTTGTAGGTATCTTATTATAAATAGTAATAATCACTAGTGAAATCAAGAGTTAAGAAAAAATCTAACCTAAAATAATTGTTTTATGATTTTTATTTTTCTAATTAAGTCACGTCTTAAAAAGACATGTGAACATCCAACAAAAGACTCAAATTGATTATTTGATTTGATTACTGATTTCTCCAACCCAATTGAACAAATTCTTCTAAAGTTTTCATCATCATCCGCGCGAATATATAAATATAATTATATATATTTGTTCTCTTTTTATTTTTTATTTTTTTATTATTGTACTCCAAAAATAGCTATTTTGATTAATGTCCTCTAAATACAGCTAATGTTTTTGAGGACAATGGTGGATCTACTTTTTGAGTTACAGCTTCATTCCAATATATTATTCTTTTAATTCATAAATAAAAATATTTATGAGTTTAATTTATGTCTATCCTCTCAATATAAATGTAATTTTTATACTAGTATATACTTATCTTTTCCATATTGTATAAGCAACTTGTCATAATATTAAAATTATCAATCTTATTTTTTAATTTGTGGAGGCTTTTATACTCCCTCTGTTTTATTTCATCTGTTCTAATGTAAAAAGTTTTTCTCATCCATTTTAGCAAATTAAAAGAAATTTATTATTTTTTCCGTTCCATATTAGTTGATCATTATATTAAAAATAGTTGTCTTATATTAGTTGATCACCTTATTATAGCATTAATTTTTTTTTTTATATTACCCTTGGAATTAATTCTTTTTGAAAGTATTCACATTGTTTGTAAAATTCTCAAGAAGTTTTTTAAGGAGTGAATTAATAAAATTATTTGCGTATTTATGATTACTTAAGCACCGTACGAAATAAAAAGTGATCAACTAAATACTAAGTTAGCGTTTGGCCATAGATTTCCAAATATTCTTGGCAAATTATTATTTGGGTGAAATTTCACCATGTGTTTGGCCATAGAATTTGAGAAACATATTTCACTTTTTTAGAAAAATATGATTTATACTCATAAGTTTTAAAAACTATCAAAACTAACCATAAGTTTGTATTACAAGTCAATAGGATATTCGTTGCAACAATTAACAAGTAGTGTCCATGACACTGGAGCAATGTGATAGTTTGGAGTGAATGCAACAAGCATCATTCCATACATCGTGATGTAGACAAAGCACATGACTTTGTTACCGTGAGCCGATTGATTATCATTTTCATCAACAACCATATCATCACTTTCATATTCACTGAATATTTCATCACTACGTTGGTGTTCACGTAAAAAAAAATGTAATACAACGCAAACAATTACTATAGATGGTGTTTTTGTAAAAGATAAAAGTTTGGTGTAAAATTTCAATTTTTAAAAGATCCCAAATAATGAGATAAAATAGTTGTCCATGTCGAGTTTAGATAATTAATAGATAATTGACCATTTTGTGTCCACTTTACCCTTGCATTAAACACTTCATTTTTCAATATTTAAATCGGTGACTTATAATTAATAAGGTGATATAGTAAAATATATCTCTATTTATTATTTCTTAAGGGGTATGCCAAGTCAAACATAAACCAGTAAAAACGGACAGAGAGAGTATTACTTTTAATGAAGTTATTTGAATCCATTTTAAAAATGAAAATTCATCAAGTTAAATGATATATGCGTGGTTGTACTTTATTTGTATTGTATTCTATTTTTAATATGACATAATAATATATTTTTTAATTAAAATGTTATACCGCTTATAAAAATTCTTGCCTACGCCACTAAACATGAATCAACTAAAATAAAACGAGGTAGTATGTCTCTGTGTGTGAAAATTACATTTCTAAGGTGCCGTATATATCTTGCTAAAAACTATAAGAAGTTAAGTCAAAATCTAAGTCTTACTCCCTACGTTTACATTCATTGTCATGCACATTTTTCTTTTGGTTATCTCTTAAAAGAATTTATAAGTAAAATTTGTTTTCTACTATTAACACATACCTCTCTTTAACAAATCACATTTTATTAAGAACACGACTAAATTAATTTTATTTTAAAACATTCAATACTAAAGATAAAATGAGATAAAAATAATTAATTTCATCTTGTTATGTCGTAGTTCGTAGGTCAAGGTGGGATACCAAATCTCTGGTCGGAGTTGGATTGTTTTCCTTACTTTAGGTAGACAGGTCATTTTATTTAAATTTGGAAAAATAAATATAATTAAAAAAATATTTAAATCAATTGAACAAGAGAAAATCAATTTCATACGCAAAATGCTCATTGATAATAGATTTCAATTTTCATTCTTTGTTTTAGTTGGGTCTTAATCATTAACTTTTTGAACAAATCGTTGAACTTGTTAAGTGTTCAACGAACACTCTACAGGCACAACCACGTTTGTTTTGACTGACGCAAGGGCCCAATTAACACTACTCTTTCAAGATTTTCTATTTCAATGTGGAAAAGGCAAACACTACTCTTTTATGTCTATATAATCCTAATACTACCTTGTCTTTTCAATAAAAAGCAAAAAAATAAAGGTTATTCAGCTTTGTGTTAGATCTGTTCATATAATAATGATATATAAGAAAAAAAGATGTTCCATTAAAGATTATTAATAATGTTGTTGTATTGTTGTTGATAATACAATGGCTAATTAATCAAGAAAGATAGACTAATCTATTCTTTAGTTCTTCATGATGACTCTCCAAATCTTTCCATAATATCATTCAAAAAGAGAGAAAAGTAAAAGAAACCAATAGAGAACAACAAAACGAAGACGATGATAAGATAAGCACCCAATTTTATGTATTGCAAAAACCTGAATTATACTCTCACCGTTCATCTTTACTTTTTTTATTCTTTGGTTTTCCCCCGGTGTTTTTCTTCTTTGGTTTCTCACCAGGTATTAGGAGCTTGCATTAGAGCTCTGAGTAAATTCGAATCGTGCACGACAAGATTCATTTGAGGGTGACGGTCTCAACATGATTTTCTCCATACTCTAATCTCGAACCCAAAATCTCCAATTAAGGGTGAAGCAGTTCCACCACTGCACCACGGATTTACTTTATTGTATCAAGGCATCGACATGCTTGGTCAGAAATTTTTATTAAATATGTTTACCTAATTGAAAATCAAAATCATAATATTTGGTTAAATATAGTACAGTGACACTATTTAACACAAAATAGTAGCATAGTCAAAGTTGTTGGGTGCCTTAATTTTCTGTTAAACCTTGCGAGTTCAAATCTCAGTAACTTCACTTTGTGTGACCACAACCTATGTTGGTCCATTTATCTTTACTTGTTCATGTTTTAACTTGATTTTTACCATTTTTTCTTGAATTTCTAAAGTTATACTTATTTTTTGGAGTAGTTTTTAATAGCAAGATTAAAATAGACATAAAATGGTAAATTATTTTTTGATTTTCCAAACTGAACAAGTAAAGTTGGACACTATTTTTAATATATTGGACAAGTAAAGATGAATAGATGAATTATTTGTTTGTAAATCACTCGTTCTTACTTCACCTGTCTCAAAATACATGTCATTTTACCTCATTTCACGTTCATTAAAGACAAAAAGAAGTATAGTTTAGATATTTCTTGAAAATTGAGCACTATTAAGAAGAAATGAGTTTCTAATGTATTAAGGTATAGTTGGACAAACATACTAATTTTTGTCTTGAATTTCTAAAGTTATACTTATTTTCAAACAATTTAATTTTATTAAAGTGACACTTATTTTTTGGATGAAGGAAGTTTAAACGGTAAATTTTTAAAAATTTATTAATATATTATTTCCCCCCTAAAATGATACTCTAGTACTTATTTAAGATTAAATTTGTTAGATAAATATAAATGATAAAGGACCACCCTTAAGAAAACTACTGATTCCTAGAAAGTAAAAAAGTATTTTACTTACTCACTCTTAATCAAATGTCATGAAAAAGAATAGCTCTCTAATAATTTCTTAATTATGTAAGATTCTATTTATTTGAATAAAGATAAAATTAAAAACAAAAATTAAATGTTTTCTTAATTTTATGAAATATCATTTATTTTAAAACAAAATAGAAAGATAATAATATAAAGAGGAAATACATAATTACCTCATTGAACTTAGACCTTATTTTGAAGTAGACACTTAAAGTTTGCGAAAGTCCTATTACCCCATTAAACTATTTTCGACCAGACTAAATATAGCATTTTGACCCGCTTCCGCATCTGCTGTGTTTTCACATTTTCGGGGCGCGTGAGTATTTTAAAAAGCAACCCCAAACCAATATAAAGCAGACATGTGGCATTGTAAATTGAATTCTTTATGTTTTTAAAAAAATCCATCTTCCCCAAAATTAATTCAAACACCATTGACAGCCATTGAAGCTTGCTACAGTGTCATGGCGAGTAAGGACTGCAATATCTCTCTAACTTTGATTCACTTTCGCAAGATGAGTACTACATTAATTCATCAACAACCTTCAAATTTCTGACTTTTCAATAAAATCCATTTTCAAAATATATGAATCACTACAAAATTCACTTACAATGTAAAATAAACTTTTTTTCAAAGATTTTTTAAATAACTAATCTATGAGCCTTCACTTCTTCGTTCCGACACCACTATTCAACAAATTTCAACCAACAATGTTACCAACTAGCTTCGCCTCATGAAGTTTCTTAGGGTTTTGATCTGTCTAAGAGAGAGACGAGGGTAGGTGAAAGTGAAATGGATTGGAAGTTTCTTAGGATTTGTGTTATGGGTTAAAAAATGAATGGGTTAGGATAAAACCCGACATTTGTTAAATGGGTTGGAGGTGTGGCACACACTCTTGGATTGAGAGCACTGATGGTGAAAAAATGATGTATTTATTATGCTTTTGGATGATTTCGTGGGGTAATAGGACCCCCGCAAACTTAAGGTGTCTACTTTAAAAAAAGATATAAGTTCCATGAGGTAATTATGTATTTCCTTTAATATAAATGAATTTAGTTCAAAATATTTCATGTCATTTAGTGCCTTCTCTTTTTGCAAATGTTCCCTTACTTTTGCCAAATGACTTATATGTGAGATTCGATAATTTATGAGATTTGGGACTAGAGGTTGCTACTAGACTATCCTATTTGAGCCTCCACCTCAAAGTCTTCTCGCTGTGAAGTCTAAGTCCCAATGAAATAGATAAAAGTCAAATATCAATATAACACAGGAAAGGCAATCCACATCTCTCAAGACCAAAACATAGAATAACTCCTTAAACATAATTCAACATAGATGAAAAAACCTTTCACATATGTGAATTCATATGTGAGAAATATCTTTCACAATCATAATCATAATAACATGTGAGAAAACCTTTCACAAAAACATTAATACTTTCCTTTCAAGGCATCCCATGATATTTACAATAACTTCATAAAAATACGTGTATCTTCATACGTTCATAATTCATAGATTCACGAGTTCATCATAGGTTCATAGTTGAAAATCATAATTTAGGCATGATTTAACATAATTTCAATTAAATATCACGTATTAATATTGAATCATGCATTAGAAGACTTAATCAACAACAGTCAGTCAAAATTGAATGAAACCCATAAATATTGGATTGAAACCCTAACTTAAATAATTGAATTTGAGATTGAGAAATTGGAACCTTTGAGGACCCCATGGAAGAATGGATTTCATGGGTGAAGACCCACATACCTTGATGCTTGAAGCCCAAATAGAATGGAGTATTGGAGACTTGGATGAACCCTAACTCTTATTCTTTTTCTTCCTTAGCCTTGACAGAATTTGGGGAGATGGGTTTTGGGAATTTAGGAGAATGAATAGAAAATGGGTAATTTGGGGTTTAAAAACTTTATATAGGGCTTAGGGTAAAAAGCAAAATGACATAGTTTTGGATTAAAACAATTAGGAAAAAACCCAAAAGCTCATCAAGAATAACTGTCGGACTCGATCTACGGTTCCGACCTACGGACTGTAGATGTTTCTACGGCCCATACTGGTCAACTGTAGACCAAGTATTGGGCCATGAAAATCACCTATCTTTTGACCAAACATTTCTACAGCTCCTAGGTCTTTCTACGGTCCGTAGACACCAACTATAGAAACCAACTTTAACCTTCCAAATTTCACTAAGTTTGAGACTCACCTACGAGACCTATTTATGACTCGTACAAGGAATGACATACCGTCTTGGTGAATTGTATAAAGGATACTGAGACTTGATTTTGAAATATTATTTTCCCTCTTCCTACAGTCCATCTACGGCCGGTAAAAGCTTCTACGGTCCATAGATGGGACCCGTAGAACTAGACTTCAGCCCAAAAAAGGTCCTTTCTCCCTTTTCAAAAATCTTAGGTGCTACATTGTTTTCTAGTGATTCAAATTGGTATCTAAACTTTTTCATTATTCTATCTGCAGATGGTAGATACTAGACATAATGGAGTTAGAGTACCAATTTTGACGGCAGAACCAACGGCAGAGGTAGAGGCAAACAGAAGTAGAGGAAGAGGTAGGAAAAGGGGCAAAGAGAGGACTAACCAAGGGTGAAACTCGGATAGCGGCTGGTCCTAGGTCGACAAACCCTCTCCCACCCAAGATCATGTTGAAAAAGAGGTTGAAATGGAGATTGCAGAGGATGTTGAACCGAAAGAGGAGGCACATATCGGGGTGCAGGTCTTCCCTCTATGACTTTGAGGTGATTTAACATGTGTTGGTTTTTATGAGTGAGTTGGTTGGCACTGGATCCACTATTATTGTACTAGTTACTCATGTACTGGGTACTCATCCTATTTCTACCACAACCCTAGAGTGGATGAACGTTAGGTACATAGGCCTTCTTTTTGGTGTTGGGTCCCATTATGATTGGTACTGAGTATGAGCTTTTGGCTATGTCCTGGAAACTGAAACCTCTAGTGTTCTACGACATAGAGAGCGATGATGCGTATGAGTTCATCCTGGATTATTATGAGAGGCTGCAAAAGTTGGGTATTGTTTTATCATCATGTGGTAGAGTTTGTTACCTTCCAGTTGCAGAGTGATGCCAAGCAAAGATGGAGGGATTATGTGGAATGTCATTCGTCGGACCTACCTCTGTTGACTTGGACGTAGTTCTACACATTATTCCTAGAGAAGTATGTGCCTCATTTGAGAGATTGGAAAAAGATGAATTTGTGGTTGGTAATATGTCAATTGCAGTATGTGATGCCAAATTTCATGCTTTGTCCCATTATGCTACATAGCTCTTGTAAGAAGTGAGGAGGAAACAATCTATGCCAAGGGATTGAACACTGACTTGCATGTGTTATCGGTGCACATGACTTCATCTAGGAGGAGCTTCAATGAGGTAACATACCGTGTTATGGAAATTGAAAGAGTTCGAGGGCCTTGGGCTAGAGATGAGATGAAACGGCAGGTTTGGTCCTTGGGCGTGCCAATTTGTTTGCAACAAATTTTAAGGCGACAAAAATAAATTACAATCACAAATTAAATATGAAGAAATATAATTTTATTTAAAAATATGTATGTATAATTTTGTTCCTCCTTTGATTCTTCTCTCATAAGATTTATCTATGATTCGAGGGCCCTTAGTGACATATTTCTCGAACTAGGATGATTTGAATTTGATATCTTTATGAATTTTTCATAAATTTGTGGAATATTCGAGATGTCTTTCCAAGGAAATATAGTGCCCTTTATATAGGCATAAACTAGAGTTCCAACTCGAATTAAACACATCTTGGAATCCATAAAATTTCAATGTCTACACAACACTTAAGGATAAACTTCAACAGTTAATTGAAATATATGATAAAAGGCAAGGAAAAATATTAATAAGATTCATACTACTCTTGAAAATGATTTGAAAAAGACAAAAGATAATATCGTGAAAATTAAAAGAACAAAATCCTACAAAAGAATCTAAAAATGCTATTATACATCTTTATACAAGGTCGATACATTATTTCTAATAAATGTATAATATCGTGTACTGAGTGTATAAATATTGTTATTAAAAAAATTAATTTGATGACTATGCGAATGTAAATAAAAGAATATGATTACCTAGTATAATTTGTGTTGGGCTATATATTATAAAAAGGTTATGCATTGTTTAGAGTCATAGAATTTTGTGTAAACTCAAACGCCATTAAACACTTATATATTTTGTTGTATTCCATGTCCTATATATTTGTGTCTCCGTCATGATACAAAAGTAAAGAAGAACTCTATTTTTTCTTGTTCTTGTCAATAGAACTAGACATATCAAGATACAAAAAGTTAAGCTTAGTAGTTGTCCTTTTAGTTAGGTTTACTTGTCTAATATTTGTAATGTGATGCTTTTTCATGAAATGTAAAATGATGGACCAATGAGAGTTGTGGTGGAGTGGTAAGTACTCCTCCAATCTTAACCAGACGCCTCAGGTTTGAGTCCCCTTGAGTATGAAGTCGCCTTTGTTAGAAAGTGCTTTACCCCTAATGTAGGACTTGCAAATCTGAATTTAATTAGTCAGGCTCATGTGGGTAACGACACTGAGTGAAAAACAAAAAACAAATGTAAATGCTACATAACCAAATATTTTTACCAAAAGAGGAAGAAGAAAAGTACCCCTCAACTTCCTCTTCTTTTGTTCTCCCCTCTTTTAGGAGAATCTAGAGAACTTTGGGTGAAAAGAAATAGCAATTTCATCACCTTTTGTTTATGTATTGTGTGGAATAGAATTGTTGTCCTCTTTGTTTTCCTCACGTCTTCATGTAATTTATCTCTTCCTTTAGTTACTTTTCCATTTTCCACTTCCAAACTTGAAATGAGAAAATCTTTTGCCAAAAAGAGAAACAAATAATTGAAATTGATTGGTCACTTTAAAATTATATTAAACAAATGTAAGGTCTCTTTTTCTTTGGGTATGTGTCCGCCTTTTCCTTAAAGAACATGAAACATAGAATTTTAGTGGAAGATGGATAGATATGATTTACTTTAATTGATTTCAAAGATTTCTTTTTGATAGATTTGAGAATGAACATGTTTTCCATTTCATTTTGTATTTCACAACTTGCTTTTTGATGATAGTTTAATAGGTCGAATTAGTTTCCCAATTTTTGAGAAGTGAAGAAACAATAAAGAGAAAAAATTGATATCACTTGAAAAATAAAGGCAATAAAAATTTAAGATCTTAAACATATCAATAACTGGTCACTTAACTATCCTAAATTACTGTATTTAGTAAATTCATGTTTCTTTTACTTATAATAAAAAAATTAATCACTTAACTATGCTTATTTCAATTAGAAGTTCACTCAACTAACAATATATCTATTTTACCCTTTAAATTATCTATATCTTTTTTACTATCTTAAGATTATGATTTTTTTTTTCTCTTTTTGATCAATAGAACAAATCAATCTTATTTATAAAGTAAGAAAGTGAAGAATAATTTTGAAGTATATATAATGTGTATCATACAATATGCCTCGATTTTATATTTTAAAAAGTAAATATTACATGCATAGAATATATGTTCCAAAACCTTTTTATCTTCTTTCATTCTTATAATTAGAAAAATTACAAGGATATTGTGTTTAAGACTTTAATTTACAATATAAAATATACTTTTTTATTTACAAAAATAAGTTTTTAATTACAAATATAACAATTTAAATACTACACTTTTTTTTTTTGGATTAGTGTGCTTATTTTTTGACTCTTAACAAGATTTTTTTTCTCTATCCATTATTCATCTCAATCACAAGAATATTCTCTCTCTCAACCTGATATGTTTCCCTCTCTTATTGCTCTATGATCTCTTACATTGTTAGTATTTAGGTAAAACCTCCATTCTTGATAATATTTTTTATTCTTTTCTATTATTGCTTCTCTTTTTTTTTCTTTTTATTTAAATCACCTCTAATTCAAGAACAAAAATTGTTTTTGTTACTGATTTTTACTATGAAAAATTTCATTGATTCTACTCCTAGAAAAAGCCTTATCAAGGCTTCGATGCAATATTAATAGCCCCCATCGTATGTTATAAATTACGTTTTGAGTTGAATGCATTCACTATATTTCCCATAAGTAAATATGAAAGAGCAATGCATTCCATCAATAGTGAAATTTCTTTCTGTGTTACAACGTCCAATTCGCCAAAAAAAAAAAGTAAGGAAAAAGATTTTAGTGCAAATTCTCTCGTTATTACATTCACATCAGCAAAAATAAGAAGGTAAGGAGAAAAAGTTACAACTGGTAATTCAAAGAAGATCCGCGTGATCATAGTGAATATGATTTGTATCATGTGGTCAATAAATTATTGAAATAATTTTTAAACACAAAAATATTTTAGTGTATACACTTTGGTACCCCGATTTGGTACAATTGTTGATGATATGTTATTTTAAATAGTGATATGTATTAATCTTTGGTGGTTGATTTGGTACAATAATTGGTGATTTGTTGATTTTTATCGGTGACATGTTTTAGTGTATACATTTTTTATGGATGATGTAGTTAAAATATTGGTAATCTGTTGATTAAAATTTGATGCATGGTGTGACTATTTTTTTTGGTGATATGTTGGTTTAGAACTATAAAAGAAATTTATTTACAATTGAAGGTAAGGTTGATTTTAGTTATATGTTCCAGCCCTACAATGCATAACACTATGATCTAATCAAGTATATACTAACTTTTTAGTATCATCAAGTTAATTTACATGGTGTACATTGTGGTGTAACCTTTGTATCAAGTTCAAATTTTAATAACTATATCAATTAAAAAAATTTGGTGAATTTGTTGGTTAAAAATAATGGTGATTTGTTGATTTAAAGTTGCAATATGTTATATTGTATATATTTTGATGTATTGTATGAGTATGAATAATTTTTTGGTGATATGTTGGTTTAGAAATATAAAAGATATTGATTTATAATTGATGGTATAGTTGATTTTAATTATATGTTACAACTCAATAATATGTAACACCATAATCTAATCAAGTATGTGTATCAAGTTTTTAGTATCATAGGTCTTTTTTTTTTTTTTCTTTTTTTTCTGTTAATCATTATTTTCCTATTATTTAAAAAACTAATGTGTGTGTGTGTGTGTCTGTCTGTGAAAATCAAGCTGATGGGGCGATTAAGAATGTATTGGATGTTGCATATCAAAATGAAATATAAGTGTTCATCAAGTAGTGGCTGTTGAGTGAAGAATGAATTTGGAGCATCCTGATCACATTTTAGAAGAAGCTAATAGAGACGAGTTACATTTTAGAAGAATTTGGAGCATCCTGATCAATTTAAGAATGTATATCAATTAAATTCACTATTTATTTTGATATTAAATATTTAATTATTTTTTATTATGTAATGTCTCCCGAGCATAAGGAAGAAGTTCAAGCTAACTTCAAGCTTCACGCTTTGAAGTTGTTTGCTAGCACATTTTGTGATTGTCAAAAAGTAAACAGAATTCCTAAATTTATGGTATTAGATCGATGGGCTCGGTTACTGAAACATTGGAGTACTGACGAAAAACTAAAAGGAGGAGTGAAATTGGGAAGATGACTTGTGCACCAGAAAAAAGGTGGATCTTTGCACATTGTAAAGCTATTAGCCAAATTACTAGAAAGGAAAGAATGATATATTTTGTTAATTCAGTGAAATATTTTTTTTCAGTTTTGATAAGTAGTTTTTGGAGATTAATGAGATCAGATTATATATATGTTATTTGCAGGAAAAAGAGTTGGGTAGGCCGGTAGCTCAGGAAGAGTTATTCAAGGTTACTCACACAAAGAAGAATACGAACCCCATAGAAGAATAAAGATGGATTGAGTCACGTGCTCAAGAGACAAATGTAAGAACTCCATTCAAACTAATCATTTTTTCCGTTCCTTGTATATATTACATTCTTATTCTTACAGTTCTTTGTTTAAATTACAGGATAGGTTTAGCAAATATCTCAAAAATATCGTAGATAGTACTCTACCTCTTGAAAGTAGAACATACCACTTACACAAGCACAAGCTGATATTTTTTGATGATTGAGTGGAGGTGTACCGATTAAAGGTTCAATCGACGGCTTAACAAAAAAGGTCTATCGAAATAAAAAGGCTTGGTATTTTGGTTCATCATCCTCAAGCTTTGATAGTGTGGATAGAGAGGCAGTGTTTGCAATGGACGGTGAGATATTGTTTCTCAATGTCAAGCTTGTTGCTGTAGCCGAAAGAGAGAGGAAGAGAGACGAGGAGATTGCAACAGCAAATGAGGTAGAGAACAAGAGGTATGCGACACTTCAGTCCCAACTAACTTCTCTTTTTGATTCAAGAAAAAATATTCCTTGATGTCCCAGCAGTGATGGATCTGATCAAGAGGATGATAAGAATAATAAGTCTAACAAGGAGAGTGCGGGTGATGAGGAGTAGTTGTATCTATTTGACATTTTAGACTTCGTACACATAATTTGTATATTTTGAAATTGTTTGATCGTATTTTTGTTTAGTTTGAATAAGTTGATGTTTATTTTGAATTAGATGAAGTTTACTTTGAAGTAGATAAAATTTATTTGGAAGTAGTTTAGTGGAAATGTTGAAAAATATTGTGTTGGCAACTCTTTGGGCCGTTTTGGTAGAAATATGCAAGTGGACAACTAAAATTGCAATAATTTATTGTCAGTTTTGTAGACATTCAGAGGTTAGAATCTCAAACTAAATAAAATAAAAAATAAACAATACCGACCTCTGGAGGTCGGAATATAAAAAATAAATAATATCGACCTCTGGAGGTCGGAATATAAAGAATAAACAAAATAAAAATAGACAATACCAACTTTCAGAGGTCAAAATACTAAACGTAAAAAAATAAAAAAATATAAAATACCGACCTCCGATGGTCGAAATTTAAAAAATAAGAAAAATAAAAAATATACGATACCGACTTCCAGAAGTCGAAAATATTAAAAATTAAAAACTAAAAATTAATTAATACCAACCATTAGAAGTCAAAAATTTTTAAAATGAAATCAATATAAATCAAGAATACCCACCTCCGAATGTCGTTATCTCAAAATAGAAATTAAATATTTCGACATCCAAAAGACGAATAAAATAAAAATAAAAATAAATAAATAACTATATAAAAGTGATCTAAATAAGATAATGATTTTTTCCGACTCAAAATTAAAACAGACCTCTAGAGGTCAGTAAATACCGACTTCCAAGTGTAGTGCGAAGAGACTGAAAAAAGAAAATGAGAGAAAAATTTCAAAAAAAAAGGGTGGAGAGACAAAAAGAAAATAATCTTATTCAATATTTTAGGGGAAGATTAGAAAATAGGAGAAAGATTAGGAAATAAATATATTGAGGGGAGATATTTTAGGAATATGATTAAAAAGAGAGATTTTCTAGGGACAAAAACAGGTGTTATTTTAATTATTTTATTATATTTTGGTATTTTTCATTTTTTTATTTTGTTCTATTTTGTAAAAATTCTATTGCTATGTTGGTAAAAAGTTTATAACACGAACACCATTAAAGCGGAACTAACACCTTACTGTAGGGTCTGCCGTTAACCTTCAAACCATAACCTAATGCCACTAGAAATCAGCATAGACTGTAAAGATATTATTACACTCCTCTTATATGATCATCCAACTTATTCAAACATATTGTCTCATTGCAGGGAGCTACTTCAGAAGTTGGGGACCCCCTATAGAGAAGAAAATCAAGTGGCAAATGTCTAGCGAAGAAGAGTAGCAATCTGACGCAACCTAATTCCTTTTTTTGTTGGAAAGTTCCATCGATGTTTGTCTACAAAAAACTAGAGGCAGACATGACAAGAACTTGTTTTGTTAGACTAACTAAAGCCCCTATTACTCTGGATAAATGTATAAATAGTACTATTAGCTTAACCCTCCCCTTGGCATCAATTGCGGGCTACCAACCCTGCCACTATCTTGTGTGAACAAATATTAAGTAATGAATATCAATATCTTGTTAACAAAAAAAACAAACACAAGGCCCACATCTACCTTTGTCTAATTAACTAACTACTAAACTTAGTCAAATATGATTAAGTTCTCTAAGAGCAAGGATGACTCGCAAAAGTTGATGAGGAAAATGAAGTCGTTCGTTTGGCGTTGGGTCCAAATCCTAAAATCTACATTATAAAGCAATGCAATATCAAATGATGTTAGCACATAGAATATATAATATATAAAATAATTCACTTAAAACGATTCTATAACCGACAAAGTTAAACAATTGACCATGAATATGATAGACATCAAAATCATAAAAGATCTGAATACTCAAATGTATCTGTTTTATAATTATTTAAATAGGAATCATCAAAAAGGTTATCAATATATATCTTGAATGACTTTAACATTATTCTATATGACTATATATTATGTGAAATATTAGTTTCACGCCCAGAGCCTACACCCTAGGAAGGATTGACACTCGAGAACCATTGCTGGCCCCAAGCAACCCCTTGGCCTGACTTACTTACTCAATGGAAGACTTAAACACAATAAATAATCTCAATTAAGAAACTTATGAAATAAACTTAAAATGTCTTTAAAGAAACATTCAAACTAGCCAATATGACTACTCAAATCTCAAAACATAAGACAATAATAAAGTAGTGACAAATGAACTAACTGACTGACTATCTATGAAGCCTCTAATAATTGAGATAGATGTCGGGACAAGGCCCACGACATCCCAATGAACTAAATGCTAAAAGCAATTAAAGGAATCCTTCGGAAGCAAGGAGGTTCACCAATAACTTTGAATGCTCAACTGGATCAACGAGGCACTGGATGCTGATCCTGGTTACCTGTATCTGCATCATATAAAGATGCAGGCCAAACGACATCAGTACATTGAATGTATGAGCATGCGAGGGGAAAACTAACATGACATAAGCTTGAAAGAAATCTGAAAAGAACACTTACCTTAGCTTTACTCAACTCATAAATACTTAACTCAAATGCAAAATAAAACAACATTAAAAGTGCAGTTTATACAAAGCATTTAAAACAATAGATGACAACTCAATGTATTTTAAAAATACAATAACAACTCAGTTTACACATAAAGTAATATAATACAGTGGGAGTTTCTCTAACCGACAACCATCACTATGAGCTAAAGTGATGATACAACATCTCACCCACGCTGCCAGAACTGTCTTATACCTTGCCATGATATAGAACGCCTCAACTAAGTGGATCCACTAGTCTATGCTAAAAAACACTAAGGAATCATCTAAAAAGTATGACTTTTTCTTACCAACGATGACTACATTGTTTATAGAGACTTGAGTTATTATGAACTAGTCCCCATATTGGTGTTCAATACTACTCCCAAAATATACTCAGCTCATATGTTTTAATAACAAAAACTCTTTCTGTGGTTTGAGATAATTACTCAAAAACTATCAAAAAGGCTCTCTTGGAAATTGGTGTTTCCTTTCTTGTTTAAATGTGAAAACATTTCAACTCTTGGGAATACTTAGTTCCCGTATAATCTCTTGAAGAAATGAACTTTACTCTTACTCTTTACTCAACTCAAAACTCAATCAATAAAACAAAGTTAAAACATTTGTAAAAGACATTTGGAAAACTCTCTGAACTTCTCTTGAATTGACTCTTAACTTTCCTTGAATTGAATTACGGATTCAAGGCTCATGATCTCATGTTTATGGATGATTTCATGATGTTAGGACGTACCTTAGAGTGTAGAAATCAACTAGGAAACTTAGGTATGTTGCTAGGGAACTCAAACGGAAAGAAGTGAGAAAAAACAGAAGACTTGGCGTCTCTAGCACTCTGAGTGGGGCGAGGCGCCAGAGGGCAAACGTTAGGAACTGGGTTGGGGCGCTCTGGCTGGCGCGGCGCCCCAAAACCCAAACTTCAGGAGCCTATTTGGGGCGCTCTAAGAGGCACGGCGCCCCAACCCCCTCCCCAAGTTTTTGACGAAATTTCTTTCTCGTTTTTCAACTTTAAACTTTCTAGATTCAATTAGTTCTTTTCCCAAACACTTAGATTAGAGTATATCACAAATATATGAAGGAATCTACTCAAACTCACACCTAATTTCATGACTCAAACTCAAGAAATTCCTCAACAACTCCAACAACAAGAACCCACAAGAACTTAAACAAATTTTATCAAGAACTCATAATCTTTTCTTTCAAAAACACAATTACACTGAAATTGAATCATGGTTGGCATGTGGGATCTAACCCAACGCTATGTGATCTCACATACCTCGTAGGATTTAATCCTTGGCGAAATCCACGACTAAAATCGCAAGAACTTGACGAATCTTGAGTTTTTCTTCTCTTTTCTCCTCTTGAGTTCTTTCTCCAAAAAACCCCTAGAGTAGAATTCCAATTGTCTAAACTGAACCAATTCAGTTTAGACCCCACTTTAATTGATAAAAATGAATCAACTTAATTGGGTATGGAAAAGACCAAAATTCGGTTTTGACCTTCCTTATTTAGACAGTCCAACTTTGAATAGTCATATCTCCATCATACGAACTCAAAATCGAGCAAACTCGGTAGCCTTGGAAAGATAATTTAAATATATTTTCTACTGTATCTTGTAGCACACCTAACTGATCTTGAGCTAAGAGTTATGGTCGTTTGAAGTTGACCAAGGCTTAAACTTAACTTAATTTTGTCAGATGTCCAGATTTTCCATTCTTTCCAAAAATGACTCTTTCTAATTCTAGCTCTCTTTAGTTCTTTAAATTAGCGAGGTGTTACAATATCTCCTCCTTGGAAACATTCTTCCTCGAATGAGGTTACTCTTAGTAGGCTAAGGGTGTAATATCTAACATTCAGCTTAAACACCCAACAGGCAAATCTAACACATCAAGCATATCAATTTAAAGAGTACTAAAAAGAGAATTAGTACCTTGATCTGAAATTTCTTCGGGCTCAAAGATATGTAGATATCTCATCTTCATATCCTCCTCAACTTCCTACGTAGCTTCCTCAACAAACTAGTTTCTCCAAAGAACATTTACTGATGCTACTTCCTTGGTCCTTAACTTACGAACCTGACAGTCTAAAATCTGAACAAGGATCTCCTCATAAGACACTATCCTTGATAATAATATCTTCAGTAGGTATGATAAGTGAAGGATCTCCATTGCACTTCTTCAACATGGAAATAAGAAATATCGGATGAACCGCTGCCAACTCTTGGGGTAGCTCTAACTCATAAGCTACATTACCAACCCTGTGGATATTCTGTAAGGGCCAATATACCGGGGACTAAGCTTCCATTTCTTACCAAATATCATAATACCCTTCATGGGTGAAACTTTCAAGTATACCCAATCATCTACTTTAAACTTTAACTCCCCTCTCTTAACATCAGTGTAGGATTTCTAACGACTCTACGATGGTTTCAACCTCTTTTGAATGACTTTCACTTTCTCCATAGTGTGATGAACTAAGTCTGGTCCTATAAACCCTGCTTCACCAACTTCAAACCATCCAATAAGATATCTGCATCTTCTCCCATAAAGAGCTTCATAAGGGGTCATTTGGATGTTAGAGTGGTAACTATTGTCGTAAGTGAACTCAATGATAGGTAGGTGATCATCCCAATTTCCCTTGAAATCAATCACATATGCCCTCAACATATCTTCTAAAGTCTGAAAGTGCGCTCTGCTTGACCATCTGTCTGAGGATGAAAAACAGTACTTAAGTTCACCTTTGAACCCAAGCCTTTCTGAAAAGATTTCCAGAACTATGTAGTAAATTGTGTTCCTCTGTCTGAAATAATCAATATCGGAACCCATGAAGTCTGACCACCTCTTGAATATACAACTTAGCATAATCCTCTGCTAAATGGGTAATCTGTACCGGCAAAAAGTAGGCTGATTTCGTCATTCTATCAACAATCACCCAAATAGAATCATGCTGCCTGCGAGACCTTGGTAAACCTGTGATGAAATCCATATTGATCATCTCCCACTTCCATTCCGGAAGTTCTATATTCTGAGCCATACCATCGGGCCTTTGGTGTTCTACTTTAACTTGTTGGCAATTTGGATACTTAGCAACAAACTCTGCAATGCCCTTCTTCATACTACTCCACCAATAAACTTCTCTGAAATCGTGATACACTTTGTGGAACCCGGATGGATAGAATATCTGGAGCTATGAGCTTCCTTCATGATCCTCTCTTGGAGTTCATCCACCCTTGGTACACACAACCTACCTTGATAGCCATCTCCCTCTTGTTCACAAGCCAATACTATTTTCTTATGAACATTTTCCTTTAATTCAAGCAAAATAGGATCTTGGTCTTGCTTCTCTTTTACTTCTGACACAAATGATGATTCATCCCCATTCATCACCACTACTCCTCCTTCTGTGGAATCCAGTAGTCAAACTCTTAATTTTGCAAGTCTATGCACATCTTTGCTAACACTTTCTTATATTCCTCAAAATGGGCGGTACTTCCTATAGAAAATCTACTCAAGGCATCATCAAAAGCATTAGCCTTACATAGGTGATAAAGAATACTCATGCCATAATCCTTGAGTAACTCTAACCACATTTGTTGTCTCAGATTAAGCTCTTTCTGACTAAACATATATGAAAGACTCTTGTGATCTGTGAACACATCCACATGAACACCATAAATATAATGACGCCATATTTTCAAAACAAATACTACGACAGCTAATTCTTAGTCATGGGTTGGGTAATTCTTCTTGTGAACTTTCAGTTGTCTGGAGGCATAAGCTATAACTTTGTCATTCTGCATTAACATACAACCCAAACCAACTTTTGAAGCATCACAATAAACGACAAAACCTTGAGTACCTTCTGGTAAGGTCAATACTAGGCAGTAGTCAATCTCTTTTTCAATTCCTTAAAGCTTTTCTCACAAGCTTCAGACCATTGAAACTTCACTATTTTCTGAGTCAACGTGGTCAAAGGGGATGAAATAGATGGGAGCCCCTCTACGAACCTTCTATAATATCCATCCAACCCCAAGAAACGCCTAATATCAGTCGGAGATGTGGGTCTAGGCCAATTTTGCACTGCCTCTATTTTTTGGGTATTAACTCTAATTCCATCACCAGAAACAATGTTGCCTAAAAATGCCACAAACTCAAGCCAAAACTCACATTTTGAGAACTTAGCATACAACTCCCTATCCCTTAGAGTTTGGAGAACTCTTTTGAGATGGCTAGCACGATCTTCCTCATTCCTCGAATAGATTAGTATGTCATCAATAGACACGATAACAAACATATCGAAATAAGGCTTGAATACTCTATTCATACGGTCCATGAATGTTGCAGGTGCATTGGTCAACCCAAATGACATAACTAGGAACTCATAATGATCATAACGGGTCCTGAATATTGTCTATGGAATGTCACATTCCCTTACCCTCAACTGATGGTAGCTTGATCTGAGGTCTATCTTAGAGAAACACGTGGCACCCTGAAGCTGATCGAAAAGATCATCAATTCTTGAAAGAGGATACTTATTCTTGATGGTAACCTTGTTCAACTGGCGGTAGTCTATACACATTCTAAGGGAACTATATATCTTTCTCACAAATAAGACTGGAGCGCCCCAAGGTGAGACACTTGTCGAATAAAACCCTTATCAAAGAGATCTTTCAACTGTTCTTTTAGCTTTTTCAACTCTACTGGAGCCATTCTATATGACGGAATACATATATGACGAGTATCTAGAAGTAGGTTTATATCGAATTATATCTCTCTCTCTCAGGAGGGACTCCGAGTATATCATCATGAAAGACTTCTGGAAACTCACTCACAACTGGAATTGACTCAATATGAGGTATGTCAACACTAGAGTCATTAACTCAGACTAAGTGATAGACACACCCCTTGGAAACTAACTTTCTCGCTTTAAGGTACAAAATGAAACGACCCTTAGGCACTGCTGAACTACTACTCCACTCTATAACTGACTTATTAGGAATTTGGAACCTAATAACTCGAGTTCTACAATCAATGGAGGCATAATAGGCATGAAGCCAGTCCATACCTAGAATGACATCAAAATCTACCATGTCTAATTCAACTAAATCAGCCATGGTGCTTTTGTGATTGACGGAAATGGTACAATCACGATAGACTCTCTCAGCTAGAATAGATTTCCCAACAGGTGTAGAAACACAAAAGGGATCACAAAGTTTCTCAGGAAGAATATCAAAATTCATTGCAATATAAAGAGTCACAAAAAATAAACTGGCTCCTAGGTCTGGCAAGGAATAAACATCAAGAGTAAAGACTTTGATCATACCAGTGACAACATCTGGTGAATCCTCTTGCTTTTGGAGGCTAGTGATATCATATAAGCGGTTTGCTCCTCTGCCTGCCCCTGAAGTAGATCCTCTAGATGCAGCTCTGTCTAGTGGAGTAACTGATGAAGATTGGGCTCTATTTCCCTGATTCCCATTACCTTGTCGGTTCTTAGGGCACTCTTTCATGAAGTGACCCTCTTGACCACACTTGAAAAAACCAGTGGAGCCATCACGACACTTACCCGGGTGGTTCCTACCACACTTAGCACATACAAAAGCTCAGTTACCTCTTTGTGCCATACTACCTTGAGACTGTGCAAGTCTAGCTCTGAAGTGCTGTGAATTCTAACTATTGTACTCACCTTTGTTTCTTGGTGCAAGTGCACTAGAAGATGATGGAGCAGGTCCCTTTTGCTTTTGTTGAAAGGAAGAACGGTTCACATTACTCTTTCATTGCCCGGACTCATTCCTTGTATTAGCCTTCTTGTTCCTAAACTCTTCCCTATCCCTCAGCTTCTCTTCCTCAACCTGTTGCACATAAACCATCAACCTTGCTATATACATGTCCCCTATTAGCATAGCTGCCTTTCCCTCTTTGCTTCACAGACGGGAAAACCCAGCAACAAATAGACTCATCCTGCTCCTCATATCCGCAACCATCTCCAAAACATATCGGGAAAGTTGTGTGAACTTCAAACTATACTCATGAACACTTAGAGAATCCTGCTTAAGTGTCACGACCCAAGCCTAGGGCCTAGACGTGACCGGCGAATGGGGAACCCGAAGGAACCCCAAACAAGCCTCATAGCGTATCATTACACATCCTTGGTCGCGGAAGCAATTAAAATGACCATAAGCAATAAGCATAATCAAAGGGGGGAAATCGGGACTAAGGGAGCAAGAGAAAAAAAGAAGAAATGGTACATAAATACCATAGATGAGTCAAGCTCAAACATAATACACAACTTGTCCAACACCACCTCTAAACATAGGTACTTTAGCGGGGGCCAAGACAAACAACTGGGCTCACCCTCATAGTCAAAACATAACTAAAAGGAAAAGTCTTATACATAGCAAAAGATCATAAGCAACGTCCCCGGAATGGAGGACTCACCAATAACCTTGATAGAAAATCGTATTAGCCACGCGGAGGACGAGGGTCAAGCGGTGCTCCGGTCCCTACATGGTGACATCATGTAGGCATAGAGTATGCGTTAGTACGTTTGAATGTACTAAGTATATGGGATGCAATGCAATGCAACAAGGGATGGACATCATAGGCAAAATGCATAATCGTACCCGATAGATAGCATATTAATGAGATGATATGTATAATGATGCTTATATAAAAATCATATTTAGTAGGACATAGTATATGTGTAGTGAGTGACCATCAATATAGTATTTCCAAGGCCTACCACCCCCTTGGAGAGGCGAAAGAGGTACAAACCTCTCAATATGGTTATACGGGCCTACTACCCCCCGTACTAGGCAACCAAGGTACAAACCCCTCGATACGGTTATACGGGCCTACTACCCCCCGTACTAGGCAACCAAGGTACAAACCCCTCGATACGGTTATACGGGCCTACTACCCCCCGTACTAGGCAATCAAGGTACCAACCCCTTGATACGGTTACCCGGGCCTACAACCCCCCGAGCTAGGCTTGATCGACTCACACACTATATAGAGAAAAATCATATACATGTATCCATTTCATCATCATTTCAATACTTATATAATCATCCGACTCATAGGACGTACATTGGACCTTCCATTTCATAAGAATTCTATAAATGACATTTTATCAAACATATGGTGGGCTACTTGTTCATGTAAATAAAATCATGTGTTTCAAGAGTACTAAGTCCAACCAATTTCAAAATCCATATAAAACAGCCCACCAACAACATACATATATATATACATATATAACAACCTTCATAATTTGATCATTGAGGCATGAAAACCATAAACATCATATAATCATTCCATTTCATGATAATATACAAAAATAGACCATAATAGGATGTGTAGTAATAATTCCATAATTCAAGAGTTCATAAATGATCATAAGGACCCATAAACTTGAAGTAAAATAGAGGATAAATGGTTGGACTTGTGGAAAGGAAGGTTTCCACAATCAACCCACATACCTCAACTTTGGAGAATTCTTGATGAAGATTGGAATGGAGAATTGCTTGAGATTGAATCTTGAATCCGGAATTAAAGCTTGGGATCCTTGAATTTGGTTGATGATCTTGGTGGAATTTTTGGAGAGGGTTTAGAGAGAGTTTTTGGATGTTTTGAAGTTAAATGACTAAGTATGGATATGTCCCCTTTTTATAAAAACGTCCCAACACTTAGAAAAAAATAATTGAGGCGGGTGAACAGTGTTTTCGGCTACTGGAATTTGCATTTTCTGCCGGACAGGTTTTACGAAAATGGTCATAACTCCTTCATCCTAACTCGGAATGAGGTGAAACAAATTGCGTTGGAAATCTAACTCACAGAGCTTTAATTTTGATAGTTTGAGCTCCTTCCAGTTCCTTGTGTTCTGAGAGATATGCCCCTTTAAAGTTGACCCTCAAAATCGCATTTTTTGCGATTTTCGAATTTTGATACGGTTGTTCTAAAATTCGGGTTAGACTCATTTCCCACTCAATTTGACCCCCTGAATAAGAATATGAAGTCGAATTTCCGAAATGATGCACGGATTTTGAGATATATGGAAATTACAATTTTAGGTGTTTTCGAAGCACATTTTCGGGTATTTTTGGGGTCGTTTCATTAAGGGTAAGGAATTCCCGTACCTTGGCTTCCCTCAATTCCCGAGGAAAGAAACGCCCCAAGAAAGCACTCTTGAACACAACCCAACTCAAAATTGGTGTATCTTTAGCCCTACTCTTCTTCCACTGGTCAAACCAAGTCCTAGAAACACTCTTCAGTTGATATGCAACTAGTTTCACTTGCTCAGTATCGACAACGTGCATAACCTCAAACACTTTTTGCAGTTCCTCAACGAAATTTTCCGGATCCTCAGTAGTGCTTGAACCAGTGAAGCTTGGAGGATTCATTCTCAAGAACTCGCGGATTCTCAATGTATCCACCTCTTCTTGTCAATCCCTTTTTTGTTGCCCAACCTGGTTAGTCACAACTTGACTTAACATTTGGATTGCTTCCCAAAATACAACAGTGGTGACCTCTGATTGGGGTTGCACTTCAGGTGCATTAGGTACCCCTTGCTCCTCAACGTTCCTCCTAGGAAGACGACCTCAGAAAACTCTTTGTGAAGGCATGATCTGAAAGACACGCGCAAGCACGAGTTAGAATGGGACTTTATAGAGATGAACTTTATCGCACAAAATGAGTATGAAAGAAGTGAAGGAATTTCCTAAATGTTGGAGCCTCCTAATTAAATATATGATGCGCTTCACACTGATAACTAGGACTCTAAAGACACGGCTTCATAGACTCCCTAGGACTCTTGAACTATGTGCTCTGATACCAAGTTTGCCACACCCTGATCCTACACCTTAGGCGGCACTGGCACTTGAGAACTATTGCTGACCCCAAGCGAACCCTTGACCTGGTTTACTTACTCAGCGGAATACTTAAACACAAGAAATAGTCTCAATTAAGGAACTTATGAAATAAACTTAGAATGTCTTTAAAGAAATATTCAAACTAGCCAAGATGGCTACTCAAGTCTCAAAACATAAGCCAATAATAAAGTAGTGACAAATAAACTAACTGACTAATCATCTATGAAGCCTCTAATAACTGAGATGGATGTCGGGACAAGACCCACAACATCCTAATGAAGTAAATACTGAAAGTAATAAAAGGGATCCTCCGGAAGCAAGGAGGCTCACCAATAACTCCTAATGTTCAACTGGATCCGCGAGGCACTGGATGCTGATCCTGGTTACCTGTATCTGCATCATAAAAAGATGCAGGCCAAATGACATCAGTACATTGAATGTACGAGCATGCGAGGGGAAAACTAACATGACATAAGCTTGAAAGGAATCTTAAAAGAAGTCATCACTATGAGCTAAAGTGATGATACAACGTCTCTCCCACGCTTCCAAAACTGTCCTATACCTTGCCATGATATAGAACGCCTCAACTAAGTGGATCCACTAGTCTATGCTAAAAAGCACTAAGAAATTATCTAAAAAGTATGACCCTTTTTTACCCATGATGGCTACATGGTTTATGAAGACTGGAGTTATTATGAACTCATCCCCATATCAGTGCTCAATACTACTCCCAAAATATACTCAGCTCATATGTTTTAATAACAAAAGTTTTTTCTGTGGTTTGAGATAATTACTCAAAAACTAGCTCAAAGGCTCTCTTAGAAATCGGTGTTTCCTTTCTTGTTTAAATGTGAAAACATTTCAAATTTTGGGAATACTTATTTCCCGTATAATCTTTTGAAGAAATGAACTTTACTCTTACTCTATACTCAACTCAAAACTCAAGCCTTAAAACAAAGTTAAAACATTTGTAAAAGACTTTTGGAAAACTCTATGAACTTCTCTTGACTTGACTCTTAACTTTCCTTGAATTGAATTATAAACAAGGCTTATGATCTCATGTTTATGGATGATTTCATGATGTTTAGACATACCTTAGAGTGTAGAAATCAACTAGAAAACTTAGGTACGTTACTAGGGAACTCAAACAGAAAGAAGTTAGAAAAAGTAGAAGACCTGGCGTCCCTGGCGCTCTGAGTGGAGCGGGGCGCCAGAGGGCAAACATCAGGAACTGGGTTGGGGAGCTTTGGCTGGCGTGGCGCCCCAGAGCCCAAACTTCAGGAGCCCCTTTGGGGAACCCTGAGAGGCGCAGCGCCCCAGCCTCCTCCCCAGATTTTTGACGAAATTTCTTGCATGTTTTTCAACTTTAAATCCTCTAGATTTGATTGGTTCTTTTTCCAAACAGTTAGATTTGACTATATCACCAATATATGGAGGAATCTACTCAAAATCACACCTAATTTCATGCCTCAAACTCAATAAACTCCTCAACAACTCCAACAACAAGAACCCACAAGAACTTAAACAAATTTTATCAAAAACTCATAATCTTTCTTTCAAGAACACAATTACGCTGAAATTGAATCATGATTGGCGTGTGGGTGAACTAACCCAATGCTATGTGATCTCACATACCTCGTAGGATTGAATCCTTGGCGAAATCCACGATCAAAATCGCAAGAACTTGACGAATCTTGAGCTTTTCTTCCCTTTCTCCTCTAGAGTTCTTTCTCCAAAAAAACCCTAGTGTAGACTTCCAATTGTCTAAACTGAACCAATTCAGTTTAGACCCCAATTTAATTGATAAAATCGAATGAACTTAATTGGGTATGGAAAAAACCAAAATACCCTTAGAAAATCCGGTTTTGACTTTCTTTATTTAGACAACCCAACTTTGAATGGTCATATCTCTCTCATACGAACTCAAAATCGAGCAAACTCGGCAGCATTGGAAAGAAAATTCAAAGATATTTCCTACGGTATCTTGTGGCACACCTAACTCATCCTGAGGTAGGTGTTATGGTCGTTTGAAGTTGACCAAAACTCAAACTTAACTTAATTTTATCAAATTTCCAGATTTTTCATTCTTTCCAAAAATGGCTCTTTCTAATTCTAGCTCTCTCTAGTTGTTTCAATTAGCGAGGTGTTACAATTAGTGATTGCTCACCGAAAAGCCCCTAAATATAAAGCAACAGGGGTATAATATGGAAATTTTTCAATACTGGCCAGCAAAGAATTATGCTGCCATTATGAAAAAGGCCATGATCACATCAATTGTGACCTACTCTATAAAGAAAATTATGAGTACATGATACTTTTTTACACCAGAAATTCATGTTTTATAATTAATTAGTTCGTCCCTCTATCTTTTTCCATCTTTCAATATTAACCTTAAATTTGAAATAGAGACGTGCGCTTAATTCACACCTGGCTGACATGATATTTATCACTACGAAAATCTTGGACAATAATGCGTGCAAGTATTATAGTACAAGAGTGCTTTACAATTCTCATAATGAATGTTGCCACTTGCCACCATTTGAATTATGGTTGGGGGGGGTACTACTAGTGGGGAATATGGAATAATAGGTATTTTGTACCTTAAAATTAAAAACTTATAGAAGACTATTAAAAAAACATACTAATAAAATAAAGCTGCTATATTTGACTAAGTTGCTTATTCTTTCTTTAATTTGGAATCAGGACAAGAGTCTTGTTCTGATTGGGAAACCACGTATACTTATTCTTGATGAAATATTTTCATTAATTGTAGTCATTATGTCAATCATTTCCTCCAATTAATATGGTGTTTATATATATTTTATAATGTTATTGGGCTTTATGTTCACTTTCCCTTTCTGGTAATTCAATCTTAGTGAACTTTGACGTAAGCTATTTTGATATGTGGAAAATTGCTAGTATTGCTATGGAGGAATTTTTTTAAGTTTGATTAATTAAAATGTTTATAGGTTCGTTAAAATTGAAGAAAATGACATATATAATAAAAGTAGAGATTTCATAAGTGATATTCTAAGTTCGTTGTCTTCTCGCCACTCGCCCAAAGCTTTCAACCCCCACTCCTCACTCCATCCTTACCAGTTATCACATAATGTTTTGGTAGATTACATATAAATGATCTTTTGATAATATTATTTACTTAATTATCACTTACCGAACTTAAGAAAATAAGTAAGAAATTTACTTATCATTTTTGGAAAATATTTTGCTCCGTATCAAACACACTCTAAAATTAAAATATAAATAAAATGAATGTGAAAGTGGTCAAACAAATAAGGATGGATGAAATCTATTTTGGCTTGCCATTACTAAAAGGAATAAGAAGTTTCATTCAACATACAAATAATTAATCACTTCATGAGATGGAAAATGCAGTATTGTCTTTTATTGATGTTTGAATAGTAAACAAAGCGTGATTGAGAGGACTACAATTTTAGGTCATGTAAGGCATTTGTCGTAGTGCACTATACTCAAAAACAAAAAGACTTTTGTATTCAATAAATACTGAAATGTGTTGTAGATGCACCAAAATAAGACTCAAAAGATAACACTGAAAAGTGAAAATATTTACTATTGATAAGTTTGTGTTAAAAGCACTCTCTAATATAATAAAGTTTTTGAATGATTAGTTAAAGTGCGCATAAATTGATCGAGATGCTAGTATATACTTTTATAAAAGAAAATCTTTAACTTAATTATGTCAATTGTTCACTTTGCATTCAGTAATGATTTGTGTCAAAATCATTGTGCACATGTATAGGTTTATAGTCTCCCTCAAATTCCACTATGAAAACATCAAGTTATGCCACTATGACTAGTTGTGTGTTTTTTGGTAAATAGATGTCATTATGTTATTTACAGGAATTTTTATTTTAGAAAATTTTATATGGTTAAGCTATTTTTAAATCTTAATTACAACTCTTTAGGGTACTTACAGTTTAATTACAAAATATAATAATATATTTTTTTTATCATAGTTATGGTAAAAAAAAATAGGAGCTTCAATCTTCCTCATTCTAGATTAATTGTTATTTCTTTGAATTGAGTGTTATTGTAAATGATTGAGAATATTGTTTGAAATTTATATGTGAATTTTGAGGTAACGGAAAATTCAACTTTCTATGGGTAATTTTTTTTTTCTTTTTTTAAATTTTAATTAAATAAATACAAACTTAATTAAGAGAGAATCGACCAAACACAAGTACACAACTCATAAACCATGTGCAGAAGTTAAATATTTCATCCCTTCGATCGGTTTCTATTTTTTTTTTTTCTTGTTAGTGTTACCTTTGACACCCCTAAAGAAATCTTTTACTCAAAATTAAAAAGGATATTGCCTAAATTACCCTTAATTGTTATAAAATATTATATTGTGGATGTCCACTACACCAAAGAGTTACTCTCACCCATTATCTCCATTACTTTCCTCCATAATGAAGTTAAACATAACCTCCATAATCTCCAATTTTATAACCATTATTCTTGTAACCTTTCACTTTCATAACCTCCTCCATTATATTCAAGTTAATGTCATGTTTATGACTAACCTTTTGTATGCCTCCATGTTACACTATAAATAGAGGCATAAGGGTTCATATTGTAGTGACTTGAATACTTTGAAGAATAAGAAATACTCTCATATCTTGTCTCTATATTTCAATTGTTTTCATCTTCTATATTTCTTGTCTTATTTTACTTTAGTTTTACAACACGTTATCAGCACGAATGTTCTACCATTGCAGGATTGAAGCAAAGTAAATAAAAGAAGGTAAAATAATTGTGTTTATTTTTCTCTCAGAAACAAGGTAAATTATTGTGGAATCTATTTTATATTTTACTTGTGAACAAGGTGAATGATTAATATTATTGTTACTGTGCATTTCTTTTTCCACCTATGATTGTATATACTTTCTTTTGTATGTTAAACTTATTTTATATTTTATTTATGATTATGCTCAATATTTTGGTTATTGCATAAGCTTTTAATTTATTTTGTTTTGTTTGTGAAATATTTTGGGTTCATATGTAAATTGAAAAAGGAGTGGTGTTAGTGAGCAGTTATATTTTAGTGTAATTGGAATTATTATTTTCCTAGTGTGCAATTGATTCTTTGAAACGACATGTTCCCGTAGTTATGGAAATGCCAACAGGGGAAAATTTGGGGCCGGAAAACTTTTTCTTACTATTTGGATGTTTCCAACCTTGTCTAGATTTGGACGAAATTGGAGTCATAAAAGTGTAGGGAAATCTGGTAACAATCAGGTGATTTATTTATGATTATGATTACATTGGTGGATAGATAACTCGTTAAGGAACCCGTACGACTTTACGAAATTGAATTTGGGCGAGTAGAACTCTCGAAATCGATCTTAGCGTAAACGGTATTTTCTGAGCGTCGTTGGTTAGAGTTGTGTTGTGAAATAGAGATTTTGGAATTCTTTAAATAGCTTACGGTTTTGTGCAACCCGCCTTGGCGGGGATTTTGGTTACTTTGGCGGGGCCGCTGTGGCGGACCAGACGCGACTTAAAGTCGTAAATAAACCCCTAAACAACCTTAGTTGACACTTTTCGATTTTTAGAGCTAAGGAGCAAACCCCAGGCTACTCCTACTCGTTTTTCACCATTCTTAAGGCTAAATGTAAGTTTTTCACTCCCAGAATCTATTTTTCGACCTGTAGAACATAATAAAATGGGTTAATATTAATGGGGGTGGGTTTTGTTATAGATTCTATGGTGGAAACAACCCTAATTTGGATAATTGGGATCATGGGTTTGATCTAAGGTTCAAGAATTGTTAGTAATTCGGGTAATTAGTGATTGTTTATTGATTCTCGTATTATATTGATTGTTTGTAGACCAAGAACAAACAGAACGAATTCGGAAAGGGAAGGATCAAGTTTCTTAGGGTTTCAAGCTTGTTTCGAGGTAGGTGATAGTTGTGATTCTATGCTTGTGTGATGTATGTTTGTTCTTGCTTCATTATGATACATGTATGTTTATGAATGTTGCATTATTGATCACAATTGTTGTAAATGAGATAGATGAATAATGGTTACCATGAAATCATGACTTAAATGTATGATCTAGAGGATATACTTGTGATTGAGATTGTGATTGTAGTGTGTTGAATGGATCGGTTGCCATGTTCCGGCATAACTAACTTGGATCAGCTGCCACGTTCCAGCATAAATATAAGATCAGTTGCCACGTTCCGGCATAACTATTGGATCGGGACCACATTTCGGTATGCTAACTGTTTGAGTTTGAGTTCCATGAGAGGACCAATGATTTGATATAAAATGTTCGTTGTTCGTTGTTCGTAAATTTTGATAATATTGTATATGTTCGATATATGCATGTGTTTATAATGTTGTATTGACTTGCTTATGTTACACTTAGTGGGATAGCCGTGTGATCCTACCAGTACATTGTGGTTGTCTACTGATACTGCACTTGCTCTTATTTTTGTTGAGTGCAAGACATCTTCAAGCGGCTACTGACAAACCTCGCTTAGGAGATCAGTGATCGTCGTTCGAATTCAAGGGTGAGCCAATTCTTCTGGGCTGTAATGAGTTCTCTTTTCGTCTATGTCCACATTTCGGACTTAGACAGTTCTATTAGTTAGTTGATTAGTTCATTAGATTGGGGCTGCATCCCTTCTTGTTTAGATTTGTTGAATTTTAGATGTTTTGGTACATTGACTTTCAGGTTCTAGGTATGACTTCTACAATGTTATTTTATTATTGTTAAACTTTTGTTAGAGTTTATGGGAACTCTATTTCTTTCCTTAGTATTTTCCTGCTTTTGTGTACTTAAATGCCTTAGTTTTGGTTTAATTGCTTGGTTTGGATTGTAGTAGTAGTTCTCCCACCGTAGGGTTAGTATGGGTGTCAATCACGACGGTCTGGGTTGTGACAAAGTTGGTATCAGAGCCTAGGTTCGTTGATCTCGATGTACCAAAACGAGTCTAGTAGAGTCTTGCGGAACGGTACGGGGACGCCTTTACTTTTCTTTGAGAGGCTATAGGACTTTAGGAAATCTCTCTGTTTTCTCTTGTCTTCTTTCGTGCTATGACTTGATTTCAATTGGTATCTGGCGATTCAAATTAGTATCTAACCTCCTTCACTCTTCTATCCGCAGATGGTTAACACTAGATCCAACGACGTTAGGCCCGTAGCTCCCGTCAATGCTCTAGGTGAGGAATCTGCAGTGAGAGGTCGCGGTTGAGGAAGGCATAGAGAAAGAGCTATGGGTAGATGCAGTGGAAGAGTAGTGCCTGCTGGGAATAGAGCTCTTGTTGAGAATGCTCCTGTGAATGAGAACCCTCATGCGCATCATGAAGTGATTGAAGAGGAGAATGTTGATATTGAGAATGTTGAGGATATGGGACAAGAGAAAGAGGTGCAGTCTGGGACTACAGGTGTTCCTCATTTGGATCTAGTGTTAGCTCAGCATATCATGTCATTATTAAAGGGATTGGTTGGTCTTGGAGTGCTTCCTTCTACTCAAGCAACTCAATCTCCTACTAATCCTCATGTTGCTAGCACTGCGCCCAAGGTGGGTGGGACTGGAGGTAATGATGCTTTCTTCTGTCCTTTGTTGGGTTCTGTTATGACTGGTAATGAGCATGAAATGTTGACTAAGTTTTTGAAGCTAAAGCCTCATGTGTTTTTTGGTTCTGAGAATGAGGATGCTTATGAGTTCATCTTAGATTGCTACAAGAGGCTTCATAAGTTGGGAATTGTCCATCAGCATGTGGTTGAGAGCTTATATGGAATGTAGATCTTCAACTTTACCTCCACTTACCTGGACCCAATTTCATGCTTTGTTTCTAGAGAAGTATGTGCCTAGGACTTTGAGGGATCGCAAGAAGGATGAGTTCATGGCCTTGGAGTAAGGTGGTATGATTGTGGCTGCTTATGAGGTCAAGTTCCATGCTTTGTCTAGATATGCTACTCAATTGGTGATTACTGAGAAAGAGAGAATCCGATTATTTATTAGGGAATTAAATTATGAGGTATACGTATTATCTGCTCATATGACTTCTACAGAGAGAAGCTTTAATAAGGTGATAGAATATGTTAAGAAAGTGGAGGGGGTGAGGCGAGACGGTCAAGCTAAGGCATGAGCAAAAAGGGCCAAGAACTCGGGTAACTTTCAAGGTTCTTATTCCAAAGGGTCAGGAAGGCCAACGCTTACAGCCAAGCCAATTTAGTCCGCTATGCCCGCCTCTGCAGGTAGTTACTCGGAAACTCCATCTCATAATTTTCAAGATAGCCAGAGAGTCGCGCCTTCGACGGGCGGCAGACCATCTTTTGATCACACTTGTTACGATTGTGGTAAACCTGGGCATATGATGAGAGATTTTCCCCACCCACGTGTGCTATTCTGCACAGCAGCAATCTAGAGCAGTGGTACCCGAGGGGAATAGTAATAATGGTAGAGGACGTCCACAAAGTGGGCGATGAGGTAATCAGCGATGTCGTGGAGGTAGAAGAAATAGTAATGTAGGCAGAGGTAATGTGCAACCAGGCAGGGAAGTGGTTCATCAAGATGATAGGGCTCAGTGCTATGCCTTTTCGGGCAAGAATGAAACAGAGGCGTCTGATGTGGTGATCACAGGTACTATTCTTGTTTGTAACTGGATGACTAATGTGTTATTTGATCCGGGTTTTACTTATTCTTATGTGTCTGTGCGATTTGCCTTAGAGTTTGATATGAATTGTGATATACTTGATGCCCCTATCTATGTTTCTACCCAGTTGGAGAGTCAGTCATAGTTACCCATGTCTATCATGCTTGTCCTATTTTGTTTATGGGATTTCAGACTTATGTTGATTTGGTGATTTTGGATATGATTGACGTTGACATAATCTTACGCATGACTTGGTTGTCCCCCCTATTATGTTGTGTTTAATTGTAATACTAAGCTCGTAACTCTAGAAATTCCGGGAAGGGAAAAATTAGAGTGGGAAGAAGTGTACAAGCCTAAGCGAACTAAGATCATATATTTCATTTAGGCTAAGAAATTGATAGGGCAGGGTTGTTTGGCTTATTTGGCTCATTTTAGGGATGTTAAGGTTGAGACTCCATCTATTGAGTCAATTCATGTGGTGTCAAAGTTTATAGAAGTGTTTCCTAATGATTTGTCTGGTATGCCTCTGGATAGAGATATAGATTTTTGCATTGATTTAGAGCTTGGTACGCATCCCATTTTTATCCCTCCATATCGTATGGCTCTGGCAAAATTAAGAGAGCTTAAGTCTCAAGTCCAAGAGCTTCTTGATAAGGGATTTATTCGTCCTAGTGCTTCTCCATGGGGTGCTCTAGTTTTATTTGTTAAGAAAAAGGATAGTAGTATGAGAATGTGTATAGATTATCGGTAATTGAATAGGGTCACTATTCGAAATAAGTATCCCTTGCCTCGAATAAATGATCTTTTTGACCAATTGCAAGGTGCATCAGTTTTCTCTAAGATTGATCTAATATCTGGTTACCATCAATTGAAAATTAGGCTTGAGGATGTGCCCAAGATGACGTTTAGAACTCGCTATGGACACTATGAGTTTTTGGTTATATCGTTTGGTGTGATCAATGCTCCAACAGCTTTCATGAGTTTGATGAATGGGGTGTTCATACCGTTCCTTGATTCGTTTGTTATAGTGCTTATTGGTGATATTTTGGTCTATTCGAAAAGTGAGAAGGAGCATGCCGACCATATTCATATTGTTTTGGGTGTTGTTGGGAAGCAAAAGTTATATGCGAAATTTTCTAAGTGTGAATTTTGGTTGACTTTTGTGGCATTTTTGGGACATGTAGTTTCAAAAGAAAGGGTAATGGTAGATCCCCCAAAGACTGAGGCGGTTAAGAATTGGGTTAGGTGTAGCTCTGTGACGGAAGTTAGGAGTTTTGTGGTCGCTCGTTAGCTACTATTATCAATTTGTGAAAATTTTTGCTTCCATTGCCACCCACTTGACTAACTTGGGCAAAAAGAAGGTACCATTTGAATGGACGGAAAAATGTGAGGAGAGCTTTCAAAAGCTCAAGACTCTCTTGACCACCGCACATATTCTTGCATTATCGGTAGAAGGTAAGGATTTAATAGTTTATTGTGATGCATCTCATTCTAGGTTGGGCGCTGTGTTAATGCATGATAGGGTTGTTATAACAGATGTGTCGCGCCAATTAAAGGTTCATGAGAGGAATTATCTAATGCATGATTTAGAGTTGGCAGCGGTAGTGTTTGCTCTTAAGATTTGGCGACATTATCTCTATGGTGTTAAGTGTGAAGTGTTTACCGATCATCGTAGTTTGCATCATGTGTTTACTCAAAATGATCTGAATTTGAGATAGCGAAGGTGGATGGAGTTACTTAAAGATTATGATGTGACCATTCAATACCATCCGGGCAAGGCTAATGTGGTGGCAGACGCTTTGAGTCGAAAAGTGGTGAGTATGGGTAGTTTAGCTCACTTGAGTGCATCCAAGTGACCTTTGGCTAAGGAAATTCAGACCTTAGAATCTAAATTCATGCAGTTGGGCATCTCAGAAAGATGTGGGGTGTTAGCTAGTATTAAAGTAAGGGCCACATTCATTGAGGAGATCAAGACCAAACAATTTGAGGATGAGAATTTGGAGGAGCTTAGGAAGAAGACTGTGAATGGTAAGGCACAAGAGACCACTCTTGATGCAGATGGTGTGCTCAATTTTAAAGGGAGAATATGTGTTCCCAGAATAGATGACCTGATTGAGAAATTGCTGGCAGAGTCTCATGGTTCGCAATATTCTATTCATCTGGGTGTGACCAAGATGTAAAGAGATCTAAAGCGAATTTATTGGTGCCCGGGCGTGAAGAAAGACATAGCGGAGTTTTTGGCGAAGTGTCAAAATTGTCAACAAGTGAAGTATGAACATCAAAGGCCTGCAGGTTTACTTTAAAGAATGCCAATTCCGAAATGGAATTGGGAAATGATAGCCATGGATTTTGTGGTTGGTCTTCCTAAGACTTTGGGGAAGTTTGATTCTCTTTGGTTAGTGGTTGATAGATTGACTAAGTCAGCCTATTTTATTCCGGTAAGAATAGATTATAATGCTGAACAATTGGCTAAAGTTTATGTGAAAGAGATAGTGAGGTTGCATGGAGTGCCCCTCTTTATCATCTCAGACCATGGTACCCAATTCACATCCAAGTTTTAGAGGAAATTACATGATGAATTGGGCACACAACTCACTTTTAGTACAACCTTCCATCCACATATAGATGGGCAGTCGGAGAGGACTATTCAAGTATTAGAAGACATGTTGAGGGCATGTGTGCTTGATTTTGGAGGGCATTGGGATAAATTCATACCTTTGTTGAGTTCTCCTATAATAATAGTTATCACTCCAGCATTGATTTGGCACCATTTGAGGCACTCTGGAGAAGGAGATGTAGATCACCCATATGAGGGTTTGAGGCTGGACATATGAAACCCTTGGGGGTAGATTTAGTGAAGGATGTTCAAGATAAGGTGATAATCATTCAGGCTAAGTTTTTAGCAGCCCAGAGTAGACAAAAGAAGTATGTGGATCATAAGGTAAGAGACATGGTGTTTCAAACCGGTGAGAATGTTCTTCTTAAGGTATCACCCATGAATGGGGTGATGAGATTTGGTAAGAAAGGTAAGCTAAGTCCGCGATACATTAGTCCATTTGAGACTCTTGAATGTGTGGGATCGGTAGTGTATATGTTGGATTTACCTCCTAATTTATCGGGAGTTCATTGGGTATTTCATGTGTCCATGTTGAAGAGATATCATAGTGACGGGGATTATATCATAAAATGGGACTTAATTGTGTTAGACAAAGACCTCCAATATGAGGAGGAACCAGTTGCAATTCTTGATCATGATGTGCGTAAGTTTAGGACCAAGGAGATTAAGTCCGTGAAAGTTCAATGGAAGCATCATCCAGTTAAGAAAGTTACTTGGGAGACCGAGAGAGACATGCGAGACAAGTATCCCCAATTGTTCGTCAATTCAGGTACTACTTCATTCCTTCCTTAGCCTATATTCCTAAGTTTTGTCACTCAGGGACGATTGATGGGTAAATCGGTATATATTGTAACGACATATTTCTGTCGTTATGGAAAAGCCAACGGGGGGAAATTTCGGGCCGAAAAACTTTTTTGTAATATTTGAATTTTCCCAACCTTGTCCAGATTTGGACGAAATTGGAGTCAGAAATGTGTAGAAAGATCTAGTAACAATAGGGTGATTTATTTATGATTATGATTACATTGGTGGATAGATAACTCGTTAAAGAACCCATCCGACTTTACGGAATTGAATTCGGGAGAGTAAAACTCCTGGAATCGATCTTAGCGTAAAGGGTATTTTCTGAGCGTCGTTGTTTAGAGGTGTGTTGTGAAATGGGAATTTTGAAATTCTTTAAATATCTCTTTTTTTCTTGCAACCCGCCTTAGCGGGGATTTTTGTCGCTTTAGCGGTGCCACTGTAGCGGGGTGGTGGCGGCTATGACGGGCCAGATGCGACTTAAAGTCGTAAATAAACCCCTAAACAACCTTATTTAGCACTTTTCAATTTTTAGAGCTAAGGAACAAACCCCAGGCGACTCCTATTAATTTTTCACCATTCTTGAGCCTAAAGGTAAGCTTTTCACTCCCCGAATCCATTTTTGAATCCGTAGAACGTAATAAAATGGGTAAATATGGATGGGAGAGTGTTTTGTTATATATTCTATGGTGGAAACAACCCTAATTTGGATAATTGGGATCATGGGTTTGATCTAGGGTTCATAGAATTATTAGTAATTCGGGTAATTAGTGATTGTTTATTGATTCTCATATTATATTATTTGTTTATAGACCAAGAACAAGCGAAACGAATCCAAAAAGGGAAGGATCAAGTTTCTTAGGGTTTCAAGTTTGTTTCGAGGTAGGTGATGGTTGTGATTCTATGATTGTGTGATATATGTTTGTTCTTGCTTCATTATGATACATATATGTTTATGAATGTTGCATTATTGATCACACTTGTTGTAAATGAGATAGATGAATGATGGTTACCATGAAATGATGACTTAAATGTATGATCTTGAGGATATAGTTGTGATTGTGATTGTGGTGTGTTGAATGGATCGGTTGCCACGTTTCGGTATAACTAACTTGGATCGGTTGCCACCTTCCAGCATAAATATGAGATCGATTGCCACGTTTTGGCATACCTATTGGATCAGGTACCACGTTTCGATATGTTAATTGTTTGGGTTTGGGTTCCATGAGAGGACCAATGATTTGATATAAAATGTGAAGTTGTTCGTTATTTCTAATATTGATAATATTGTATATGTTCGATATATGCATGTGTTTATGATGTTGTATTGACTTGTTTATGTTACACTTAGTGGGATAGCCGCGTGATCCTACCAGTACATTATGGTTGTATACTGATACTATACTTGCTCTTATTTTTGTTGAGTGCAGGGCATCTTCAAGCGGCTACTAACAGACCTTGCTTAGGAGATCAATGAACGTCATTTGAATTCAAGGGTGAGCCAATTCTTCCGGGCTGCCATGAGTTCTCCTTTCGTCTATGTCCACATTTCGGACTTAGATAGTTCTATTAGTTAGTTTATTAGTTCATTAGATTGGGGATGCATCCCTTATTGTTTACACTTGCTGAACTTTAGATGTTTTGGTACATTGACTTGCAGGTTCTAGGCATTACTTCCGCAATGTTAGTTTATTTTTGTTAGAGTTTATGGAAACTCTATTTCTTTCCTTAGTATTTTCCTGCTTTTGTGTACTTAAATGCCTTAGTTTTGGTTTAGTTGCTTGGTTTGGATTGTAGTAGTGGTTCTCCCACCGAAGGGTTAGTATGGGTGTCAATCACGACGGTCTAGATTGTGACATTCTTTGATTTATAACGATAATTCACTAGCTTAATTATTGTGCACCAAACATAATATAATATAGTGCTATGTATAACTCTATGCTTTGACAAGTTTAAGATATGAGTACATACTTTGTTGAGAATATTTTGTATTGTGTTTCTTTTGTTCTATATTTGTTTGTGCATGTTAACCACAAAGTGACAATATTTTTTTAAGGCTCAATGATGAGTCCTATTATATTTGGCTTATTATGTCATTGATTGAGGGTAAGACGAAGGATTCAACTCCTATCGCACCAAGAGGGTAATACATCGGGTGAGAGTCCTGGTGCATCATGATAATAAAATGCCTTCTTATGGGTAAGATGTTGGGTTCAAGTGCCAATGTTATATAATGACGATGTAACAATGATTGAGCAAATTGATATGCTATTGATAAAAGTCATGAAATTTGTCCAACTGATTTGCTCCATTCGAGAAAAGACATAAAGACACAATCAAAGTTGTCCCGTATCTGCATAAAGACACTTTAACTTTCAAAGTGTCCTATCACCCCACAAAACTATTTAATATCGTTGTAAATGGGCCATTTTGACCCATTCCCTCGTCTGGGTTGTTACCACGCACATGAGGCGCGTCATTCCGTGTTTTCACTGCCATGGACCAATTTAAAAGTGCCACGTGTCATTTTCTTTCTTTATTATTAATTATATAATCAATTTATGTCATCTTCCCCAATTTTAAACCCAAAATAGCCCTAATTTTTTGATTCCATGGTTTTTTCCATAGCAAGATCAACCTGTAACAACGAAAAACTATAATATCCTAACAATATCTTAACAATGGCAACAATAGGAGCTCGATTCCAACACTTTTACAAGAAAATTTTAATAATCCCTAAAATCATAATAATCAAAAAAAGAGAAGATTTTTATCATATGATGTAGAGTCCTAACATGTTAGACCTTCAATCTCCAAGAATCTTCACGAAGACACATAAACAACAAGATTATCAACAACAACACGACGAGAAAACTTTTCTATTTCTTTAGATTTTAGGGAAAGTTGAGAAATAAGAAAAGAAAAGGAGAAATGACTTTCTTCAAAGAACAGGGTCGGGTTGGGTCTTTTCTCATCATAGGGAGTGCGCTACACGCGCCACTAAATAGACGAGGGAATGGGTCAAAATGGCCCATTTGCAAAGATATTACATAGTTCTGTGGGGTGATAGGACACTTTGAAAGTTAAGGAGTCTTTATGAAAATACGGGACAACTTTGATTGTATATTTATGTCTTTACTCCCATTCTTTCATGTGAATGTGGTAGCAGGACATAATGTGTCTGAAAATGACAAGTGGTTAAATGTATGAATATGAGTGTGGTAAAATGTTAATGGTCAATTGTGGTAATTAAAAGGAAGAACATTATGGGTTCTTAAGATGACCCTTCAAATGTGAAGGAAAGTTTTGGTCATCAAAGTGGTATGAAAAGTTATAGGGCACATTGAGTTGGTGCAACGCAATTTGAAAGTTTTTTTAAATTCTCCATCAAAATAAAGAAATACAAAGTGGTAGTACATTTAGTAATTTTAAAGTGATGTTGAGGTGGGTCAAATAAATTTGATAATGTCAAAGTATGACTAACAAAAACTTATGGAGCATGTACAAATGGTTATGGTCATTTCTTGAAGAGAATGTGACTTGTGTTCGTATGGATAAGGACATGTTCATGTATGGTTGGATAAATGCCACATCTCACCTCTACGGGAGGTTTGAGATATTGAATTTTTTTTTGACATAAATGGTCATTTTGATCATATACTTTGAGTACTACACAAATATTGTGGTATGTTTTATTATGAACTATTGGAGGACAAAAGAAATAAATAATTATTTTCTTTAAAGGTTGTGGTCATGACCAAAATAAATGTTATTATGTGGCAACATAAGTTTGCCATTGGTTGTTAAGAAATAAGTCTTGCAGTAATAATTTTAACCATGACAATACTAATAATTTTCTCCTTTAAGAAGATGGTCACCATAAGAATGGTGTTGTGAAATTTGTGGTAGTACACAAAATTAATTGAGAGTTTCGAAAGGACAAATTTGTTACTATCCGGAGGAATGAAATTGTTCATAATATTGGGGTTGTAGTAAGTCTCAAAAGAAAATTTTTAAGTTTCGAAAGAATTGAAAAGAAAAAAATTATTATATTGAGACTATAAATTCTGGGAAGATTTAATATCTTCAAATTACTATAACCAAAGTGGGTTATAAATATTTACGTATAAGATTACCCATTATTTTCCCGTTGTTTGTTGTATACAAATATGTGCATGATGATGAAATCACATGCAAAAGTAAACTAGAAGTTTACTAGAATAAATATCAATTGGCATAATCAGTTGGCCATTCCGATTCAAATGTGATGCAAAAGAAATTGAGAATTCATGTGACTATATGTTTGAAGAAATAAAAGATTCTTCAAGAATTCTCTTGTGTTGCTTGTTCTCATGATAAAATGATCATTGTACCAGCTAAGGTTGAGATTGTATCCCCTGAAATGATTTGGAACATATAAAAAGATGAATATGAGCCCGTTCACCTGCCATTTGGACCGTTTACTATTATGATTTAATAGATGCATCTATGGTATGGTCACATGTACATTTGTATCAACTTACAAATTGAGTTTTGTAAGGTTGTTTGCTCGAACTGTTAAATTAACAACATAACTCCAAACTATAAAATTATGTTGATAATGTTGGTTGGTTTAGCAGAAATTGTATGCCTCCATTTATAACAAGACCATTGATTATGAGAACATAAAATTTGGTATGAGATGAGTTTATTTAATATGTATGCATCAAGCCAACAAGCTTCTCCCATCAAAATCAGTTCAGGGCTAGGAACCAAATAATTTCCGTCTAAAGGTTTGATAGGTGCACATATGATTTTGTTGCTCCACCACGCACAAAGATGGATCCCCAAATGAGGTTGGGGGTAAATGTTAGATTTCCTAACTTTAGGGGGAGATATGTTTAGCAGCTGAAAATTATGTGTGGGGTGAATTATCTAAATCCTCGTTAAAAAAATGTGAACTTGAAGTTCAAGAGATAATTCATTTGCAAAATGTTACAAATAATTTGCCAGATGTATTTGATGACCCAATATTTTAATTAAGCTGCAAATGCTCCAATAAATAGTCCTTGAAGGATAGAGTCTATGGTACGCCAGAAGCGTGATAGACCAATCGATTCCAAACATAAAACTCCTTGAGGAAGGAGAGGAGCAAATTATCAAAATAGTCATGATAATGAGGCAAGTGCTTTGAAAGAGCACTATGACATGACACTTCATAAAATCTTGGCAAAGGTTCAGGTACCTGAAAATGATGAAAAATGAAGAGATCTCGATAAGTTATGGCGTATTGAAATTGATATCTAAATGACCGTCGATGGTATCTTTGATATGAAATAGCACTCAATGCTATAAATGGTTACGAGGATCTTAAATTCGAATTTGTCATATAGAGTGGACAGATAAATGATTGGCACTATTCAAGTATATTTTATTTCACTTAGAAAAGTAATGTTTTTGATCTTATAGTTCATGGATCAAAATATAATGTTAGTGTGGTACAAATGAATCATTGTGCGAAAGTATAACCGTAAGATATAAAGTGCGGTTCGACCCTCGGGGCACAAAGGATTTTTGCAAAAATTCTGACATTATTAAATGGAGATATATGCTCTAGTGGTGGATGCATTGAGACTTGTTTCAGTCTGGCAATAGATGAAATACTTGAATATGTATAATGAATGATTATTATGTCTAACTAGACGATGAAGGTTATATGAAAATCCTTGAAGGATTTAAAAGGTCTTAAAACAATTCCATTGATTACCAATGATTTTGAGACTGCTTAACACAGAGAAAGAATCTTTTTGATCTCATGAAAATGATTTAAAATGTCAAGTATTAGTGCAATTGGTGCACTTGCAGATTGTTGGTTATGCAAATGCTAGAAGATTATTTGATATACATAACGAAAGTTATGTGAAAGGATTGTCATATTATCATTCAAGTTATGACAAGAAACAAATAAATCAAGTAACTCAACACAAAAAAGATGTATGATTTTCTTTTAGAAGAAAAGACAGGCATCAATAAAATTGAAATGATCAATTTCTGAGTCAGAAATGATTTGATTATATAGATGCAAAATATTTATTTGATCTGCATACAGCTCGATTGCAAATTGACTATTTATTTACGTATGGAGGCACAACAAAATCTTGGAATTCAAAGAATCAAATCATGCATAAAAAATATTGATTTATAAAGAAAGTTGGAAGTGTGTTTGGTTGGAATCATGATCTATAATATTCAAAAAAAATATGTGATTTTCTTTTGAAAAAGATATTCCAGCCACCATGTACGAAAATGAAAAATAGCTCAATTGAAGGGAGGATACAATCAAAGGAGATCATACAAAGTATATTTCACCAAAAGTCTTTCACACGTGATCTTCAACAAAATGGTGAGATAGACGTTCAAAGACCCATTCAAGTGATAATCTTGTAAATTTATTCACTAAGGATTGTCAACATCAATATTTGAGAAGTTATGATATAAGATTGGAATACATCGTCTCCGAGATATCAAGTAAATTTTTATCAAGGGGAGAAAAATATGTGTTGTACTCTTTTCCTTAACCATGGTTTTATCCCAATTGAATTTTCCTGGTAAGTTTTTAACGAGGCAACATTCAAAGCGTATTAAAATATATGTGTACTCTTTTTCCTTCACTAGGATTTTTTTCCACGGGTTTTTTCCTAGTAAGGTTTTAACGAGACATATTATCTATGAAAATCCAAGGGGGAGTGTTATAAAATATTATATTGTAGATGTCCACTATACCAAGGAGTTACTCTCACCCATTATCTCCATTACTTTCCTCCATTATGAAGATAACCATAACCTCCATCTTTATAACCATTATTCTTGTAACCTTTCACTTTCATAACCTCATCCATTATATTCATGCTAATGTCATGTTTATGACTAATCTTCTGTATGCCTCCATATTGACTACTAAAAAAACAGTGAATACCGACCTAAAAATTTCCGACCTCCATTTTCCGACCTCCGGAGGCCGGTATTTACAAGTAGTCGGTTTTTATGCAAAATAAAGCGGGAAAACCAAACCAAATTCCGATCTCTGGAGGTCGGAATTTTTCCCGGAAAAAATGAATTACAAAAAAAATACCGACCTCATGAGGTCGGTATTTTTTATATTTAATTGAGAAAATAATACTGACATCAAGAGGTCGGTTTTTATTGTAATTCATTAAAAATTCTGACCTCCTGAGGTCGGAATTTTTTCTCAATTAAATATTTTATAATACCGACTTCCGAATGTCGGTAGTATGAAATAAAAATACCGACCTCATGAGGTCGGTATTTTTATTTCATCTAATTACTATTAATTAAAGTGACATCCGGAGGTCGGTATTTTTATTTCATCTAATTACTTTTAAAAGCAACATTCGGAGGTCGGTTTGCGGAAAGCGGGAAAACCAAATTCCGACCTTTGGAGGTCGGAATTTTTCCCGGCAAAAATGAATTACAATAAAAACCGACCTCTTGATGTCGGTATTAAATTATTTTTTCTCAATAGGTTTTGTGTAAAATAAAAAACAAAAAAAATTATAATACCGACTTCCGTATGTCGGTAAAATTAAATAGTAAAAATAAATTAATATAAAATACCGACCTCATGAGGTCGGTATTTTTTATATTTCATTGAGAAAATAATACCGACATCAAGAGGTCGGTTTTTATTGTAATTCATTAAAAATATTTTATAATACCGACTTCCGAAGGTCGAAATTTCAACATTACAAAAATAAAAATACCGACCTCCGGAGGTCGGAATTTCAACATTACAAAAATAAAAATACCGACCTCCAGAGGTGAGAATTTCAAAAATACAAAAATAAAAATACCGATCTCCGGAGATCAGAATTTCAACATTACATAAATAAAAATACCGACCTCCGGAGGTCAGAATTTCAACATTACAAAAATAAAAATACCGACCTCCGGAGGTCGGAATTTCAACATTACAAAAATAAAAATACCGACCTCCGGAGGTCAGAATTTCAACATTACAAAAATAAAAATACCGACCTCTTGAGGTCGGAATTTAAAAAAATGAATATTCCGACATAAAATAAAAATCGACCTCCAGAGGTTAGTCAATACCGACCTCCAGAGGTTAGTCAATATCGACCTCCAGAGGTCGGTATTGAATAGCGACCAAGCTTTTTCCGACCTAAGCTGGGATGTCGGTTTTAGGTCGGTATTTCAGGGAATACCGACCTCCAGAGGTCGGTATTCACTGTTTTTTTAGTAGTGTGTTACACTATAAATAGAGGCATAAGGGTTCATATTGTAGTGACTTGAATATTTTGAAGAATAAGGAATACTCTCATATCTTGTCTCTATATTTCTATTATTTTCATCTTATATATTTCTTGTCTTATTTTACTTTAGTTTTACAACTTTAATTAATTAAATCATAGATGTATTCAAGTGAAATTATGAAAGATATAATATTAAAACAATTAATTTTTAAAAAGGAAAAAGGACAAATATACCCCCGAACTATCGTAAATGGTATGCAAATACCCCCGTCATACTTTTGGGACATTGGTTCCCCTGTCGTCCAAAAACTAGAGCATATATACTCTTTATACTAACAGACATACACGTGTCATAATCTTATCCACCGATCCGACATTTATCGACGGATAAGATTGCGTCACGTGTCCCTATTTAGTCTTCTAGAGCATATATATTATGTTCAATTCATGTGACACATTTTTTTTTTCAGGAGCTAAACAATTTATGTTTGATTAAGGGTTTGCTCATGAAATCTTCAAAAAATTTAAAATGAAATTCATATATTTGTAAACTACGTAAAAAGTACTAAGTTATAATAATTGACAATTCAAAATATTTAAAAGATATATGAAAATTTTACGGTCATAGACATGTTTGAATCTCGAAATCCTAAATGTGTCACATAAATTGAAAGGAAGGGAATAATATATATTGTTCGGCCAATTAATTTATCAATATAATCGATATATATATATATATATATATATATATATATATATATATTCGAACATTTCAGATCCTTAGTTTTTCTCTTCTTCTTTTTTCATTGAAAATTTAGAAAGTATAAATAAAAGATGCTTGATTTCTAGAGCTTTTTTGGTTGTGCTTATAATTTATAGCTTATAAGTCAAAAATTATAAATTAAAATGATTAGTTTATAACTTTTGGTAAAATTTTATTATTTTGACTTAAAAATAAATACCTAAAAGCACTTTATTTTATCTAAATAATATAAAATTATTTAAAAATCATTTAAACTTAAAATCAACTAAAATAAGCTAATCCAAACCTCCTCTTAATTTCATTCCTTTTCGATTGGTTTTCTTATCAAAAGCCCATGGTCCAGTCTTATCAAAAGCTCATGTACAACTCACAGTGGGTCATCTAATCCCATTCATCATTCCAAATCAACTAGAAATTTTATATAAGCAAACTACATAAATTCAACTAGTTTAGGTCCTAATTACTAAGATTTTCAATAGTTTCAAATATTATTTCCTCTATCATATTTCATGCTTAGGATACACGAGTTTAAATCCGTGAGATACATGTATCTGTCAAATGGACAATTAATTTTGGAAATTTAAATTAATCAAATCCCTTAATATAAAGCGAAAATCAAGGAGTGTATCTATGTTTAATTAATTTCATTTTATTATTCTTTGAAATAATAAACTCATTAATATTATTAATAAAAGACAAAAACATGTATATCTTGGTCATATAATTTGTTTAATTTCATTTTATTACTCTTAAAATAATAAATTCATTAATTTGATATTTCTATTATCAATATATGATGTATCCAACAAATTAAAAACTTAGATACATGAGTATCATACAAGTACATTCATATGTATCATAAAGGTATCTAGTATTAATTTTGTGTATTTGTTATATGTGTCTAATATTAATTTCATGTATCCATTTATATGATCTAATTTTAATTTCATGTATCTTTATATGTATATTGTATTAATTTGATGTATCAAGTATCAATTTCATACATTATATTCAAACATGTATCTCAGATATATAGTAAGCATATACATATAATTATGTGTATCTAAATAAGAAATGTACTGAAACATACGAATTTAAGAACAAATCACGACGGTAGATCCGTATCTTTCTTATCATTAATCCAAAAAAAAATCAAAATTCTTCCTTCTCTTTTTAGCATCTGAATTTTTTTTACTCATAGATACATATAATCTTAATTAACTTAGATACACGACTCTTAACTAGATACATGTACACCTTATGTGTATCCAACATTGTTGCACTTAATGTGTACTTAATGGTGTATTTGCTCTGTTAATTAAAGCTTGGCGTAATTCTTCCATCTTGATTTGGGTCGTTCATATACTTAGATGTATTCTCGGCTTGAATGTTGGCAGATGAAAAGTCAGTCCGTGCAATTAAAAATTGATGAGCGAAAATAAACAAATAAAAATTGTTTGATTTAGTATAATATTGTTAATGTATAGTACCTTTAACAAGAATCATCCGATGTTAGGAATGGTCGGCCAATAAAGTGTTTGAGAAACAACAAAATAAAAAAATATAAAACCTAATTTGAAAAACTTTATAAAATTGAATTTTAGATATTATAAACTTTAACTCAAATACAAAACCCGGATACATGAGAATAATAAAACAATAGAAACAAACATATATGCGTAATATTGATTTGAACATGCAAACATGTATTGAGAGGACGAAGGAAGAAAGAGGGAGAAGATGAAGGACAAAAGAGGGTTGGTGGATGTGGGGTGGGGGGAGAAACGACAAATGTAGTAGAATTTTTTTTGACTTATAAATGAACCATTAATTAAGGATTTTAAATTTAAGATAATTATTCAATACCATATTTAAGAGATTTGTGTATCTGATTAAATATTTTAAAATATATGGTATAAATATTAAAAGTGGTAACATGTGTAATTATTTTTAAATTATAGTATATATAATAGTAATGTATGTGTAGTTAGATAGTTTTTCTATTTTATATCGCACACAGTCCAAATATTTTCACAAAAAATTGCCATTATAATCAATGTAAAATTATACACTTATTATATATTGATATACACTTTGTATACAGTGAGTATAAACTTGCGTTGGTTACAAAAGATTAGAGCAAAGTATACAAATACCTGCATTTAGAGTCTTCATTTAACTTGGTCAAGTGTAGTTAATTTGGGTTGGGTATAGTTAGTAATGAGGGTTTGTAAGTTAATTTAAGTAATTAAATTGTAACCAATAGATGGTCGCCACATTTAAATGATAATCCGCTTTAAAAGTGGTTAATATTGGACCTAAAGTTGGATGACAGGGTATTTCAGAGCCAATAGGTGGATGAAAGGGGTATTTGGAAGCCAATAGATGGATGTAGGGTAATTTTATACCATTTTTAATAGTTCGAGGATATTTTAGGCCCTTTTCCGTTTAAACAAATCTAATTAATTCCTAAAATATGTGGCGACCATCTAATGGTCACATTTTAAATAACGTAAATTTATTTACAAACCCACCCATTCCTAATTAGATGCGTCCAAATCATATCCGTCTGACTCACATTAACTTAAATCAACTGACCAAATTCTCCATTTTTTTCCAATATAAAAAACTATGAAAGAAACTTTATAGAAAAGGAAAGCACTCGAAATGGCACTATGAACCACCTTGAATGATAGTAAGGGAAGACATAATAGTATTTTTGTTGAATAGAAAATGTCTTCCCTTTGGGAAACTCTCATATGTGAGTCTTTACTTTCTTTTTTTTGGGAAGAGGTATATGCCATATTTTCCCCTCTCTTGTAAGTGATCTTAGTAATAAACAAGATTCTACTTCGAGGTTAAAAAAAACGAGTAGTTCGTACTAGTTCTTTCAACATAGATAACGTGCAATAATAACATTATTTCATTGTCATGTTTAAAATATTCAGAAAACAGGCTGTCTCAAACAGGTTTATTTGTATTTATGTATTAATTAGAAAAAAAATTGTAGCCAAGTAAGATATTGACTCTCAACTAGCCTCATGGTTCAAACACTGTCACTTCCATGTGTAGCTTTTCTAACAACTTCTTTAATAAACCAAACGTGAAATACAGCAAAACATAACATGAAGGGAAAATTTAAAATACTATTATACTTCAATATAAACCAAGCCTAACCAAATTATCAATTGAGTTTTAAAAGATTCTACAATATGATATCATTTTAAAGTTACTTTTTCTTCCTCCCTCTTGAAAAAAATGCAAAACATTTACTTCACAAAATAACAATTGAATTTTTTTGTTTTACTTTGAATGTAGTTTATAAGTCTTTTTTATAATTGAGTGAGTAACGGTGTGAGTTCAATTCTCATTACCTTTTTCCTTTCCCTACCCTTTCCCGTTCCCAATGTTATAATGGAAATTAAAAGAAAAAAAGAATACATAATTACAAGTACTACTTCTACCATCCTGATTTTAATGAAAACTTCATTTTTTTTGAAAAAAAAAGTGATTCATGTGATTCCTCCCTTTGGTCCATCCTTGCAATAATGCAACGGGGTCATTTAATATCTCTTTTCCAAAGTCTATTGAGCGTGCAAATTAGCCTCTATCACCACCACAAAAAAAATAGAAACAAAAAGAATCCCTCATTATATATACACATTACAAAAGAGGAAAATATAAACATAATAAAGACAACATATTATATAAAAGAAAAGAAAAAACACTACTCTCTTCTTTCTTCATCCCTTTCCTCTCTTCATCAAGAATCTGAATGGCTACTACTTCTCCTACCACTAATACAACTCCAAGATATGGTCAAAGAGCCACCACATTTTCAACCCCAATTTTCACTCTTTCTTCTACTACACCTTCTCATTCTTCCTTTGAATCACTCTCTTTATATGATCAAAAGGGAGTGCCATTTTCTTGGGAACACATTCCTGGAATTCCAAAGCAACAAAGTTCAAGAAAAAATAGCTCTTCTTTAAGTCAACTACTTCCATTACCACCACCATCTAGAAATCCTCCAAATTCATCCAAGAAAATACAAAGGTTACGCGACGAATTTTCTCCAAGAAAGAGTAGTACTACTAGTGAAGGCTTCAAAAAAGATCCATTTTTTGCAGCATTTGTGGAATGTTCCAAGGATCATCAAGAACATCATGAGGATTTTAGTGACATGTGGAAGAATACTACTACATCATCTTCAAAGGTAATGAACTCATCAACAAGAAGCTTAAGTGACAAATTTGGATTCATGAACATGTATGCATCTTGTAAAAGAACTTGTACTGTTTCAGAATCCATTGTTTATCTTCCAAGATCAAGAAATTATGATCTCCTTAAAACTCGTCGAACAAGCCAATAAAAAAAAGGTTACTCAACTTGTTTGAGATTAAGACGTAATTGTATATTATTTTATCAAACTTTTTTATGCTTATATCTTTTAGGCTATATGAATATGTCCGACAATTATAAAGTAGATCTCTTTTTTTGTTTTTTTTTATATTATCTTACTTTTTGGTTTGCTAAGAGCAAGTTCCAATGTGTTTTTATTAGGGCACAATTTCGTCTCATGTGTTGTCATAATGTTAAATGGAAATCTATCCATTCTGTATTTCATGTGATGAGTTTATGGCATCTTGACTAAACGTTACACCAACCACATGTGAAACTTTTTTAAGTATTGAGAATATAATATTGGACCACTAAACCACTTATAAGTGGAGTGACACACAAACATACAAACACTCATTTAATTGCCACATAATTTCAGAGAATTATAAGAAATATAAATGTATTGTGATCAAAGTGTATACAGTCTTTTGTCCACCGTCTTAAAAGTAGTTGTTCGCCTTCCTTTTATGAGACATATATCAAAATATGAAAATGACATTTTCAGATCTCTTACATGTAAAATGAAGATCTCTTATAAAACAATAAATATAAAACTAAAAAAATTGTAAATTGTTAGAGATGTTAAAACAAAATGAGTATTTATTTATTATTTCATAGTGTTGGTGTAATATACCACAAATACAGTAAATTACAATTGAAATAAAATGACAAAAATGAATAAACAAATCTTTAGGCTGAGGCGCGGATATCTCGCTCTCTTTGAGGAGATTCAAGCCCACTGCGGCATAATCTAGACCAATCCAGTAGTAATACTCTTGACTTTTCCCCTCAAGGATACAACAGCTGAACAACGTCGTACAACTCAAACAACTCCGAATTATTTGAAGAGTCCAAAGCTCCACATAAGAATACATTCCTTCAACATATAAATACTCTCTTGTATATAGTGAATATAGTTGAAGACTTAGAATATTTTTCTATGTCTCAACTCTCTCTTTCACTACTACACATTACAATATTCACTCTTCTCATCTTTTTTAGATACTTCACAAAGGAAGAAACACCACTATTTATAGGTGAAGAAGTCTTCCATATAATCAATAGGTAGAATGAGGGGTAGTAATGTAGGTAGATAAATGTGATAGATGTTACATGAGTTACAAGAAACTAATGGTCATATGAGTTACAAGAAATTAATGATCATGAGAGTTACAAGAACTAATGGTCATAAATAAGTTACAAGAACCAATAGTCATCTTCTACCACAATTCATAACCACTAATTTATGCACTTAATATTTTATTTTAATAATAAAATGCATAATACACCAACATTCCCCCACTCATTTTAATATTAAAATAAGAGAGTTCACCAATTTAGTTAAAGGGAGACTATAATGCATAATGAAGGTGTGCTCTTCAACTAATTCGGAGTTGTTTGAGTTGTACGACGTTGTTGAGTTATTGTATCATGGAGGGGACAAGTCAAGAGTATTATTGCTAGATCGGTGTAGATTATGCCACAGTGGGCTTGAATCTCCTTACAAAGAGCGAGATATCCGCGTCTCAGCCTAAAGATTTGTTTATTTATTTTTGTCATTTTATTTCAACTGTAATTTATTGTATTTGTGGTATATTACACCAATAGAATGTACAAATCAAACGTCAATGAGTAAATATGAATGGAGAGAGTAATTCAATTAAAATAATAGCAAAAGATGATACTCCCTCTGTCCCTAATTACTTGTACACTGTTCCTTTTATAGTTGTCCCTAATTACTTGTCCATTTTGACAATCAAGAAATTAAAGGACAAATTCCTTTTACCTATTATACCACAATTAAATGACTAATTATTTTTAAAAATGTAGAAATTTTCATCCACTTCATAATTAATAGGGGTAAAATGGTAAACTCACTATGTCATTAATTATTGAGAAAAAGGACAAATATACCCCTGAATTATCGTAAATGGTATGTGTATACCCTTCGTTATACTTTTAGGATGTTAGTGCCCTTACCCTCCAAATTTTGGTGCATATATACCCTTTATACTAACGGTGGAACACGTGTCTCAATCTTAACCGTCGATTCGTTCTTTGTTAAATTTCTATCCAAAATTTGAAAAAACCCACCCGAATTATAAAAAATCCACCCGAATCATTGAAAAAATCCACCCAAATTAATATAACCTAAAACCCTCAATTAATTCACTTAATTTCAAATCAAGAGACTTGTTTAGTAGCATCCTTTCCCCAATCTTCATCCCCAAATCATTCTCATTCTCAAGTGAAATTCCCCTGTAGTCAAAGGCCGATCAAGCATCGTCGCAATTCAAGCTCTAAAACGAGCTCAAAGAACTGACCCTTCCCAAATCGAAGCTCAAGACTCAAAAACCTTAAATTGTCTCATCAAAACAATCTAATTACAGCCTACAAAGAACTTCTACGACAAGACCTTTGCGATTGGCCTTCAAAGTATTACCAGTCGTTCAATTGGAATGTGATGTCCCTGATTTGGGGTCTATGTTGATATGGTCTTAGCTTTGACCCAGAGGGTTTCGCTGAACATATATATATCGCTGAATTGATTTGTAATTTGGAGAAAGTGGGGACGATTGAATGTGATGATAAGTCGCTGGTAAGGTTGGTGAGGATGTTGGTTGAAGGTGAACATGTGGAATCTACTGTTAGGGTTTAAGAATTGATGCAAAAGAATGGATGGGGTTCTAGATTTGAGATTGATGAAGACGTAGCTAAGGTTTTAAGAAGGGGGTTTAAGAGATTTGGGAAAGAAGTAATGGTTGATGGAGTTGATCAATAATTATAGAGATTGTCGAGATTAGTTTAGGGGAAACGTTAAATTTGACAACTTCCACTGATTTTGTTTTGTTTGGGTGTGGGTATTTTTTATTGGAAAAATTACTTGAATTGGTACCTTTTAATAAATATTTACTAATTTTAGCGATACTTTTTATTTATTACCATTTATAGCAATACTATGTTAAATCTGCAATATGATAAAAGTGAACTATGTATGCAATATATATGTATTATAATTATTTTTAAAATATATTATGTTTGTTTGGTAAGAAATTGACACATTATATTATAAATGTATTAAAATGTGTGATAAATGCATTATCTATCAATAAAACTTGAATTATATGTGAATAATAAATTGTTCTTTGTAGTATGTATTAAAACTGTATTATAAATGTATTAAAAGTGATCAAGTGAAAAAAATATTATTACTATAAATGGTAAATATTTTTTTATTATAGTATATTTATGTAAGTTCCCCTTTTTTTATTTGGGTGGATTTTCAATGAATCAGGTGGGTTTTTTTTTTTTGGATAGAAATTTATTAAATATCGGATCGGCTGATAGGATTAAGACACGTGTATCACCGTTAGTATAAAGGGTATAGATGCACCAAAATTTGGACGGTAAGGGTACTAACAACCTAAAAGTATAACGAAGGGTATATACATACCATTTACGATAGTTCGGGGACATATATGTCCTTTTTCCCTTAATTATTTCTTTAATAGGTGTGTCAATTCAAAAGTGGACAAGTAATTAGGGACCGTGGAGTACTTGAGAAAACTTTACCTAACATTATTGCCCTTGTTTGATCAAAGGATCCCTTTCACCCAAACAATGTTCTTTTATGATTGGCCATTTATTTTGTCACTACTCACTATACCATGTTTTTTTGTTCTTCAATAATTTTAGTGTAGAATATTATTAATATTTTCAAGTATAAACAACTATAGTATACCATAAGTTCAATTGATTAAGCCAGCAATAACACACTACTGAGTACCATAAGACCGTATGATAGATGTGTCGTGGAACGGTGGAAGTTTTACTTTGGATGTACCTACAACAAAAGTCAAATGCTTTAAGGGGTTGGACATAGGATGTTTGAGTCTGTTTAGATCGATTTTTGGTTAAAAGAAAAAATAGAATTAATTTAATCTATTTTTTAATTATTAAAATTTAATTAAATTTTGATTTAATGAAATTTAATGGTATTTTTCTTCTCTTTTCCTGTGGTCAAAAAAGAATTTTTCAACCTTTCTCAACTTATAATCCTTTATTACCTCTTTATTGTGGTGATTATAATTTCCTTTGTTTATAGGGAGAAAATGTCTTAAAGTTTATAAGTTTTAATTAGGTATAAAATACAATTTATAAGACCTAACTACACAGCCTTTATTTTCACATTTTCTAAAATTTCCTACCATTTCAAAATATTACAAAAATCCCTTTTTTTTCTCTTTTTCTCTCCATTTCTGGATAAATTATTCACCGCCCTTCCAATCCAACGATTTTGTTCCAATTTTCACGCCTAAAATCACTCTCATATATCGGCAGCTACATCCATCACTTCATTTTTGAATTTCAAATATATTCTCTCTCCAGTTCATCGATTTCAAGTTCCTAAAGAGATAGAACTATTTCTTCATCATTTTTTTTCTTTCCAGTTCTTCAATTGTCATTTTAAAATAAATTTTTTTTTAGCTTTTTTATCTACAATTTTATAATACATATGGATTTTGCTCCCTCTTTTAGTTTTGGGTTTACCCAAATTAGTTTCACCTACTAGAGACATGGTACCTTGTGTATTTGATTCTAATGATGAAAATTTTCATGATAATAGATCTAATCAACAAATCGATCTACTAATCATGAAGAATTTGAGAGCAGAGGAGTCGAAAAAATGATGCATACTCGAGTTCTAAATCTACTGTTGAAAAACGCTCAAAGAAAGAAGAAAAAAAGTTGAATTTGTCAATACACGATCATCACTACCAAAGATACAGAATTTAATTGTATCTCGTTTATTTTGATTCTTAAATTAATTTTTGTTAGTGTTATTATTGATTTGATATATCACTCCTACAATAGCCTTTGTTTTATCCAATGTATCATGTTCATATTTAAAGTATTGATATATAACTCTAATGTTATTGAATATTCTATTAGTGTTTATCATGTTCAATATGAATATGCTTGATTCATAAACACTACCTAATGTATCATTAACTTGTATCAAGTCATATGATGTATCTTCAATCGTGATACATAAATCATAATGTTCTATAACTGGAGAACTGTGTATCAGATTCAACAATAGGTTTATTATACATATCAGTGGCAATCTTTTACCACCAGATACATACACCCAAAATTATTCAACTAGCAGACTATGTGTATGTATGCATTACCCAATAAACACACTTGATACATAAACCCTTTATGTTCTATAGCTAAGGCACTGTGTATCAAGTTAATTGATATGTGCATGATACATAATATATATATATATATATATATATATATATATATATATATATATATATATCAAATTCAATAGTTTTCAACCTTTGTTACATGTATCATATTCATATCAACTGATCACCAATGTGTTATGTATCACACACAAAAATGCTATTTGAAATAGTAAGTAATTTTCTACGATAAAAATCCTTAATTAAATGACCATTTGAGATATTATCTCGAAACCAACTTTGAATGTCGTACATTTCTTGTAATAGAAAGGATGATGAACAATTAGAATCTTTTGGATAAAAATGAAGACTTTTATTGTGATGTCAATCTCATGAGACAAGGACAATGCATGCATACAACTTGTAACTCTTCATCGATCTTCTTAATTTATCTGTACACCGACGAAAGAAGAGTACTACTAGTAATATCTTAGCAAAAATTATGTCAATTGAAAAACTAATAAATATAATATATAGTTTACTAAACTATCATATTTAACAAATATTTCTTGAAAATTAAACACTATTAAAAAGATTGAGTATGAGTAACGTAGGAAAAAGATACTAATTTGTATCTTGAATTCCTAAGGTGACCGTTACTTTGGGATAATTTTTTTCTTTTTGGCTAAGGTAACACTTAATTTAACGCTTTTGAATATATTAAATTTAATACTTTAGGAAATAATTAAAATTAATACTCCAATAAAAATAATTAAAAATTAAGTGATAAATTAATTATAATGAATAAAAAACTAGGCAGATAAGAAAAAAGAAAATAAAATAAAATAAATTTTTTATATATATATATATATATTTTAAAAAAAGTTTTACAGTAGTACCTTGACTAAGGAGATGATGAAGTAAATGTGGGAATAGTACAATAGAGTATAGACTTAAAAGACAGACCACAAAATTAATGCTTGTAGTTGTAGTTGTTGTAACAATAACATGTAATTGGACATCTGAAAGACATTGTTTGTCGGAAAACTAGGCCTATCACAAATATGGTTGGATGGATGAAATTTTATCGTTAAATAAAAAATTTAAATTTGAACTTTATGAATAAAAGTATTTCTTTCGAACTGTTTTACTTGTAATATTTTTTTATTTGCATACTTCTTCAGAAATTATGAAATTGTTTGTAGAGTGTATTAGAAAAATAATATATGCATTACTTTTGTATATTATTAATAACTTATTCGCGATAATCTCATTTCTTTCGACGGAGAAAGTGGACTCAACCTACTTTTTTGCTTACTGTAGCATAGGCCTTCGTCGGGCTTTCGTCCCTTCGCCTATAGACGGCGGCTTGGCTTCGCTATCGCTCATGACTTGGTCGATGTATAACTAATGCAAGTTAATTATACATTTTATTTGACATTAAGATATACTCCCTCTGTCCCTATTTAGTTGTTCATATTTCCTCTTTTAGTTGTCCCTATTTAGTTGTCCATTTTGACAAATCAAGAAAGGACAACAATTTTTTTCCTATTATACCCTTATTTAAATAAAGTTGTCATAAATAAAATAAATAAACTTATGAACCTCCTAGCATTGATTAGTTATCTTGAGTGAATTTATTTTGGAATTGTAAATTGTACTATAAGGGTAAAATTGTAACTTCACTATGCTAATCATTGTTGCCTTAATATGTGTGTCATTTCTAAAGTGGACAACTAAATAGGGACGGAGGGAGTATATAACTAATATATGCAAATCCATAGTATTAGTAATGTAAAAGTTAGTTCAATGAAAGTGCTTGTTGTTTCAAAATTCTGTTGTCACACCACGAGCCTACACCCTGGATGTGGTTGGCACTCGAAGGCCATTGCTGGCCTCAAGCGAACCCTTGGCCTGGCTCACTAACTCAGCGGAAAACTTAACTCATCACATACACATTTATGAAGTAACTAGAATGTTTTAAAGGAACATTCAACTGGCCATTAAGGAAAACTCAAGTATTTAACATATGAAATGAAAAGTAAAGACAAATGAATTAACTAACTGACTGTATGTCTGTCTATGAAGCCTCTAAACAACTGAGATGGATGTCGGGACAAGTCCACGACATCCTAATGAACTAATACTAAAACTGAAAGCAATGAAAAAGGAGTCATCTGGAATGCAAAGAGGCTCACCAACAGACTCTGAACTGCTCACTGGATCAACGATGCGCCGGATGCCAATCCTAGTTACCTGTGTCTGCATCATAATAAGATGCAAGACAACTATTATCAGTACATTGAATATACGAGTATGCGAGTTGAAATGCTAAACACAACTTAAGCTTGAAAAGAAAATGAAGAACTAACCTGGCTAAACTCAACTCAACATAACTGAACTCATTTCAATATAAAACAGTTTTAAAACAAGTGCAATATAAAGAAAAGTTCTTTAAAACATGATGTCAATTCTGGGCGTATGCAAAGATACACTAAAACTCTGGAATGTATGTAAAAATACAAACAACAGTGTATATAAGAATACAAATAACTTCTGTAGGAGTTTCTCTAACCGACAACCATCATTTAAGAGTTATAGTGATGATACAACGATCTTCCTCACGCTGCCAGCGCATCCTATACCTTGCCACATACATAAGACCTGAACTGCTAAGTGGATACACTAGTCTATGCGAAAAGGATTCATCTAAAAAGTATGACCCTTTTCTACCCATGATGGCTACATGATTTATGGAGGTTGTGGCCTCTCTGAATGCTCCCCCATATCCGTGCTCAATAATACTCCCAAAATATGATACTAGCTCTTTATGTTTAAAAACATACTTCTTTTGTGATTTAAGATTAGTGCTCAAAAACTTAACTCAAAGGCTATCTTGGAAATCAAAGTTTCCCCTTTTGCTTCATTTAGAAAGCGATTTCTCTTTTCTGAAAACTAGCCTGAAGGCCTTTTGGAAATCGAGGTTTCCTTTCTTGTTTAAATGTGAAAACATTTTAAACCCTTTTGGGAATACATAGTCCCCATATACTTTTGAAGAAATGGACTCCAAACTTTATTATTTACTCAACTTGAACTTTAAGTCTTAAAACAAAGTTAAAACATTTATAAAAGACTTTTGAAAACTTTGAAGGACTTCCCTTAACTTGACTCTTGACTTTGATCTTAACCGCTCTTGACTTGACTCGTAACTGGTCCTTGAATTGAAGTATGGATTCAAGGATTGTGATTTGTGATTAGAAATATCTCATGATGTTTAGGAATGATTTTAGATAGCGAAACAAGAGAAAAGACCAAAAATTAATATTTGAGGGTAGCTCCGCGACGTGGAGAAGCTTTTAAAATTTAGTTTTGAAAATGACTTTTGAGGCAGAAGACTCTGTGACGGCTCCGCGACGCGGATAAGCTTTTAAAATTTAGTTTCGAAAATGACTTTTGAGGCAGAAGACTCTGTGACGGCTCCGCTATGCGAAACGAAAATTTCCAATTCTGGGAACCAGCTCCGCGACACGCCACCACTACTAGATTTCGTTCGACGAAATTTCTTCGTCGTTTTCCAGCCCCAATTCACCCAAACTCGGTTCTTTTTCTTAAATTACTTTTAGATACAGATACCCAGCAAATGTACCTAAGAACCTAACTCGAAACGACTCTATAATACGACGTAATGATTTCAGAAACCTCCCAACTCAATCAAATTCAAGAACAATATATGAATTCAAGCATAGGTATTAAGATCATCAATATTCAAGCTCCTTTAGGATGAATCCAACTGAAATAAATATGCTTGGCACGTGGGAAAACGATCCCAACGTTATGGAAGCCTCACATACCTGTTGGGAATAAACCCTTGGCGAAAATCCCAACTATCTTGATCGACCTTGATGAATCTTGCCCTTTCTCCTTTTTCTTTTCTCTTCTCCTTAGCCCTAGCATGAAATTCCAAATTCTAAAACTAACTAAAATCTGATTTGACCCATATTAAACTCCTAAAAAGGATTAAAATAATAGGGCTATGAAAAGACTAAAATACCCTTTAAAAATCCGGATGGGACATTTCCTTAATCCAACAACCCTACTTCCAAAGGGAATAACTTACTCATACGAACTCGGAATCGCACAAACTTGGCAGCGTTGGAAAGATAATTCCAAGAGCTTTCCAACCATATCTCTATCTACACCTAACACATCCTGAGCTAGGAGTTATGGTCGTTTGAAGTTGACTACAAACTCATTTTTCCTAACTTAAACAATTTTCCAGATTTTTCATTCTTTCCAAAAATGACTATTTCCAGTTCTTAGCTTCTTCCTAGCTATTTCAATTTGTGAGATGTTACAATATCTCCCTCTTGGGAACATTCGTCCTTGAATGAGATTACTCTTACTAGGCTAAGGTTGGTAACATCAAGTTCAAACACCCAACAAGCAAATGCAAACAAACAACATGCTCACTTATAATTTAAAGAGTACTAAGAAGAGAATTAGTACCTTGGTCTACATTTTCTCCGGACTCGAAGAGATGTGGATATCTCTTCTTCATGTCCTCTTCAGCTTCCCAAGTAGTTTCCTCAACGAATTGATTCCTCCAAAGGGCTTTGATTGATGCTACCTCTTTTGTTCTCAACTTGCGAACTTGGCGATCTAGAATCTGAACATGATCCTCATAAGATAAGCTATCCTTGATCTTAATATTTTCAGTTGGTATGATCAATGAAGGATCGCCCATGCATTTCTTCAACATGGAGATGTGAAACACCGGATGAACCGCGACCAACTCTTGTGGTTGCTCCAACTCATAAGCTACTTTGCCAATCCTCTTGGATATTCGATAAGGTTCAATATACCAGGGACTAAGTTTCCCTTTCTTACCAAACCTCATAACACCTTTCATGGGTGAAACTTTTAGATATACCCAATCATCTACTTCTAACTCTAATGCCCTTCTCTTGGCATCAGTGAAGGATTTCTGACGACTCTGTGCCTTTTTCAACCTCTCTTGAATCACTTTCACCTTCTCCATAGATTGATGGACTAAATCTGGTCCTATCAACCTTGCTTCACCATCTTCAAACCATCCAATAGGAGATTTGCATCTTCTCCCATAAAGAGCTTCATATGGAGCTATCTGGATGCTAGAGTGATAACTATTCTTGTATGCAAATTCAATAAGGGGTAGGTGATCATCCCAATTACCTTTGAAATTGATCACACAGGCCCTCAACATATCTTCTAATGTCTGAATAGTGTGTTGTGCTTGTCCATCTGTCTGAGGATAAAAAGCAGTACTTAAGTTGTCACGCCTCGAGCCTAAACCCTGGGCGGGATTGGCACTCGAAGACCATTTCTGGCCCTAATCGAACCCTTTTCCTGGCTTACCTAACTCAGTGGAAGACTTAACTCAATGAAACATTCTCAAATAATAACTTAAAGAATAATAAGTTGGCCAAAATGGCACTTAAGTCTTAAACAACATCTGAAAGATAAAGAAAGACATCTGAACTAATAACTATCTGACTGTCTATGAAGCCTCTAAAATACTAAGATGGATGTTGGGACAAACCCCGCAACATCCTAATAAATGAAAGACTGAAAGCGAATAAAAGAGTCCTCCGGAATGCAAGGAGGCTCACCACTGACTCTGAGTTGCTCAACTGGATCAACGAGGTGCTGGATGATGATCCTGGTTACTTGCGTCTGCATCATAATAAGATGCAGGCCAACTGGCATCAGTACATTGAATGTACGAGTATGCGAGTTGGAATGCTAAACCACACATAGGCTAGAAGGAATCTGAAAGAAATTGAATAACTTACCTGTCTCACTCAACTCAACCTGATTGACTCATTTTAATATAAAGCAATTTAAAGCAAGTGCAATATAAAGAAAAGTTGTTTAAAACATGTTATAAACTCTGTGTGTATGCAAAGATACAATAAATCTGAGATGTATGTAAAAATACAAATGAACTGATGTATATAGAAATACAATAACTGTTGTGGAGTTTCTCTAACCGAAAACCATCACATAAGAGCTATAGTGATGATACAACGATCAACCTCATGCTGCCAGAGCATCCTATACCCAGCCAAAGGTATAAAACCTGAACTGCCTAATGGATCCACTAGTCTAATTTGAAAAAAAGATTCATTTAAAAAGTATGAACCTCTTCTACCCATGATGGCTACATGGTTCTATGGGGGCTGTAGGTTCTTTGAACGCTCCCCCAATTCGGTGCTCAATACTACTCCCAAAAATGTACTGGCTCTTATGTTTTTTAAAATATATTTCCTCTGTGATTTGAGATTAGTGCTCAAAACTTAGCTCAAAGGCTATCTTGGAAATCTAAGTTCCCCTGCTTGCTTCATTTAGAAAGCTATTACTCTTTTCTGAAAACTAGCCCGAAGGCTCTTTGGAAATCCCAGTTTCCATTCTTATTTAAATGTGAAAACATTTTAAATCTCTTTGGGAATACTTAGTCCCCATATACTTTTGAAGAAATGAACTTCAAACTTTACTATTTACTCTTTACTCAACTTGAACTTTAAGTCTTAAAACAAAGTTAAAACATTTGGAAAAATTTTTTGGAAACCTCTAAGAACTCATGTTTATGGATGATTTCATGATGTTTAGATGTATTTTAGAATGTTAGAATCGATTAGGAAACATAGGTACATCACTTAGGAACACATACGAGAATGTGGGGAACGAATGGGGAGAACTGGCGTCCTTGGCGCTTTGAGAGGCGTGGGGCGCCAGGCCCCAAACCTCAGAGAGCTGGGTGGGGCGCTCTGGCTGGGGCGAAGCGCCAGAAGCCAAACCTCAGAGAACATTTTGGGGCGCGCTGAGAGGCGCGACGCCCCAACCCCTGTACCCAGGTGTTCTCGACTTTTCTCCTTCGTTTTTTCATCTCTAAACCCTCCAAACTTCCATGATACTTTCCCCCAAACCCCTAGGATCAATTTTACCCTCAATATACAACCAATCTAACTCACAAAACAACCCGAAAACATGAATCAATTCAACACTAGGCATTCAACAATCAATCCACAAGAATTCAACAATGTTCTTCAAGAACTTCACTTTCTTAACATTCAAACAACTACAATTTCGCTGAATTGAAACAAGTTAGTGTGTGGGTGAACTAACCGAACACAAAAGAAATCTCACATACCTTTATAGGGATCACCCCGACGAATTCCACTCGCAATCTTGAATGATCTTGGCTAATTCTTGCCTTCTTCTCCCGTTCTTTCTTTCTTTCTCTCTTCTCCAAGCCCTAAGCATATTCTAACTTTTCAAAAATGAATTAAGTTTTGTTTTTACCCCTATTAATCCCTAAAAACGAATTAGGAAATTAATTAGAGAAAAGACTACTTTGCCCTTCCCTAAATCCGGATTGAAACTATCCTCAATCCAACAGCCCAACTTTCGGAAGGCATATCTCACTCATACAATGTCGAAATCGTGCAATATTGGCGGCGTTGGAAAGATATCTCCAAGGGATTTCCAAGCATATCAAGATCTGCTTCTAAATTCTCCTGAGCTAGGAGTTATGGCTGTTTGAAAATGGCCAAAACTCACTTTCTTAACTTAGACAAAATTTCCATATTTCCTTATTCTTTCCAAAAATCAATATTTTCATATTTTAATCTCTTTATAGTCGTTTCTAGGTGCGAGATGTTACATAAGTTCACCTATGAACCCAAACCCTTCTGAAAAGATTTCCAGAATTGTGCAGTAAACTGTGTACCTCTATCTGAAATAATGGAGACTGGGACTCCATGAAATCTTACCATTTCCTGAATATATAACCTGGAATAATCCTCTGCTGAATGGGTAGTCTTTACCGGCAAAAAGTGGGCTGATTTTGTCATTCTGTAGACAATCACCTAAATAGAATCATGTTGCCTGCGAGACCTTGGTAAACTTATGATGAAGTCCATATTAATTATCTCCCACTTCCATTCCGTAAGTTCTATATTCCAAGACAAACCACCGGACCTTTGGTGCTCTACTTTAACTTGTTGGCAATTTGGGCACTTAGCAACAAATTCTGCAATGCCCTTCTTTAAACTATTCCACTAATATATCTCTTTCAAATCGTGATACATCTTTGTGGAACCCGGATGAATGAAATATCTGGAGCTATGAGCTTCCTCCATGATCTTCTCTTGAAGTCCATCCACCATTGGTACACACAAGCTACCTTGATATTTCAATACGCCATCTCCCCCTTGTTCAAAAGCTAATTCTTTTTGCTTATGAACATTTGCCTTCAATTCAGGAAAAATAGGATCTTGTTCTTTCTTTACTCTTACTTCTGAAACTAATGATGATTTAGCCCTATTCATCATCACTACTACTCCTTCTGTGGAATCCATAAGTCTGACTCCCAGACGTGCAAGTCTATGCACATATTTCGCTAACTTTCTCTTTTCTGCCTCAACATGGGTGGTACTACCTATAGACAACCTGCTTAAAGCATCAGTTGTCATGACCCGGGAGCACCCCCAAGTCGTAACAAGGCGTACTCGACCCCGAAGGGGTCTTATACAAGTCACATAGTCATTCATTGCATTCAATAATGAAAATAGTGCGGAATAATAAAAAAAAAACTTATTTACATCCACACATTTAAACTTCTTAAAACAACTTTAAAAACACACAGCGGAAGTCTAAGTTTCACATGGCCATCTTAGACACAGTCGCAAAACATAAGTAGGGACACGGCCCTTTACAATCAAAAGAAGTCTATTACATGAACAAAAGAACTTAAAAGTCTTGTCCTCGAATCCATGAGGACATACCAAGTCTTGGAGGAAAGCAATCCAACACTTCAAACTAGCTAGGAGGGATCACTTGCCGGAACCTACACTTAGAGTAAAAATATGAAGAATATGGGTTAGTACACAAAATGAACTAAGTATGATGACCATGCAAAACATGCTTAAAAAGGGACATTTTAGTTAGAAACCATGCATTATGCCACCTTTTTGAAATATCATGAACAATAGCATAAAAGACATACAAGACAAGCATAACATCAAGTAAGTCATAATATCACCTTTAAACAATATCAACATGAAAACTTTTACCTTGGACCTTCACCTCAAGAAACCCTTATGCTATACCTCGTGCAATGTATGGATGACGTCCCATACCACCATCCATACTAAGGCACCACATTTAGGTCACTTAAAATAACTTATCATTCCTTTCTTTCACATTTGCACAATATTCATACATAAGAGGTATATCATTAATTAAGACATGACAAGGGAAAATAACTCGTAATATAACCCAAGTATAACATGCATAACATATTAAGCATTTAAGAGTCAACATTCTTTAATAACCTCATTTAGGGTACATTCATGTCACAGTCATTAGGATTTAGAGAAACTCACTATGACCCTCTCCAAGCCTACTCGTGCAATGTATAAGTAGCATCCCATACTACTACCTACACTTTGTAGAACCTGTCAAGAAACCATAATGAAATCTCACATGATGGGAAGTAAGCGTTTAACCGACATAGACCATGAGAGCTTGTCATGGAATCCGGTGTCATGAATCCCCACACCGAAAAGAGGTGGTCTACTTGCCTAAGGAAGACCGGTATATATAGCTTAATGGATCCACTAGCTTCCTATGCGGGCACATAGTTTATGGGATAAGGTAGACGATCATTGAAACTCATGCCTAACTGTCGGGGGAGTTTCCATCTAACCAAATCCGCTCGGTGCTTAGCCTACATTCCCATAGAATAGTTCATTACTTTGACATCATCACACATGAAAGGGTGCCATAAGCCTACCGATTCAAGGTACATTATTTAACACATGAAAGGGTGCCATAAGCCTACCGATTCAAGGTACATTTAGGAAAGCTCATTAACTCCTCTTGAAAGGGTGCCATGGGCCTACCGATTCAAGTCTCATCATTAACCTTCATGGAAAGGTGCCATAGGCCTACCGAATCCAAGGTTCATTACTTATCATTAATGGAAGGGTGCCATTAGCCTACCGATCCAAGGTTCATTATAAGCATGTGTGGAAGGGTGCCATAAGCCTACCGATCCAAGGATTCAACAATCAACAATATAATCATTTATACAAGAAAATGATGCATAAGCCCTACCAATTCAAGGTATACTTTATATTGAAGAATCCTTCATATTATATCATCAACATTCATGAGTGTCATCAACACATCTCTGGATTTCCATACATCTCATAACTCAAACTTTAAAGCATCGATTCATCAATTCTCCATAGTTGGACATTTTGTCAAACAGCTTGAAGGCATGTAATGGAATCAAAGAGCATGGAAAATAGGGTAGTAATTATGCAACCAAACCAGTGAACAACCTACAACAACACCTTTACATTCATAACATGATCACATTATCTTCATTGAATTCTCATTCGTATAATGTCATGATAACACTCCAATTTCTCATACTATGCCTTTAAGGCCATAAGCCTCACATACCAATACACCAACAATACACCATAAAATAAGCATGGGTAATGACATACTTCAACAATCTAAAGAGCTTTAAACAAGTTTGATTCATATACATTCATTATCTAGCAACCCACTTCATAAAGGCATAAACTAGGAATAGAGAGAAATCATGGGTTCATGGAGTATTTTCATCTTAAATCGTCAATACAACAACAATATAACCATAAAGTGCCATTAGAAACCTTTTAAAACCATTTGGTGGAAGAACCCATGAGATTGAGTGAAAACCTAGATTTTTCATACTTTGAAATAACTTTGGATTTGGCTCCTTGAATGGAAAATTAGACAAGGATCAAGACCACCATACCTTTGCTATGATCTCCCATGAAATTTGATGAAGAAAGCGTTGAATCCAAAGCCCTAGCTCCCACTTCTTCTTCTTCTTAAATGGAGGATTGTAGAGAGGGAAATGTTTTTAGGGATGGGAATGAACTAATGGTATATAGAAAATAATATAAGTCCTTTGAAAAAAATGGTCCAACACTTAGAAAAAATTTCAGGCGGGTGAACAGTAAATGAACAGTAAAATCAGCTACTGGAATTTGCCTTTTTCTGCCGGATAGATTTTACGAAAATGGGCATAACTTCTTCGTCCGAACTCCGAGGTGAAACGAAGTGAGTTAGGTAGCTAACTCAAAGGGCTTTCCATGGATATATTATTGGCCACCCAAATAATTTGTGTGCTAGGAGATATGACCCTCCAAAGTAGACCCTCGAAAAAGGCTTCACTTGGAAATTTCGGATTTTGATACGGTTGCTCTAAAATTTGGGTTAGACCCATTTCCCACTCAATTTGACCCCCTAAACAAGAATATGAAGTCGTATTTTCGAAAAATGAAACGGATCTTTTAATATACAGCTAAACAAGTTTTCGGTAACTTCCGAAGCACATTTTTAAGAACTTTTGGGTCAAATTCAAATATAATCATTTCATTAAGTTCTCGACTCCAAACTCACATGTGAGGCTCTAGTTTTACTCTATCATTTTCCGAGTCGTTACATCAGTAACAACATTAGCCTTACCTGGGTGGTAAAGAATACTCATGTCATAATCCTTGAGTAATTCTAACCACCTCTTATGTCTGAGATTGAGCTCATTCTGAGTGAACACATACTGAAGGCTCTTGTGATCGGTGAACACATCCACATGAACACCATAAAGATAATGACACCATATTTTCTAAGCAAATACTAGAGCAGCCAATTCTAAGTAATGGGTTGGGTAGTTCTTCTCATGAACTTTCAATTGTCTAGAGGTATAAGCGATAACTTTGTCATTCTGCATTTACACACAACCCAATCCAACTCTAGATGCATCACAATACACCACAATACCTTGCATACCTTCTGGTAAGGTCAATATTGGGGCAGTAGTTAACCTCTTTTTCAATTCCTAGAAGCTTTTCTCACAAGCTTCAGACCATTGAAACTTAACTGTTTTGTGAGTCAATTTGGTCAAAGGGGACAAAATAGACGAGAACCCCTCTACGAACCTTCTATAATATCCAGCCAAACCTAAGAAACTCCTAATATCAGTTAGAGATGTGGGTCTAGGCCAACTATGCACTGCCTCTATCTTTTGGGTATCAACTCTAATTCTATAACCGAAAACTATGTGGCCTAAGAACGCCACAAACTCAATCCAAAACTCACATTTTGAGAACTTAGCATATAACCCCTTATCTTTCAAAGTCTAAAGAACTATTTTGAGATGACTAGCATGATCTTCTTCATTCCTTGAATAGATTAGTAAGTCATCAATGAAGACGATAACAAACATATCTAAATAAGGTTTGAAGACTCTATTCATAAGATCCATGAACGATGCAAGTGCATTGGTCAAACCAAATGACATGACCAGAAACTCATAGTGACCATAATGGGTCCTGAATGTTGTCTTTGGAATATCACATTTCCTTACTTTCAACTGATGGTAGCCAAATCTGAGGTCTATTTTCGAAAAACAAGAAGCACCCTGAAGCTGATCAAAAAAATCATCAGTTCTCGGAAGAGGATACTTGTTCTTGATGGTAACCTTGTTCAATTGACGGTAATCTATACACATCCTAAGAGAACCATCTTTCTTTCTCACAAACAAGACCGGAGCGCCCCAAGGTGAGAAACTTGGTCGTATAAAGCCCTTATGTAATAGATCATTCAACTGCTCTTTAAGCTCTTTCAACTCTGTTGGTGTCATTCTATATGGCAGAATAGATATAGGGCGAGTATCTGGAAGAAGGTCTATGCCGAAGTCTATCTCTCTCTCAGGAGGGACTCTGGGAAGATCATCTGGAAAGACTTCTGGAAACTCTCTTATTACTGAAACTGACTCAATAAGAGGTATCTCAACACTAGAGTCATTAACTCAGACTAAGTGATAGGCACACCCCTTAGAAACTAACTTATTTACCTTAATGTATGAAATGAAACGACTCTTAGGCACTGCTGAATTGCTTTTCCACTCTAAGACTGGCTCATTTGGAAATTGAAACTTGACAACTCGAGTTCTACAATCAACTGAGGCATAACAGGCATGAAGCCAGTCCATACCAAGAATGACATCAAAATCTACCATATCTAACTCAACTAGATCAGCCATGGTACTCTTGTTATTGACAAAAACTGGACAATCACGATAGACTCTCTTTGCTAGAATCGACTCACCAACAAGTGTAGAAACACTGAATAGTTCACTAAGTTGCTCAGGAATAACATCAAAATTCATAGCAACATAAGGAGTTACAAAAGATAAACTCGCTCCTGGGTCTAGCAAAGCATAAACAGTAAAGTCTAAGACTTGGATCATACCAGTGACAACATCTGGTGAATCCTCTTGCTCTTGGCAACTGTTAATAGCATATAAGCGGTTTGTTCTTCTGCCAGTACCGGAAGCAGCCCCTCTAGGTGCAGCTCTGTCTAGTGGAGCAACTGAAGAAAACTGGGCTCTATTGCCCTCATTACCATTTCCCTGCCTGTTCTTTGGACACTCTCGCATGAAATGCCCACTCTGACCACACTTGAAACAACCAGTGGAGCCTTCACGACAAATACCTGAATTGCTTCTACCACACTTGGCACATTCAGGAGGCTTACTACCCTCTTGTGCCATGCTACCCTGAGAATAAGCAGGTTTAGCTCTGAAGTTCTTATTATTGTACTCACATTTGTTCTTAGCTGCAGGTGCACTAGAAGATGATGGAGCAGGGCCCTTCTGTTTCTATTGGAAGGATGACCGGTTGGCATTAATCTTCTGCTGCCCGGACTCATTCCCTGTCTTAGCCCTTTTGTTCTTAAACTCTCCTTTATCCCTCAATTTCTCTTTCTCTACCTGTTGCACATAGACCATCAACCTTGAGATATCCATGTCACCTATCAGCATTGCGGCCCTACCTTCCTTATTTGACAGACGAGCAAACTCGTCAACAAACAAGCTTATTCTACTCCTCATGTCCGCAACCATTTCCGAAGCATAACGGGACAATTGGGTGAATTTCAACCCACATTCATGAACGCTTAGATAATCCTGCTTAAGTGTGAGGAACTCACATACCTTAGCCTATTTCAGTTCTTGGGGAAAGAAACGCCCCAAGAAAGCCTCCTCAAAACAGGCCCAACCCTGAACGTGGTTGGCACTCGATGATCATTGTTGGCCTCAAGCGAACCCTTGGCCTGGCTTACTAACTCAGCAGAAAACTTAACTCATACACATTTATGAAGTAACTAGAATGTTATAAAAGAACATTCAACTAGCCATTAAGGCAAACTCAAGTATTTAACTTATGAAATGAAAAGTAAAGACAATCGAACTAACTAATTGACTTTCTGTCTATCTATGAAGCCTCTAAACAACTGAGATGGATGTCGGGACAGGCCCACGACATCCTAATGACTAATACTAAAATTGAAAGCAATGAAAAAAGAGTCCTCTGGAATGCAAAGAGGCTCACCAACAGACTCTGAACTGCTCACTGGATCAACGATGCGCTAGATGCCGATCCTAGTTACCTGTGTCTGCATCATAATAAGATGCAAGCCAACTAGCATCAGTACATTGAATGTACGAGTATGTGAGTTGGAATGCTAAACACAACTTAAGCTTGAAAAGAAAATGAAAGGAAACTGAAGAACTTACCTGGCTCAACATAACTGAACTCATTTCAATATAAAGCAGTTTTAAAACAAGTGCAATATAAAGAAAAGTTGTTTAAAACATGATGTCAACTTTGGCGTATGCAAAGACAAACTAAAACTCTGAAATGTATGTAAAAATACAAACAACAGTGTATATAAGAATACAAATAACTTCTGTGGGAGTTTCTCTAACCGACAACCATCATTTAAGAGCTTTAGTGATGATACAATGATCTTCCTCATGCTGCCAGCACATCCTATATCTTGCCACTGGTATTAGACCTGAACTACTAAGTGGATCCACTAGTCTATGCGAAAATGATTCATCTAAAAAGTATGACCCTTTTCTACCCATGATGGCTACATGGTTTATGGGGGCTGTGGGTTCTCTGAACGCTCCCCCATATCAGTGCTCAATACTACTCCCAAAATATGATACTAGCTCTTCATGTTTAAAAACATACTTCTTCTGTGATTTGAGATTAGTGCTAAAAAACTTAGCTCAAAGGCAATCCTGGAAATCAAAGTTTCCCCTTTTGCTTCATTTAGAAAGCGATTTCTCTTTTCTGAAAACTAGCCCGAATGCCCTTTGGAAATTGAGGTTTCCTTTCTTGTTTAGATGTGAAAATATTTTAAACCCTTTTAGGAATACATAATCCCCATATACTTTTGAAGAAATGGACTTCAAACTTTAATCTTTACTCAACTTGAACTTTAAGTCTTAAAACAAAGTTAAAACATTTATAAAAGACTTTTGAAAACTTTGAAGGACTTCCATTAACTTGACTCTTGACTTGGATCTTAACTGCTCTTGATTTTACTCTTAACTAGTCCTTGAATTGAATTATGGATTCAAAAATTGTGATTTGTGATTGGAAATATCTCATGATGTTTAGGAATGATTTTAGATAGCTAAACATGAGAAAAGACCAAAAATCAATATTTGAGGGTGGCTCCACGACGCGGAGAAGCTTTTAAAATTTAGTTTCGAAAATGACTTTTGAGGCAGAAGACTCCGTGACAGATCCGCGATGCGGAGAAGCTTTTAAATTTTTGTGTCGAAAATGAAGTTTGAGGCAGAAGACTCCGTGAGGGCAGACGCGACGTGAAACGAAAATTCCCAATTCTGGGAACCAGCTCCGCGACGTGCCACCACTGCTAGATTTTGTTCGACAAAATTTCTTCTTCGTTTTCCAACCCCAATTCACCCAAACTCGATTCCTTTTCTTAAATTACTTTTAGATACAGATACCCAGTAAATGTACCTAAGAACCTAACTCGAAACGCCTCTATAATACGACGTAACGATTTCAGAAACCTCCCAAACTCAGTCAAATTCAAGAACAATATATGAATTCAAGCATAGGTATCAAGATCATCAATATTCAAACTCATTTAGGACAAATCCAACTGAAATAAATATGCTTGGCACGTGGGAAAACGATCCCAACGTTATGGAAGCCTTACATACCTGGTGGGAATAAACCCTTGATGAAAATCCCAACTATCTTGATCAATCTTGATGAATCTTGTCCTTTCTCCTTCTTCTTTTCTCTTCTCCTTAGCCCTAGCGTGAAATTCCAAATTTTAATACTGACTAAAATCTGATTTGACCCATATTAAACTCCTAAAAATGGATTAAAATAATAGGGCCACGAAAAGACTAAAATACCCTTTAAAAATTCGGATTGGACATTTCCTTAATCCAACAACCCTATTTCCAAAGGGCATAACTTACTCATACATACTTGGAATCGCGCAAACTTGGAGGCGTTGGAAAGATCATTCCAAGAGATTTCAACCATATCTGAATCTACACCTAACTCATCCTGATCTAGGAGTTATGGTCGTTTGAAGTTGACTAAAAACTCATTTTTCCTAACTTAAACAATTTTCCAGATTTTGCATTCTTTCCAAAAATTACTATTTCCAGTTCTTAGCTTCTTCCTAGCTATTTCAATTTGCGATAAGTTACATCTGCTAAGCTAAAGGTAGTCTTTACTACGTGGTTATAACTGCAAAACGGGCTAAGCACCATAGATAGACTCAAAAAGGGTAGATGTTGATTTGAAGTGTGTGTTGTGCCAACTCCATCCTGAATCCAGAGATCATATGTATACAAGTTATTTTTATAGTCATTTGGAACCAATATGTCTTGAGAATCATAGGCTCTGCTAAGGGGAAACTCAAATTACTCAAATCTTTAATTTGGTATATACTGAGTATGTCTATGCTATCGAGATTGAGAGAAACCAAAAGATCTTTGAGAAGAAAAGCAAGAATTGGGAATCTATTGTAAGGGAGATCGCTTATATTTGTTATGTTAGGGCTAACCAGAAAACTATGCAACACATTCATCAATTTATCTATGAGCTTGCTAACTTAGTTTTCCTTTGGTTCACGTTGTCTTTGTTTTGAGAATAACAAGTTGTGTCATGGTTTAGTTATTGGTTTTGTAATTGGTACAAAATTGGTGATTAATATAATCTTGTTAGTTACAAAAAAAAAGTAATGTAAAGGTTTTAATGACTAAAGACACAATTGTCCTTCAATACTTTTTCCACACTATTTACTCTTCATATATATGTGCAGGTTATTTTTTAAAATAAATATTTTATAAAGAAATTATGTAATGCATGTTATTTATAATACACCAAATCAAACAATGCATAAGAAATAAGCTTATCATAATTAATGCAAATATCACTTATCCAAACATTAATATTAATACACAATATGCAACACTATTCTTAAACACCTAATCCATACTACTGATCATATATTTTGATTATTGTACACCTATTTATTATTGTAAATCGTTAGAATGTCAAACTTTATTCAAAATAAATCAAATAAGAATTAATCTAAACTGCTATAGTATATAGTATGTATTTCTCATTTAGATTTTCTATATTAGTCATTATTTATTACTTTTAAAAATTATTATTATTAATGACAAAATTAAAAATATGCAATTATATTTTTATTTTTTAAATTATAATTATTTGAAATATTTTATTTTAGTAAGAGAGGCATAGAGAGTAATTTAAATACTAGGAGTGGTAGATAGCAAGTCTTTGTCTTTGATCTCGAATTGACTTGAATAGGATATTTGCACCGACTAATGGGCACGTTCCTCTTTTACGATTGCTAGTCACACAAGTATTAAAAACACTTCTAAATTTAATTTTATTAGTTTTGTCTTTAAATTATTGATTGTCTTAAAAATATTTTTTACTTAATTAGTTAAACTTACATTCTTGATTTGTCGTGTGACACAGCTTGTGGTCTCAAACTCTTGTAGGAACATGAGACTCGTACTAAAAAGGTCAGAGCAGTGTTTGAAACACCCTTAAATTTGACGAAAATTAAGGGGCATATTTCACTCATATTGCAAGATCAAAAGTGTATTTAAGTTCTGTTAGTCAAGTTAAAAAATATTTTTAAGAGTGTTGTTAATAGTTCGAAAATGAATGCAAGTATTCACGCCTAGTTTAAAATTATTTACAATACTTCTCCCGCGTAAAAATAGTAAGGATAAATAATTTATGAATAGTATCTCAAATCTCAAAGAGGAAAAATCTCCAGTCATTTATTTAGCAGGCATTTGACTATAACATTTGAGATCCAAATTTAAATTTTTTATTTGCAATCAGTATTTGTTTCTGAAATTTGAACAAAACTCTAATTTTTAATTCATATCATAATTTAAAATCTCAAATTCTCTAAAAAAGATATTCTAATTTTAAATTAACATCATAATTTGAAATTTCACATTCTCCAAATAAATAGAATTCCAAAATTCAAGTTATATTTTTAATTTTAAAAAGATAAATAAAAACAGGCTCATAAATTTATATTCTATATATATAAAAAAAAAAAAAAAGATTCATCATTTATTGTAAAAGTGACCATCCAACCTACTTTACTCTCTAGTTTCTACTTTTATCTCGAAGGTTATATAAAACATGTCTTTTCACTTAAATACAAATCAACAAAATGAATGAACCTATAATAAACAAAAATAAACACAACACAAAAGACAAAATGAGAGAAACTCTTGAAGATAAACTTAGCCCGAACATATAATTAGGGGTATATTTAAACTATTTTTTATAGTATAGAAGTATATTTGGTCCTTTGCCATTAAAAAAACAATTAATGATGAGGGATAATATCTATTGTTTAAAGTTGAGGAAGAAGTTTGATTTTTAAAGCAAAATCAAGACGTAAATAATTTTCCACCATATAAATTAGAAATCATTACAGGCCCATGTCTTACGGATATTACTCAACTCTGTTAAATACTTCTTTCATTTTCATTTGTTGATGTTTGATTTGGTCTATACTTATTAAGAAATAATAATAAATAAAGGTAATTTTATTATATCATCCTTATTATTTATAAGTCATTCTTAATTACAAGATTAAAAAATAAATATAAATTAATAAATTATCTCTTAATTTTCAAACTAAATAATAAAGTTGGACAATTACTTTTGGTGCATTCAACCGGAGTAACTCATACAAACTAGTGTTGCAATTGACGAAAAATTATACTAATACCATACTATGAAAGTGACGTACAATTTATTGAAGAGTAACTAAAGTTACAATCTAATTATGGCTATGAATATATCATACGTCAATCAGTGAATCCACCATATTTAATGTGTTAGATGAATTTCATAAAGTTATTTAAATGCTTGCAAAGATATGGCAGATGAACTTGTCCCCTCTATTTAATTTGTGTTGAAAACGAGCTTCATTCCTTTATGACATAATTTCCACCTAAAAAAAGATATTTCCACAAAATCTTCAAGTTTTTGACATTCAAATTTCTAAAAACTGAGTTTGTTAACTGCTCTCTTCATTTATTTTTATTTGTTTACTGCTCTCTATGTTCAATAATAGTCATTCAATATTGACTTGACACACATCTTAAGAAACAATAAAGGGAAAAATGATTAATATACCCCCGAACTATCATAAATGGTATGTAGATACCATCCGCATATTTTTGGGACATTGATGCTCTTGCCGTCCAAAAACTAGAATATATATACCCTTTATACTAATGGATATACACGTGTCATAATTTTATACACCATCCCGACATTTATTAAATATCAGATCGACGGATAAGATTGTGTCACTTGTCCCTATTTAGTCTTCCGTTAGAGTAAATGGCATATATGCTCTAGTTTTTGGACTGCATGGGCACCAATGTCCCAAAAGTATGACGGAGGGTATTGCATACCATTTACGATAATTCGGGGTATATTTATCCTTTTTTCCAACAATAAATAATAGGGGTAATATTACTATATTATCCTTGTCTTTATTAAATTTAATGTTTTAAAAAATGTGTTAGATGATTAATAGTTGTATTTAACAACAAGGATAAAATAAACACAACATGTAAATTATCTTTTGATTTTCTAAATTGGACAAATATTGTTGGACAACAATTTTTAGTATAGTGGATAACTATTAAAAATATTCCTACATCCAACAATAGTTGTCCACTATACTATTTTGAGATGTCCAACAATACTTGTCAACTTTATGAAATCAATAAATAAATTTATACTTAGTTCCTAATTTAGCCATATCATTAATTATAGTCACTTCTCTATTACATTTCTCAAGATATTATATTTATTATATTCAAAGCGGGATATACTAAAATTATCCTTCCATTTATAATATCTTAAAAAGTGTGAAAAGTCAATAATGAACAAGTATTATTGGACAGAGGTAAGTGTGGCAACGGTACCGTGACTATCGTACCGGCACCTACCGTAACCGGACTGAAATCGACATCATTCGCAAGGAAAACAGTCGAAACCGAAACGGAACCGGTACCGGCACTACCGACATTTTTGGTCCTATGGGCTGCTCCAGTTTTGTTTGTTCAGAAGAAAGATGGTTCCCTCTATATGTGTATTGACTATTGGCAATTGAACAAGATTACCATTAAAAACAAATATCCTCTCCCAAGGATAGATGACTTATTTGATCAACTTCAAGGAGCAAATTACTTCTCTAATATTGACCTTCGGTCGGGTTATCACCAATTGAGGGTAAAGGAAGATGACATTTCGAAGACGGCTTTTCGAACTCAATATGATCATTATGAGTTTTTGGTAATGTCGTTTGATTTGACTAATGCTTCGGCGGCATTTACGGATTTGATGAATAAGGTGTTTAGACAATACATTGATATGTTAGTGATTGTGTTCATTGATAATATATTGATCTATTCGAGGAGTGAAGACGAGCATACCGATTATTTGGGGATTGTGTTACAAGTTTTCAAGGATCAACAACTCTTTGCAAAGTTTAGCAAATGTGAATTTTGGTTAAATTCATACCTTTTCTTGGTCATATTGTTTCTGGTAAGGGTTTTGAGGTAGATCATAAGAAGACGGATGCGATTAAGAGTTGGCATAGACCTCTATCCCCTTCGGATATTAGAAGTTTCTTCGGTTTAGTCGGTTATTATAGAAGGTTTGTTGAAGGGTTTTCTTTGATTGTCTCTCCATTGACCCAAAAGAAGGTTAAGTTCATATGGTCGGAAGCATGTGAGAAGAATTTTCAAGAATTGAAAAATAGACTATCTCCGATCGGTGTTGACTCTATCGGAAGGAACTGATGGATTTATTGTTTATTGTGATGTCTCAAGAATTGGGTTAGGATGTGCCCTTATGCAAAATGGGAAAGTAATTGTCTATGCTTCAAGGCAACTTAAGATTCATGAAAAGAATTATCCTACCAATGATTTAGAACTAGCGGCAGTTGTGTTTGCTTTAAAGATTTGAATGCATTATTTGTACGGTGTTCATGTGGATGTTTTACCGACCACAATAGTTTGCAATATGTATTTAAACAGAAAAAATTAAATCTTTGTCAAAGAAGGTGACTTGAGCTATTAAAGGATTATGATGTGAGTGTTCTCTACCACCTCGGTAAAGCAAATGTGGTGGCGAATGCTCTTAGTTGGCTATCAATGGTCAGTGTCGCTCATATTGAAGATGATAAAAATGAGTCAGTTTGAGATGTTCATAGATTGGCCCGGTTGGGTATTCGGTTAGCTAAGAGTACAAGACATAACAAAATGTAAATGACACAGCTCCCACCATATGGAATAAAAGTAGAAGCTGTTGGAGATTGCCTTCGTCTTCACCTACGAAACATCACCGAACCTGCATCCAGACAATGCCAAGAAGGCATAACAAGAGTAGTATCAATACAAAACCACACGTACTGGTAGGCATCATCGGTCAACCCGATACCCACCGCACAATATAAGAAATCGACCAGCAAAACATGCAATAAGATCATTCATTCCTCCACCTCTATATTTACTTGCCCTTACCAATTCTGGATATTTAACAATACACTAGTACCCTTGATTTTCGACCCCTTAATCATCCCAGTCTTGATCATAGTTTGACCTCTCTAGTCACTAGAGGAGTTTTCGGATGTAACCACTACCAAACCGGCCAACCACCGACGACCTACTCCTTACTACTTCAGATCTCCACTATTATTAATTAACGATCTAGCACTACCCCAAAACCATAACGACAATACCCGTAACCACCTCTCTAAGTAACACACGATGACACCAGGAGCATTGGCCTCCTCTTATCATATCACCTCCCGATTGGAACCTTATCAATCCCAATCCATTACACAAACAAATATACCCAACTAACTTACAACACCCCAACCTACACATATATCTATATATAATGCACAAACCAGTTATCAATTCAGGAGCAATGTACAATTTCACATTCTCAATAATACACACATATGACAAGTCAATGGTCCTCTTATGGAACTCATACCCAAACTGTTAGTGTGCCGAATCGTGACACCCGATCCCAATTAGTACAACCACAACCACAATCATACTCATAAGGTACAACACTCAGTTCATATAGCCAAATACCCGAGTTCATGGCATGCATTGTTCAAAATCAATTCATTCGGTTCGTTTCCACAATTATATCATTCTTCGCATGCACGCATACATACAATATCGCAAATAAATCAACATCAATCTCGCAATTTGGAAATCAACCCATCACCTACCCCTAGTTCATCGACTAAGGCGTTCTTCTACTTTATACGTCTGATGTAACACCTAGGATACAAGTACAAACATCTTTTTCGGTGCACAAAAGCCTACACATGAATTCTACCGTCAAAATCAATATACCACCCAGTGAATAACAGATTCATAACTACTTGATTAATAAACCTAGCCTACCTGGAAGCCAAGCATTCGCAGAGTGATCGTAGCACCAATCCAGGCTTTCGAACGATGAGAGGGTGGATTTTGATCGGAAATCCGCAAGCTATCAACATCCTTACACTAGAAACCTTTTTCTCCTTCCTTCCCAAAGCTTAGAGCAGACTTTGGAGGGTTTCTGGGGTGATTCTTGCCTCTTTTTGGTGTTTTTGGAAAAAGGAGAAAATAGGACTTCGTGTTATTTAAATTATGTCACGTCATTCCCGCTCTGGCGGCGCTATCCCACTGGAGTGTCGCTGCCCTAGCGACATCTGGTCAGCTTTGGCGGGATGAGGTACCGAGTTTTTCCTGACGTTTTTCCTTTCCTAATTAACGACGGTTCGGATCGTTACATGTTATGTTTAAGATCATAAGATTAAAGATCATTTCGGAAACATTTGACCAGGGCCAAATATAGAGGATAGCGCACCCGATTTTCCTTGGTAATAAATTATACAATATATAAGGTACTTTTAATTATTTTTTATGTATTTATATAGATTTTGAACCTTTTAAACATAAAATTAAAAGATGACTCAGTAGTTGAGGGATCTAAATTTTACCCTTTTATTTTTCAAATCCTATTTAGTGAAAATCCTAAATAAGAGAGTACTAAAAAAAATAGCATCACAATAGATTTAAATAGTGAGAAGTTCATGTAACATCGAGAAACCCAAAATCATTCCAACAAAAAAATTCTGTCACGATCCAAAAATAGACGTGATGGCAGTTGTATTTTCCCACCTAGACAAGTTAGCCTCAACCCAATGAAACGAAATAAAAAAAAACAAAAGGAAAACAAGAACAAGATAAAGCGAAAAACTTAGGCATTCTATAAACACCCCAAAACTTGGTTTTCACGTGTACAACCAACTAATACATAAAGTGAGAAAATAAAAGAAGTACAAGTCTCGATGTCTTTGTTTCTCAAATAGAACAAAGCATGACCAGAAGGGAAAAAGAGGGCCCACCGGGATGACAAACAGCTATCTTTCAAGTCCTTCAACAAGCCTCAGAATGAGAAAAGAATATGAGCAATCACAGTACTGGGCTCACCTACACAAGTGTAGAAGCAAGGAGTGAGTACCAAAAAACATGGTACTAAACAAGTAACTTGATAAACAAAGAAAATCTAGATAGGAAACGAATATTCCTTTTATCCTAACTGAACCTCGTCATGTTACAACTTGCATAGAAATCAACTCAACCTAAAAGTTCTACAATACACAGTTGCAAGGCTCAATAATCGCAGTCTAATAGTCAAAGTTCAACAACCAACACATATCAAGTATGTCAATCACAACTATCATGTAGATCAAACACAAATATCAAGTAGATAAATCACAACTGTCATGTAGATTAATCACAAGTATCAAGTAGATCAATTAAAAGGATCAATTTCATCAAATCACGATAATCACACACTTGTCAGAACCATTTCCTATCGGCACATTATCACTAGACGGAACCATTTTCCATTGGCTTTATATCACTAGCCGGAATTATTTCCTATCGACTTTATATAACTAGTCGGAACCAATTCATATCGACTTTATATCACATTAATAGCCGAAACCATTTCCGTCGACTTTATATCACACCACTAGCTAAAATCATTTCTGATCGGCTTTATATCACATCACCAGCCGAAACCATTTTCCATCTGTTTATATTACATCACTAGCATGAACCATTTTTCATCAGTTTCATATCATATGTCTCATCATGGTGTACAAAAATCAATGCACATAAGCAAATCTACAGCATAAGGAAGAGACAACAATTCAAGCAATTCAATTCCACAAATGCCATCAAAGCATTTCATCAATCAATCAAATAGGGGCCACAACATGGCAATTCACAAAGCATTATGATCAACAGGTTGCCTTTTCATTAATCCCCTTTTTATTCAGTAAGATTAATCAAGTGGAATAATAAACCCATCACCTAATTCCTATTACTCCCAACACACACAATGAAAGAAAATATACGATTTTACTGGATTTACAAGGTTTAGGAGATCACTTGCCTTAATTAAATCAAATAGTCAATCCAAGACTTGAGTCTTCCTCTTCCAAACAATGTCCAAAGACACACACTCTATTTCAATTAAGTAATCACAATAAGATTCCAAAAACAACAATACCCAATTAAACTTTTTGAAAAATGGGTCAATCAACTCTAAAATCCAATTCTGAAAATGATGTTTGAATTCTAAAAAACTTTACTTGAAAACATTATCAAAGACATTTGGAACACATTAGTGAAAGCCATTTCAATAAAGGAGTTAAAATCAATTCACAATCCCTATTTTACTTTAGAACTCAACTTCTTGAAAAAGCTTGCCATTTGTCAATCAAAATCTCATGTTTTGATTTGAAATCCATAAATAATCAAAGGAAATGAAATCCTAGGGTCATAAAAGCTTACCCAAAAGATTTATCTCAAGAAATCCTTTCAAAACGGCCTACGAAGGTTTTGCCAAACTCAAAAATGAAAAATGGGGCTAAAACCTGAAATTGCAGGCATAAACCCCTCTTTGATGTCGCTTAAGCGAAACTTGCAAAAACTGAGGGTTTCGCTTTTGCGAATCAGGCTCCGCTTAAGAGAATCACTAAAGCAAGCCCTGATCCGCTTAAGCGAACCCCTCGAAAGAGCGACTTTGCTTAAGCGAAGATCGCTAAAGCGGAAAGATCCATCGCATCAGTGGAGGTCACATAACTCATGCATCAGAAAATTTAGCTAACTTTCAAATCATCAAAAGGACCTTTGAGATTCGGTCGGAACCTTGTACACACAAATCATATATGCAAATCAACTATACTCGACGTCATATACTACATAGAACAATCGAAACACGGATTCTCCTTGACTCGTCATTCATGAAACTCACAAGAAATGAACACAACACCTAAAAAGGTCAAATCAAGGTTAGAACCTCTAAAAATCAACCAAGACTTCACCTAGGCCTAAAATAATCCCCTCAATCCAACAAAACTCTCAAAATTTTGATCCGAGCATCCAAACTCCAAATGTTGACCAAAGTCAATCCAAAGGCTAAAATTTCCCAAGTTTCCAACTTAGGACCTCAAATCCTAAAAAAGACTGTGCAAGAAAATTGAAAACTCTTATAAACCCAATTTTGCATTATGAAAATGATGAAATCGACGAAACATCATTCCGACACTCGAAACTCCAAAAGACACTGAAAGTCACTTTTAAGCAATTTTAGTCTTTCAAACTCAAAACTTACCAAAAATTCACAACTTTTTACTCAAAGTTTGAAATCAACTTTCAAAACTAAAATATGAATAACTCGGAGTTAATATTGGGAGGGCAAAACGGTAATCTTTACCAAAAAAAAAACAAAAATAACCAACTGAGTCATTATATTATTGATTTTCCAATTTATTAAGTTAATTCACAGTTGAATAATGAGATAATTATGCTCGAGAAAATCTTTATGTTACGTAGCCTATTATAAATAATTATATTATATTCAATTTAATCCATATTTAGGTATACGTATTTTTTATATACATATTATTATATATGTTTTTATATAAGGTTCAAATATTGTGTATCAGGCTTTTCCTAGATATAAATATTGTATGATATTATGTAATCTTATATAATATTATTTATTAGGCTATGTGACATATTATATTATGTTGGTTGTATATTTTTGAAAATTTTCCTTAAACTTTTTGAATTTCGATCCAACCATGGTTTCATAAGTATGACTCATTTTTTTTACCCACACAGGTTGAGTGAGAAGTATTTCACATGGGAGATTTGAGATCGGTTTTCAATGGCGTAGTTAGAAATTTTATGCAACTTTGGATAGTAAATTCAACCAAAAAAAGTACCTCTCTAAGATTCAATCTTGCATGTCTTGCATACTTTTGCACCCAATTACTACCGAACTACTGCTCACTTCACATCAAAATTGTAAAAAAACAAAATGTTGACGGTCAGGAATCAAATCTGGGTGCCATGTAATTTCGTGCATACCCTTGCCACTACGCTACAGGTCTCCACTGATTCCAAGGGTGTTCAAAATACTATATATACCAATAAAAAGTAAGATTTGACTTTATATATATATAGAGAGAGAGAGAGAGAGTGTGTGTAATTTTACGACGAATGATGTTCAATTGAACATCATAACACCACCGTAGCTCCGACCTTGTTGGTTCCCCTCACCAACAACTTCTTTTTAGTCAGAATTTATCGCATCAAGATAGCCTAATGTGATTTATATTTCTTGTATAATTTATGAGCTATTACACAAAAATGAATTTATTGAGTACACATTCGGGGAATAACAATTGCAAATTTTTCCCAAGATTTAAAAAAAAATAAAGTTTTGATTTATTGATTAACCTTTTAAAAGGTCAAGTTTAAACCCTTAGGTAATGAGCTTAGCATTAGTTCTTTGGCCAGTCCAATACTTTCGAAGTTTCCTTCACTGGCACAAATATTTCTATGTAGGGTGATCTTTAATTTTTGTGTTTAAATATGTATTTTTAATTTCTTGTTTTTCAGTATTTTAAGGAAGTAAGAAATTATTTGACAGAATATATAAGAATAATATTAAATATGATGTATTAGTATTGTTGAGTTGAATCAAATTAAAAGAGACGTATAGAGTAAATTGTTAATTTTAAGGAAAATGAATATTTTTATTGTCAATTTTGGGAGAAACCATCCAATTCAGGTGTATGTTTGTTAACTTTAGTATAAGGCTGGCAATTGGACCAAATCGGCAGAACATGACCGATTTTATCGAAACCGGTCCTCGAACGGGAGGATTTATCGTAATCGGATATTATCGAAATCGGTTTTATTGGAATTTTTTGGAAGTTCCGGCCCGGTCCCATAGCTACCTGTTTGGAACCGGTTTAGACCGGTACCGAAACCGGGTCCAACCCATTCGGATGTTCGGTAATTTTTTTTAATAACTTTAATTGTTACTTTATATTATTATATAATATATATTATTAACTATTATATTTTAATATTATTAAATAAATATATCGTTATATTATTTAATTTTTCATTAACACATTTAATTAAATTATTAAATATTTATTAACTTAAATCTTTAACTTTTTATAAAACTTCAATTTGAAACTTTAAACTTTAAAGTTTCAAATTGAAGTTTTATAAATTTGAAATTTCAAGTTAAAACTTTAAACGTTAAACATTAAACATTTTATAAACTTTAAACTTTAAAGTTTAAATTCAATTTAAACTTTAAACTTTAAATTCAATTTTAAATTTTTAACTTTAAACTTTAAATTCAATTTTAAACTTTAAATTCAATTTTAAACTTTTAAGTTTAAAACTTTAAAATTTAATTTTATATTAGGCTAATATTAACATAGTTGAAAATTAAATTTATAAAATGACTTGCATTAAATATAAGAGACTATTTTAAAAGAAAATCAAGGCGAATAGCCGTATATTTATTCAAATAAATAAATTGTACAAATACTAGAAAGAATACATAATCTAGGTATTGAATATTAATTATTATACTAATATTTGAATTTTTTTTGAAATTCTTTTCGTAAATTTTGTATCATTTCAAAAGAAACATTATTTGGAACTTGTATTTGTCGTTCTTCCTCCATTGCTTCCATGCCATCATCATTATTATCACCAAATATTTCATCTATTTCGTCTTCTATTTGGCTACTTAATTGTGGCAGTTCGGTATTTCTTCTTTCGGCATTGACCCAATCTCTAAATAACATTGATATTTCCAAACTATCCTTTACTAATGAATATCGATGATCTCCAATCATAAATGTCGCTGCACTGAAGGCTTGCTCTGAAGCGACCGATGATGCTTGAAACGCTAGCACATCTCGAACAATCCTATCAAGGTTCATAAATTGTTTTTCACAATTCTTTCACCATACTAATAGTTGAGGTTGTCCTTACTAATTCCTAATCTTTTTCCGTGCCTGATTAAAATGTAAATCAAAATCATTATTGGTAGAGGATTCAAGACCATGATAATCATCCATAAACTCATCTATATCATCATTTTTAGGCCTACAAAATGAAGGTTCAACTATTGAAACATTTTTTTCTATAGCTTTATATGTATTATATAAATCTCTAGCTTTTGTTATTATGCTTCTTTTACAATCTTCAACACTAGAAGTTTCATCAACTTTAATTTCTAAATTTGCATAAAAATTTTCAACCATTCTTTCAACACCTTTTAATTTGTAATTTAGGTTGAATAAAGTAGCAATCAAATAGATTTCAGGATTAGGGAAAAAATATTTTTTCAATCATAAAAACAAGTGATTCTTTAAATTGATCTTTTCCTTTATATTTTGCAAATTCAGATGAAATAACACAAATATTTACTAAAACAGAAGAAATAGTTGGATAATTTTGACCCATTTGTTGCTTATAAAAAACACTTAAAAAATCAATAAGTTCTTTTATATTTCCCAATCTTCATAGCCAATTCTTAAATTCAGATCCACCTTATGAGCATTAAAAACTAATTGTATCAACTCTTGATAAATATAAGCAACTTCAAACATTTCAAATAAAGAATTCCATCTAGTGCATACTTCTTTTGGAATTTTTCTATATGCAAGTCCACATTCATTACAGCGATTTTTAAATTCTATAATTCTAGCTTTTATTTTAGCTTTAAAAATCCAATTACAAGCAATTCTATTTTTTTCACAAGAAATTCCAAATTGAGAAATACCATTTTTTACTATCAAATTATAAACATGTGCATCACATTAATATGAAAAAAATCATTATCAATTGGACAAAGTCTAGATTTTAAATTATTAGAAGCATTATCTAAAGTGTCATTCATTATTTTATCACATATTTCATAAAATTGTAAAATAGTGCCTATTTTTGAGGCTATATATAAGAACCAGTCTTCAAACATATTTATAGCCTAATATTCGATTTTGCATGTTCCATTCATGGTCAATCCAATGGACAGTAACCGTAAAATAATCATTATCATTAGGACTACGTCTCATATCAGAAGTAATAGAAAATCTACCATCATAATAAACAAATAGACAACAAAGAAAATGACAATATTCTTTTTGATATTTAAAAAAATCACTTTTAATTGTACTTCTTGGAACACCTTCAAATTTTGGGTTATACAATTTTCGAATATAATGAATAAAACCAGGATGTGAAGGAAATGAAAAAGGCAAACCACAAACAACAACCATTTTAACTATTTCTCTACGATCTTTTTCTTTACTATACGTGCGGTGTGTCCTTGGGCCAGACGGATTAGTCATATTTAACACACTTTGAATCATATTAGAACCTTCGACTCCTATAGAATTTTCAGGTATGAATATTCCCTTTCTTTTAGCTCTTTCCATATCATCTATGCGAGCGAATTCTTTGTTACACTTTCTCAAATGTGTTCTTAGTTGTCTCGTTCTCCCATGCACTTCCATAGTCAAATGTTTCATGGTCAATTTACATTTCGTGCAAGTAGCAGTAATTTTTTTCCCCTCATTTTGTATCAAAAAATTTCAAACTAAAGATCTTTTAACACGTACAACGACCTTTGAAAATGTAGGTAAAGGGGGGATATCATTTTGTTTCAGTAATTCGGTAGCCGGACTAGTAAGGGTAGGGGTCGCAACATCATCTTCGTCATTTATTTCTACTTCATCATCTAATTCTTCCTCAAAATTAGTAAAACTTCTATTTCATGATCTATTTCATTTTCGGAATTAAATTCAATAATATTTGGTTGTTACATAAAAGAAGTTTTATCACATGAGTATAATCATCAATACTAATTCTAAATCTAGGTGGCAAATGTTTAGAACTAGAACTACTAGTTCCTCCTCGATTATTTTTTCTTTCAGACATTGGTCTTTTATCACTATTTCTTTCCGAATTCATGTTTAAGTTTAAAATAATTAAATATTAAGAAAAACAAGCAAGATAATATAACAAAAAAATAAAGTAACTTAATAAATAAAGAAATAAAAGTTGGAACGAATGTATCGAATGTCACGTAAAAGTAGACATATAACCAAAAGCTGAAATTAAGAGATGCCAATTGAAACTTTCAATTTACTTCAAAAAATCTCCGAAATCCAAACTCCAAGTCAATAGCACAAAATAATAACTATGAGAGATTGAAAATTGAGAGATTATGTAAGATGTTAATGGAATAGTTTATGAATTTGTTAGTTAAATGAAAGAAAATATGGTATATTTATAGTGTTAAGGGGTTAGAGAGGGGTTGGGGGGTATTGTAGAGGGCCGGGGGGGGGGGGGGGGCTAATTTTGAGCCGTTATTGAGCCCCACCCCAACGGCTAGAAGGCCCAAATGACTAATATGCCTATTACAAATTATTATTATTTTGACCATTGAACCGGTCCAGATCAGATCAAAATCGGGTCTACGGGAACCGCATCAACCGAGTAATAACTCGTGTTCCGTTTCGATACATGTACCAGTACCCTATCCGATCGGTTCCTTGCCGGTTCAACCGGTACCGGATATACAGGAACGGGAATCGGATCTGATCGGGCAAAAACCGATCCCTTTGTCAGCCTTAGTTTAGTAACAACAATAATATAATTACCGAGATAGTAGTAATGAAGAATAAATTTAAGAGATAAGTGTCAAAAACACATCTAAACTATTTCATTTTTTTTAATTTCATACCTAAACTATTGAGAGTGTGACTTTTATACCTAAACTATCACTTATTAGTTTGAAAAACATACCTCTATCTTTTAAAAAACTTTCATCATGGTGTGTGTTTTACACACTCTCTTTTATTTTAAAAAATTGTCACATCACACTCCACATGGACAAAATATTCCATCTTAACAAAAATTAAATAATTATTAGTGTTAATTAAAATAAAAGATTAAATTATTATCTCAATTTTTGTTTATTAAATAAAATGTAAAATATTTTTCTTGGCCGGCTCCATCACTTCCTCTCACCGTATCCCTCTCCCCCCATTTTTTTTTTGTTTAAATTTCTTTTATAAAAATATTTTTTTTTACTTCATCTCCCCCCTCCCTTCAAATATTAATTTAGATATTTTTTTAAAAAAATAATTCTACCCAGTCCACCTAACCCTCCGCTTCCAATTTTTTTTCTCGTTTTGTGTTAGATATATACATATCGAAAATATTTTTTACTTGCCGCCGCAAGACTTTTTAAAATAATTTTTTTATTCATGTTATATTCAGTAAACAAGAAAAAAAAAATCCTAAAAATATATGTACATATCTAACACAAAATGAGAAAACTGTAAAAAATAAAAATAATTGGGAGTGGAGGTTTAAATAGGGTGGGTAGATTTTTTTTTTTATAAATAAAATAATATCAATTTTTTTTAAGGGAATGAATGTGTGGTCTTTTTTTTTTTGGGGGGGGGGGAGGAGTATGGTTTTTTTAAAATATTTTATAAAAGAAATTAAAAAAATTAAAGGATGAGGGATTGTTGGGGGGAGGGGGGGGGGGGAAAGAGGTGGTGGAGTGGGGTAAAAATTAATTTCATTTTTTTAAAATTATTTTTTTGGGATAGTAATACTTTAATCTTTAATTTTTAATTAATAGTTTATTATTTAATTTTTGTTAAGGTGGAATATTTTATCCATGAAACAAGATTTTTGCAAATAAAAGAGAGAATGTATTAAACATCATTTACGTGTATTTCTCAAACTAATAAATAATAATTTATACATTGAAATTCAAAATAAAAATAAAAATAGTTTTGACCTATTTTTGATATTTTTTTTCTTTTTTTTTTCCTTAAACTTGTTTTTTAAATTAACTTCACCCATTTCTCCTCTCTGCTCACCTTCGCACTAACACACAACACACAAAACACAAAACACAATTCCATTGCCAGTCGAGGTTACCAGTGGCGCTAAGGTAAAGTCTCTTCTCTCTCTCTCCCATAGTTTCTTTCTATTACATAATTTTTCTTTTTCTTTTCTGTCCATGTGAATCTTTTGTTGTGGAGTTAGAGAGCACAAATTGTCCAATTCTCCTATTGTTGGTTGATTGTGATGTATTTTTGCTGCATTGAACTTTAATTCCCAGTAAATGGGAGGGTAAATCAATCACCAGATCAGTCCAAAAAGTTTTGTTAAAGTTCTGCCTGCAATCTGTTCGATAAATTGTCTGAGAGAGGATTTTATTTGTAGGTGAAGTGTGAGTAGCCAAACGACATTAGGAGATGAGTGTAACTGTATGGGGTAGTTCGGGTTGGTTTTAAAGTGTTCTGTTTTAAATTTGATCAATTTGTAAGGAAGTGGTGATTGGGGGAGAGAAACTGTTACATGGAGCAGTATGCTAATCTGTAGCCATAAATTTTGAACTCTTGAAATGGATTCTTTTATTCGTTTGCTTGAGTTGAGCCTTTGTTAAACCTGATCTCCATTTTATTGTGTGCTCAATGAATTCACCACTGAAGTCTGATTACCTGAGCACTATTAGGAGTTGGTTTTGAGTAAAATTGGGGTAGTTAGGTAGGTCTTGAACTGCTTGGTCGAATCGCTTGAGTTGAAAATTATGCACACCTAAATGATCCTTCGAAGTACAATCTGTGACATTCTCTGTTCTTGTGCCTTTAGAGTCGAATATTTTCTTTTTAGGCTGAATTTTTTTGTTACAAGCTGTTGGTTTTACACTGCTAAATGGAGGAATTGTTGCTTGCTTATTGTGATGTTAAAATTCTGTCTTATGAACTAATACAACCAATTCTCATTCATGAGCATACTAGAAGCTCTCTTATACTTTTTCGTTAATGCAGACATCTTCTGAAAGTAACAATGAATATCTTCAGCTGAACAGCACTATTAATTAATCTAATCAAACTAAATTTTCTGTCCCATTATATACACCTAAAGAAAAAATTATCAGGATAATTTGTCTAGGAGTAACAAATGGGTAGATTGGGTCAAATTTATACAGATCAAAGCAGGTTATGTTAATATACGAGTTATGATCTTATCCGTCCAAGAACCTATTTTGATAAGTGAATTAGGTCTGTATAGATTGAATTTTGGGTAATAACCCAATCCGCCCAACATAAAATTATTTTATAGATTTAGAATAAAGTCCATTTAGTTTATGAACTTTTTTGAAAAAACTACTCTAGAAACTGGTATCCATCTATGTGCTGAGTTTAGGAGCTACAGAAAGGAAAGAACGAGCTCAAAAGCAAAAACTAGGACTCAAGCTTAAAAGTATAGTTTGATTGTGTAGATATTAATAAGTTTGTAGTAGAGTCAACTACAATGGATTGAAGGCTTCAAAGTAGGCAGTCTCACGGGAAACAATGTCTTAGTTTCACATTTGCTTTATGCGGACAATACTCTGCTATTTTGTGGGGCAGATAGATCACAAGTTATTAAGCTAAACTTGAGTTTGCACATCTTTGAAGTATGTCAAAAAACACTATCTATCCAGTAAACTCAGTGCAGAATCTGACAGAGCCAGCAGGAATCATGTGCTGCAACATAGGGTCCTTTCCAACAACTTATCTTGGGCTGCCTTTAGGTGCAAATTTCAAGGCTAACGAAATATGGTCGGGAATAATTGAGAAGTTTCAAAAAAGACTAGCAACATGGCAAATGCAGTATCTTTCTTTTGGAGGAAGAGTTACATTGATTATTAGTGTACTGGACAACATCCCTACATATCATATATCCCTTTTCCCTATTCCAGTAAAAGTTCTCAAAAAGCTCGACAAAATGAGAAGGAATTTTCTATGGGTAGGCAACAACAAGGATCATAAGTTTCACTTGGTTAAATGGGCAAAAGTGAAACAACCTAAATCTTAAGGGGGTTTGGGTATCAAAGATCTTGCAGCTCACAATAAAAGCATGATGATGAAATGGTTATGGAGGTACGGAACTGAAGACTTTGGATTGTTGAAAGAGGTGATCAAAGCTAAACATGGTGAGCTTAAGCTTACTCACTGGTCCACAAAAGTCTCAGCAGATGCATATGGAAGCTTACTCACTGGTCCACAAAAGTCTCAGCAGATGCATATGGAAAAGCATCAGTAAACTTTGGCCAGATTTTGCTGGGAACGTCACATTTAGAGTTGGCAATGGATTTCACATCAAATTTTGGAAGGATATATGGTTCGGAGACACAATTTTGGGTGAGGAATTTCCAAGTTTGCACCTCATTGCAGCTGAACCAAATTCTACCATAGCATCCAACAGATCATATGACATTTGGGACCTAAGGTTCAGGAGAAACCTAAATGACTGGGAACTTAATGACATATTTGCCCTCTTTGCCAAATTGCAGTCTTGCTCCTTTTCGCCTCAAGAGCTTGATAGATTGAAATGGGGTAACTCAAGAAAAGGTCACTACACAGTCAAGGAAGGGTATCACAACTTAATCTCAAGGAACTCAATGATTGACAAATGGCCATAGACGCATATATGGAAGACAAAATTACCTACCAAAGTGATCTGTCTTAGCTGGAATGCACTGCATAGCTCAGGCCTCACACAGGATAATCTCTCCAAAAGGAAATTCCAGCTTGCTAACCAATGCTATTTCTGCCACAAGCACACAGAAAGTGTCAACCACTTGCTACTGCACTGACCAACTGCCTCAGACCTCTGGAATATGTTTTGTTGCTTTTTTGGTCTTTCGTGGCTCATGCCTTTTTCTGTTAGGGATGCTCTTGAAAGTTGGAGTTCACGGGAAGTTGACAAAGCCATCAAGAGTATGTCGATGATGATCCCTGGTTCTATCTTTTGGTGTTTATGGACAGAGAGGAACAAAAAATGTTTTGATGGAATTTTAACTTCTAGAAATCTTTTGCGAGGTAGATGTCTAGTTAGCCTTTTTAGTTGGTCCAAATTGACCCCTGTAAATAATTTAGAACTCTTCCTGGATTTTGTTTCCTCTATAGCTTAGAAAGAGGCTACAAATCCTTTTTTTTGTGAGCTTAACTGATCTATCCTTGTAAAGCTTGCATCTTCTTGATGCCTTTGAATGAATCTACTTACTTCATCAAAAAAAAGAAAAGAAAAGGATGATCGGTAGAGCAATGAAATTTCACCAATGTGTTGCAAGAAAGTAGAGTCTGATAAATCTACCAACATGTTGATTTTTGAGATGTGAAACAAAATAATATCGACCTACCCCATTAAAACTTGATAAATTGAACAGGTTACATTTATATAGATCAAATTTGATACTTCTAAATGTGGCTATATCTAATTATGAAAATGCATAACATTCTCCCGCTGAATTTTACTGTACAAAAATACTAACAATCGACTTTTAGCTTTTGAAAAAAGATATATCTATTGATAGAGTAGACCAAGATGTTCATGAACTCCTTTGAAAGCTCTTACACAATTCCAGTCAAATAAATATAACTCTTACGATAAGTTAGTATGTGAATGAAACAGATGCAACTAAGGCTTGAATAATAGCTAAAAAGTAAACAATTGGCAAGAAATAACACTCCCTTCCCCTAATATCCTTAAGCAAAGATCAGTATTGAAATTGATTAAGATTAGGGGCTATTAGAAGCTCGCTCACTATGCCTAATTTAAGCGTACGTCTCTGCTCTGATATGTCGTTTTAGGCTCGACCTTGTCTTGTTACATTTTTTAAAATTAAAGGTGGGTTGCTGCCCATTTATCCATAAAAAAAAACTCAATCTGTATTTACAAACTAGGCCAAATCTATAGACCCTGCTAAAACCAAAAAAAAAAAAGGAAGCAACTAAACAAAAACTAGATAACATCTGGACCAAAACTCCTTTTCTTGTTACATCACCTTTAATTTATTCATTCTCATATACAGAGATTTGTAACTTGTTTTCTATCATACTAGTGGGAACTTTATGCTATAACCTTTTGAAGCAAAAATGCCTGAAAATATAGACAATAGTCCGAAAAACAAAGGTAGGTTCTTGGTTTAGCTGCAACAATGTTTGGATTGAACAAAACAAAGGATACTCTTCTTCTCACCTTCTCTCATATGAACCTGTTGGTTTTACTTAACAAATAAGAGGACTGAACATTTCATACAGTAAATTGTGGACAAAACCAATGTTAAAAAAAATAGGAGAGGTTTGGGGAAGGACCAAAAGTGCACCAATATTGCAAATATGAGGGACTATTGTTTGCCGAGTTCATTCATGAAAAAAAAAGCAAATTCAAGGTCTGTCAAATCTAAAGTCAAATTTGTAGGTTTTCTTTATTGTGTATATTTGGTCAACTGAATGCACACTACTTGGACTCAGATTTGATGTTAAGAAAATCATTTGGCCTGTTGATAAATGAAATTGAAGAGTTTTTTTTGCTACTGTAAGACTTCTACATTGCTAATAAAGGACTGCTATGTGCACTGTTGCATTTGCAGACTTTATGGGGCCGTTTGGTAGAGTGTATAAGAATAATGCTAAATAGAGTGTATTAATAATGCTTGTATTAAATAGAGTGTATTAATAATGCAGTGAGTTGGTTCTCCACTTTTTTTTTTTCAGTAAGATCATTTGACTGACTGAACAATCTTAGTTGGAGATATGAGTTTTTCTTGCTACAGAATAGGTATTCAGCCACTCCTTGTTGAATAATGAATAATTCTGGATAACGAACAATATAATTTTCTTTTGCTACTCATGAAATGCCTGATATAACGTTAAGTTCTCTTTGGCTGAAAATTCTCTTCCTTCAAAATTGATACCTATATATATTACTTTGTCCTCATTGGTGTTTCCAAGTTCAGTAACTTTTGAAAATAAAACTAGAATTTGAATATTTGTAACTTCGTGTTGAACTTGAAACATATATCCTCCGCAAACAATTATCTTTGATTTTCTTGCTTCTAATTTTTTACTTTAGCACAATGATTTTTCAGTGGTTATCATCTTCTTATTCATAGTTGAAGATAGATGTGGTAAATGAGGTGTATGTGCCAATTTTTTATGGTTACTTGTAATTTTAATTTTGTCAATTCTTTCCATCCTTTATGCTTAGACTCATATGAAGGGAATTGCTCAAGCATTTTGATATACTTCTCTCATTAAGAAAATAAAATAAAATCTCAAAATTTGACTAAACATGCTGGAATTAATGACAAATCGTATTCTTGATAAAGGTGATTTAACGAATTAAGAACGAATGATCAGACTTTTAAAGTCAATTCATTATTTTACAAGTTGGGATAAAGTTATATGCTACGAGTGAGGCATGACTTTTCAAGAAAGAGTATTTATACCCTAGTGTAAAGACTGCATGACCTTCTGCAGTTTAAGTGGAAGAACAAAATTCATAAAAAGAGTTCATAGCATATATAATCTTCGTGATCGAGTCAAGCCAGGGCTCTCTCCTTAATAAGAATTTTAACTAACTTATTAATTTTATATTTTTATTTAATTTTATTTTATGTATAAAATATTTATAAAATAATACTTGATTTTTACATTGATAAATTTTGACTTAAGATATAAACTACACTTCAAATGAAAAAGTAAGCTTCTTAAAGAGAATTTATAAGTTTTGTTGCAAGGCCAGCGAAGGAGGAATTTTTTATTTTTGGGGAAGTATGGATCTTTCGAGTGCTTGATTTTGTTTTTAATTGGATTATATGCATATTCATTGTTTTATCTGCACTTATTTTCACAATTATGATCGATATATGCCCATTTTCTTTTGGATCATCTTGATTTCTTTTAGAGGTTATTCATGACTTTGCTTTTCATCTATCAAGTAATAGCATTCTTGATTTGTTTGTGGGTGATGCTTGATACTCCTCTTCAAACATTAGTGGTTCAAGAAAGTTATTTTCAAGAAGAAAAAAACTAAGATGCATGTGGGAAGGAAATTTATATTATTTAATCAGATCAAGTTTAGAATTTCTTATTAGTTGAATGATTTTGTTTACAAAAACTTGTCCATTTGCGGAAAGTAAAGATAATATGGCTTGCCACAATTCTGTCTCTACACAATTAGAACATTCTTTTGTTTCTGTACTGTGCAAAATGATTTGATACATTAAATTCCAGATGCTATTATTATCAAGGTGTATATATATCATTACCTTTCCAACACCAAAGTTGTGTTGCTAATCCAGAGATCTACAAAGTTTTAATTTTATGTATGTGAATTCTTGCTGGTGTGTTGTTTTCTGTTTCTTTTAAAGGGATGATATCTCATTTTAGTCGTAACACGAAAAATATGATATCTTTAACCCCGTCATTTCAATATCATTGGTCAGTTTATCTAATAGCGCATGAAAACCAATTACTAGAGTATAATTGACTTCATGTTGATGCTTACTAATTACTAGAATATAATTGACTTCATGTTGGGCCTGTGCAAAGCACGGGCATGTCTATCTAGTATATATATATAATTTTACGTCCGCCGCCCTTGCCTACACTTTACCTTTCCTAAATCCCACTTGTGGAATGCCACTAATATGTTGTTGTATACCAAATTCAATTAACAAGTGACTTCCAAACAGCCCTCAGAAATAATAGAAAATCAGAAAGAAAAATCAGCTTTCTACATGGAATAGACGATGGTAACCCGCCGTCTGCCGATACCAACCACCAACCCATCATGTCCGTTCAGAGATTCTTCCAGCATCGCCGTTACTCTCGTAATTCGCCAGGAATCTACTTTCTCCACAATTTCACTTCTTCAGATTCTCACAATAAACCCTCAAACCCTTCCGATCACTACCGCCACCACAACCATGGGAACAGCTGGTATGTCCACATTTTGAACTCGTTTTTACCATCAAAGCCACAATGTGTTATCCCGCACAGTGTTTCCTTCTGCCGTTCCTTCTCCACTCGCGACTCGCGAATTGGTGACATCAGTGACTCGGCGGTTACTCAGTATGAGAACACGGAGTTGTTTATCAGCGAAAATATTACTGAAAGTGTTGAGGAGTCCATTCTTCCAGTACGCGCCTTGATTTCGTTGTTGGATGGTTATCATGACCTCACTGGCTTCCCTTGGTAACATACTGCATTCCTTCCAAATATTTTGTTAAGCACCTTTATATATGTTTATTTGATTTTCAGAAATTCTAATCTTTTTTCTGGTACTTTAAAAATTCCTAGTTTCGTTGTAAAATTGAAATGTAGTTCTAAAAAATGGCTTTGATAATTGATTCAGTAAGGTGAAAAGAGCCATGGTACACAACTTGAAATCCATATGCAGAAGTTAAGCAAACAATGCAGAAAATTATAGCTTGTGAATTGTAATATATGGTGGAAAATAACTGCTCTGTCCTTACCTTGCAAAAAAAAAAAGAGTTTCATTTATATGAATTACAAGGGCTGTTAGTTACTTAGGGGAGGCAGCTCTAGCTGCAAACAATGGGGGAAGAAGCTACTTGGAAGTATTTCATAAAAGTAAATGGACCCAAAATGGAAACAGAGGTAAATGATGATGCTGAGTTGTTGAAGGCTCTTGCCCACCTTGCAGATAAGGACCTCCTTGGAAGGTATCTAGTTGGGAAACAACTCAATTATGTACTACACTGATACCAATCAAAAATGCATTCTGTAGTTCACTGTTTTAGACCCACTCCTCCCTTCACTAAATTACCCACAAGGATCGGCCAGTTTTTAATGTCTTAATTTAGTATTTTCTTTTTCTAATTTTTATCCAATGCTAGTATATGGGCTCTTGATTTTGAAATCATACACTGTACTTACTTGGTTTGCAGGTGGATCATTATAGCTTCTTCAGCAGTGGCAATGAGGCTTACGTTATTCCCGTTTGTAATATTGCAACTCCACAAGTTGAAGAGAATTTTAGAGTTACTTCCTAAATGTGAGGCTTTGTTTTCAGCACCATTAATTTCCCTTTATCTGATGCTAATTTTGGAACTCAAAAAGTAGGATGGAGTGAAAGAGGGGAACGAGTACGTGGACCTCTTTTCCCTTTGGTTGAAATTTCGGAGAAAAAATATTTAAAGCCCCTGTTGTCCATACAAATTATTTCATTATCTCAACTTCAATTTGAGATGTTAATTGTCCATAAATGTCTGTTTTACAATTTGGTCCATTATTTTTAACTTCAACTTGAAATAGAGAATTTGAAGTCAAAAAACTGGTTTGAGGAGTATCTCAAGTGAAAAAATGGTTTTTACTCTCTAAACTTCAATATTGTTTCCAAGTGAAATTATGTCCAAACACAACTAACTTCCCAATACTCTTTTCAATTTCAACTTTTAGTACTCTTTATCTTTCAACCTCAATCAAGTATTGTCCACGTGCCTATTTAGAGTATTAAAATCTTCAAAGGAGATGCTCTCATATTTGGATTAGACAATTTTTTCGGTCTTCCTATTTACAAAATTAACTTGGTAGGATGCTGAGTGATTTTGTCACTAGAAGATGACAAATAAGATTCTGTTTCTTTTCCCTATCATTTCTGGCCAAGATTCACAAAACTATATAAATTTTACGTTTATCTTCAGTTCTACTTCTTTCCCTCCAAGTGCTTTAGTATGTATTCACCCTAGAGTAGAGTTGGCTATGGCTTCATTTAATCATTTCATGTTTCTTGAGGTGCTCTTCTTTAAAATGAAACTTACACATGTTCACAAGAGGATGGCGTAGTGGTTGAGGCATGGGAACAACAACGTGGTCTGGACACACCAGGTTCGAATCCCAGCTACAATACTTGGTATGTCCCATCTGGTTCAGCCGTGATGGGCATAAATTGGGAAACCTACGCTTGTGATCCAGCCAAGTTGCCCTGTAGATCAGTTGAGGAGGTGCTCTCAAGCTAGCCCACACACTACTGATTAAAAAAGACCGGAAAAAAAGAACCAGGATAACTTTCCTGATGCTGCTATTTTCTTTGTTCTGTAAAGAATCTATCTTTTAATGACATCTCCATCCTAAAAAATATAGATGAAAAAGAAAGAGTGAAGAGACTAGCCTCAATGAGTTGTTTGAGACGGGGGACATAGTATTTTACCTCTTAATAGAGATGTGTGCACACCAGAAGCCATTACTTTTTAACTGATCTTTTTATGCATTTTTAAGTGCCTCCTCCATTGCCTCCGCCTATGTCAAGAAGGAGTTTTAGGGACCAACTTAAAATATTTTTCAAGGAGAAACGAGCGGCAGGCTGTCCTTCATTTTTCTGGTACTTCGCCACTCTGACAGTTCAGGTATAATCCTATATAATTTATTATATCAAGTTTATTTGCCTTAGAAGACTTTCCATATGTAGTAGATAATTGACTATTTTTCATTATACATTGTAGAACACTGAGTTGTCGTTTGGTATGGAGTATTAGAAGAAATAATCCATGTATTATGTATGGTATTGTTTTGTATTGTGTTTGGTAGGATTTTAGACCTATGTATAACTAATCCATGGATTAGTTTACACCCTACATGGTATTATAGGATGTATAGCTAATACCTTCCATTTGGTGGTATTAGTAATACATATGATTTAATACCATGTGATTAAAATATGTAAAGACAAAAATACCCCTCAAATCCTTTTAATCATTATTTTTATTTTCTTAATTTTATGTTTTATATTTTTAGTTTGTACTAGTAAATTTATTTAAATAAATTAGCTTACAAATTTAATTATTTAGAGAGAGTTGTTTGTTGCTAAATAATTAATATATTGTAAATTAGTTAAATAATTAAGTAGTGTTATTTTACTGGAGTAACGCATTCAAATTGATCATCATAAGGAGGATATTACATCATTAAAAAAAATCTCTTCTTTTGATTTGTAATAATATTTAATCAAACTTGGCAACAACATTATCTCCTCTTATGTTAGCCTACCTAGTTTAAAAAAATTGGTAGAAAAGCATCTATCATTTTTTTCCTAGTAAAAGCACCGATGATGATACATTATAAATTTTAAATATATAGTAGAAAAACACTTATAAAAGTTGAGTGAACTTTTAAGATATTAACTCCATATTAAAACTACAATTTGCAACTTTTATGTGTAAATGTAGATGATTTATTCAATCTTACTATTGTTTACCGTCTTTTCGATTTTATAAGTAGATGGTATATTTTTATTAAATTGAAAATTAACATTTTGTGAGTAATCAATTTATTAAGATAAAAATTATTTACCCTCAAATAATTCAAGTGAGAAAATAACAAACATGACGACAAAATTGTTCTTCTCCTAGCTAGTTAGAAGGCCCAAAAAAAATAAAAATTGTCCGGCAATATTAATTTACCTTGACCCAATTACATGAAATGGAAAATCTCATAATGATTCAAGGGTATAATTGAAAAGAAGCATTTTGTAGAGTTTAATCCAAACACAAGATGGGGTGGAAGCAATGAACTAAACACTTGATAAAAAATAAACCGTGTATTACTAATCCCTACATTATTAATCCCTGCATTGCTAATCCGGTGTTATTAATCCCTGCGTTATTTATCTTCATGCCAAACGACCCTCGAGGAAATTGCTACTTTTATTGGGAAGCATGTGTAGCAAAACAAAACTTTGAAAGTCATTATGTTTTAGAATTCATTATTTGCCTATTCAATATGATAGGAGTTAGACTACAATAAGTTATAGTTCTTTTTCCTTGTGTGTTTGCTTTATTTTTAGTCTTTGATGAACACTTCACACAAAAAAAGTAGATGCATTGATGTTGTTTTTATTGTCACACAGTCGAAGCTTTTGAAATCTCCGCATGAAATTTGGTACTTTATTGATGAAAGTAGGATGTTGTAGTGTAATTTTGTCATCTTGGTCATGATCTTTATTCAATTTTAGGTGCCCTGCTTTTTCCTTTGGATTACGACTATTACAAGAATGTCACTGTATCATCATGAAGGCTTTGATTGTGTAAGAGCACCCTTTTTCATTTATGCAATGCTTGTGCAGGATTGATTTTCTTTTTGGTATTACAAGTCTTCTCTTTCTCCCCTTAATTGCTTAGTTTGGTTTTGTATCATCATCTTTTACAAGGCTCAATTGATACACCTAGTGAATATCTGACTCTATAAGCATTGTTGATGCATATAAATGCTAGTGAAAGCTGACTGTATAAGCATTATTGATGCATATAACATGCGATTCGACAACATAGCGGTGAAACTAATATGGTAATTCTCAAGTAAGTGAGGCACACAATATATGCAACATAACTAGTAAATAGTTTGCTTGCCTTGTTTTTTCCTCTTCTTGTTGTTGCATCCCTTCGTCGTATCTCCTCCTGCAAACAAAGAGCGCATTTGACACACATCCAATGAGATTTCCGTAATTTTAGAGGTATCCCAAATGGTTTTCAAATTCAAAAAGTCTCTTATTCTCTTAATCATATCATGAACCATATTTTTATCGCTTGGACAAGCCTCTTTGTCCCTCTTGACCATTTAATCAATCAACTATGCCCTAAACCAGACTATTAGTTCGGTTATATTCTCCATATTCATTCCAGTTTATTCAAACAATTTATTAGGAGATTTGTCATAATTAGATTATTATTACATTAGTTGTCAACCAACCACTGACTTGAGTTATACTTTGCAAACAAGGATTCTTTTAAAGTCACCCGAGATGGCTTTTTCTGATGAAGTTAACTATATTGATGTAAGGGGGAAAGCCCAAATACAAGTTCTTCCACAAAAACATGATTATTTGCTAAGAGCATCCAGTATTGGAATATCATTTATGATCTAGAAGTGCACATAACAGAAATGTTCCACTAATCTGGACAAAGTGATCTTAGCTCCATATAACAGCCAATGGGATTATGTTCCATGCTCTCGTTCACACTTCCGTATTACCTTCCAACTCACATTTAGTACAATAATTTTCAGCAGTTCTTCAAAATATTGTACAAGGTACTTCCGATTTGTGTCTATTCCTTCCCTTTAGTAGGTATTTCTTTTGGACCAACTAGCTTTTTTAGTTGTATCCCCCTGTGAATTGGAGTGTGTAATTATACCTTGCCAATTACACCCAATTACCTGATGACCAGGTAATTACATGGCCAACCAAACAGGACAGACAATGTAATTACACCCAATTACACCAGATCCAATTACCAGGGTGGCTTTCCAAAGAGGCCCTTATGGTTTGTAAATTATGTTATTAGAGTCCTATGTGACTTGAATTTAGGAGATAGTTTTTTGTTTGTTATTTGAATTTTACTGATAAGTTTTCAAACATGTTTTTCTAATTTTAGTTAGAAATTATATTTATAAATGTATGTCTCTGAGTCATTAATAAAATAGTTCCCTTTGACAATACTACAATATTTTTTCTTTCAAAGTTTTTCTTTGTTATTTTCTTAATTTCTTTATTAATAAACCAATAACTTTCACCAAACTGTCAGATGTTAAAGGTCATGTAATGCTTCTATTATAACATTGATCACTTAAGTGAAAGGCGCTATAAGACACTAAGGGGTCGTTCGTTAGCTGGATAAGAAATAAGTTATCCATTATATTAATTTTCATAGATCTTTTATACAACGTTTGATAGGTAGATAGGAATTAAGTTATTCATGTATAAAATAAATTTGATGTTCGGTTGACAATTTAGAAATCTCCATAACTAATACGTGTATAGGTTATGTGGAAATCAATGTATTATTTTATGCAAGATTAAAGGTGGAATAACTAATATAGTTATGCACCCAAGGGTGTGGCCTAGTGATCAATGAAGTGGTTGAGAGTCATGAGGTCTCAGGTTCAAATTCTAGCGTAGACAAAAATACTAGGTGATTCTTCCCATTTGTTTTAGCGTTGGTGGACAGAGTTACGTGGTACCTATTCTTGGTAGGAGGTAACATGTATCCTGTTGGATTTGAGCACAAAATTTGAGGTAACACATATTCTATTATTCAATGCCTGCAAAGCTTTTGGGGTCAACCTAGTTGGATTTGAGCTTAGTACAAGAATCAACAAAGTTATGGATGATCTTTTGATAGCAAAACATGCTACTAAGGGAAGGGTGGGTATTGTCTCAAATTGCAAAGAACAAGATCCTACAATTAAAACTAGATTCAGAGGCCAACACAAGCAGAGGAAACTTCATGGAGACAAAAATCTAGGTGTTTGTGGTTGAAGGAAGGAGATAGAAACACTAAGTACTTCCAAAGGCTAGCCAACTCTCATAGGAGGTACAATCACATTGACAGGTTACAGGTTGGTGATAACTTGATTGAAAGGAAAGAGCAGGTGAAAGAAGTAATGCAGAAAATGAACCTGGGAAGCCCACAACTTCTTTTGAGGATTTAGGTGGCCTAAGCATAAATGAAAAGAATGCTCTAGACAAGCTTTCGAAGAAAAGGTTTTTAACGCTATCAATTCTTGTGCTTCAGATAAAAGCCCTGGGCCAGATGGTTTCTCAATGGCTTTTTACCAGAAGTGTTGGAATATTATCAAGCTGGAGATTTTGGGTACCCTCAATCACTCCATAGTAATTGCCACATGGTGAAATCCTTTAATGCTTCTTTTTTGCACGTAACCCCAAAAGAAAAGGTGCAATAGAACTTAAAGATTTTAGGCCTATTAGCCTTATTGGTAGTGTTTACAAGATCCTGGCTAAAGTGCTTGCTGAAAGTCTTATAGAAGGTGATTGGAGGTTGTCTCTGGTTTTCATAATGCCTTTGTTCAAGGAAGGCAGACCTATGATGCAACACTTATTGCTAATGAAGTTTTGGACTGGAAGCAGAAAAGTGGTACCTTTCCTTTCTCAAAAAAAGAAAAGTGGTACCTTTGGTCTTCTTTTTAAGCTTGATATAAAGAAAGCTTTTGATAAGCTAAACCGGTCATCCCTTATCTCAATCCTAAGGCAGATGGAATTTGGAGAAAGGTGCATTAGATCGATCAAATACAGTTTCTCCACAGTAATGTATTCTGTACTAGTAAATAGAAGTTTTGTGGGCTTTTTTCTCCTATGAGAGACATTAGGCAAGGTGATCCCCTATAACCCTTCTCATTTATTCTAGCTATGGAGGTGCTAAGTAGGATGTTAGAAAAGGCCAAACAATTACATTGGCTAGAAGGATTTATGGTGGGCAGTGGTTCTGATCTAACAATCTCTATATCACATCTCTTGTTTGCTGATGACTCACTGATCTTCTGTGAAGTTGAGAAATCCTAAGTGCAATACCTTAATCTCACCCTTATGCTTTTGAGGCCATTAGGACTCCACAATAACATGTCTAAAAGTATCTACCCTGTTAATGAGGTCCCGGACTTGGAGAATTTGGCAGACATCATGTGCTGCTAAATTGGATCTCTTCGCACTACCTATTTGGGGTTGCCACTGGGTGCTAGTTGCAAATTAGTTGGGGGCTTGGAGTGGTATTGTGGAAAAGCTTGAAGGAAGATTGGCTTCCTGGTAACAACAATATCTCTCACTAGGGGGCAGGGTAACACTCATCAATAGTGTCTTGGATAGTATTTCCTCCTATTTTCTGTCCCTCTTCCCTATGCCAGCTAAGGTGCAAAAACATCTTGACAGACAAGATTAGGAGAGACTCCCTCTAGAAAGGTAATAGTAAGGACCACAAATTCCACCTTGTGAAATGAGCCAAAGTCACCATGCCAAAGCAATTTGGAGGCTTAGGGATTAAAGACCTGATATTACATCACAAGTGTATGCTAATGAAGTGACACTGGAGGTATAATCAAGAGACAACTGGTCTGTGGAGGGAGGTGATCCAAGCAAAATTTGGTAGCACTCGTCACTGGTGCTCTAATGAAGTCACAATTCCGTATGGCAAAGGGGTCTTGAAAGCTATTAGGAAGTTGTGGGAGGTCTTCTATCGAAATGCTACTCTCAAGGTGGGAAGTGAGGAGCACATCCAGTTTTGGAAAGACACTTGGTTGGGAAACATCCCTCTTATGAATGTATTTCCAAGAATATTTAAGATTGCCTCCAATCCAGAATCAACCATCTCTCAGTGTTGGGAAGATAATGTTTGGATGTGACTTAAAGGAGAAATCTAAATGACTGGGAATTTGATGAATTTATGGCCCTCATGGCCACCATCCAGATCAACTCAGTCCACAGCCAAAGCAGGGATAGACTCACTTGGGGAAGTAATATGGATGGCTCCTATTTGGTCAAAGAAGGCTACTAATATCTAAGCTCAAGGAAGACACTTATTGATCTGTGGCCCTGGAAACTTATCTAGAAATCTAAGATGCCTCCAAAAGTCATCTGTTTCAGCTGGGTCAGTCTTAATGGTTCTTGCTTAACTCAGGATAATGTCTCACGAGGAGGAAGTTCTGTAGATGGTATAGCCAACAGATGCTACATGTGCTCAACCCATAATCTTTCAATCACTTGTTTCTTCATTGCACTGTTGCCACAGACCTTTGGAACATGTTCTTTTCTCTCTTTGGACTGACTTGGGTCATGCCAAGCTCTTTGAGAGAGGCTTTTGTGTGTTGGAGTTCCTGGAAAGTTGGGAAGACCATCAAAATGATCTGGTCTTCAGTTCCTGCTTGTATTTTGTGGTGCATATGGATAGAGGGGAACAAAAGGTGTTCTGATAGCATCCCAACTCCCATTTCCTCTCTTAAGGCTAGGTGTTTAATTAGTCATTTTAGTTGGGTCAACCACTCCTCTGTAATTAAGGTTGAATCATTCCTAGAATTTATCAGCTCCATAGATCTATGTTGATAATTGTGATAGCTTTTTTTTTTTTGCCTTCGTGGGAGCGGATAATCTCTTTGTAATGCTTGCATCTTCTTGATGCTTTTTGTTAATAATATCCTTCTTATTTCATCGGGAAAAAACAGTCAAGGTCCTACTATTTGTGCCAACCCTGACACCCTAGATCTCTTTCCTTTGCTCTTCCAGCATTTTGCTTACACCCTCCATGTCTAGGATGAACAAAATGAGGGAGTGGATCTCCCTGTCTAATTTCATTATGAGGAGTGAAAAACCCCACTGTCTCTCTATTGACTAGCACCAAGTATCTGACAATTTTGATGCAAAACTTGATCCATCTAACCCATTTGATCCCAAACTCTCCTGATTTCAATCTCCAGCCAAGAACTTCATTGGCTGCTAGGATGTTTAGACCATTAAACGCCTACGCCAAGATCTCAAGTGTTGATTTGGTCTTGAATCCACACTTTGGACCTAGTAAATCTGATACCTGTGTGAGGCTAGTCAACTAGTTGGTGATAGTAATAAAATTTAAGATCATCCCCTTGCCTCAGAATGTGTCTCACGTCCCACGCTTTCCTCAGGGAACCTTATCTTTTTGAAATTCCTTTTATAACCCATGTTACTTCCTATCCCAGACAGTCTATCATTGTCCCAACTCTCTATTTTGGACTCTCACCTTCTAGTCCATGAACTCTCACAAAACTCCACTCAGTTGTACCATGAATTCTCCAGATTTGCCTCTAGCAGAAATCATTTCTTTTCTCATCCACTTCCCTCTATACAAGTCCCAACTGTTCTCTTCACTTTTTTTTTCTCTATGAATAGAGTAGTTGAGAGAGAATTTCATTTTTTATAAAGGACTTTAATAGCCAAGTATATAATTTTTTCTTACCTAATTGGTTGGACTTTAATTGAAACAAGTATATAGTTTTTTCTTACCAAATTGCTTTAGTTACTCCCTCCGTCCCAATTTATGTAGCACCGTTTGACTTGACACAGTTTAAAAAAGGAAGACATTTAAAAATTGTAGTCTAAAACAAACCTTAGATATTTGTGTGACTATAAATCATTTAATTAAAGGTAAAAGGAGAGTTTTAAAGTTGAATTGTTTCTAATTATAGAAAGGTGACATTCATTTTGGGACAAAGTAAAAAGGAAAAGGCTACATAAATTGGGACTAAGGGAGTAGTAGTCTGATTCCTGTATCTATATGAAAATTTTTAAAGCTTTGAAACTCTCGTGAGTTTAAATATTCTGTCCACTTGATGGTACTTATTTCCATTCATTTCTCTGTAGGGGGGCATTCTTTGGTTCCAGAACTTGACCGAGTTCCCTAGTGGTGTTTTAGGGCCAGTCTTTCCTTTACTGATTGCGGGATTGCATTATATCAACATACAGGTATATTGCTTTTATCAACCTTGAGATTTACTGCCTTTCTGTTTCGTTGTTGTCTTTCTTTGTGGTAACTGGTAACAAAGTTTCATTATGGGATTAAGAGACCTGTACCTTATTCTTGGCCTTGGTACTAGATACATTTTCAATTATAATTTCTTTTTCCTTTTCTGTTCGGAGGGGGGACTGTTATCCAATAGTACTTATGTTTAGGAATTTGATCGTCAACATGATCGATTTCGTGCTGGTTAACCATCGCTTTATGTTCAGACATGTTCTCTTGGTGCTCACCTTGCAATTGTTGGTGGGTCTTGGATACTGTTTAATATTTGGGGCAGGCCTGAAGCAAGTAGGAAAAGGGAAAAATATTTCAGTTCTATAGTATGAGATATCTGCATACCGGCATCAATTTTGTTTCTTAATATGTTTTTTCTCCAAAGCTAGTATATGGGTGATAATTCTTCCTTGCCCCTTCATAGTTTTGGGCTTTTTGATATACTGTTGCAAGGAATAATAATTTATTCTTGCATGGTTTTGAACGCTTGAAACCCTTCTCCCAAACAATGATGCCACCAAACATTGAGTCTTGTAATCCCAGATTCCCTCTGGTGCTCAAAACTCCCGAGAACCGAAGATTTAACTGACAGGTGGATCTTCCTGCCGTCTGTATTCAATCAACTAATAAGATCTTCTCCGTAAAATTTGGTCTTCCCAGATGTGGTGTAAAATGTTTTGAAAAGGGAAGACTTCATCTTGGTTTGGATGATTAATGAGCAAAGACTTAAACTGTCTGGAGGACTTGAGTTCAGCAGTTAACCAGATGGGTTAAGAAGTAAAAATTACTTGTGGAGTTGCCTCACCTTATTAAATTATGCTTTCTGCTTTTTTTTTTGTTTTAAAGTCTTGCCCTGTCTCTCCATTTTTCGCATCTTCAAAAAATGGGGTCCTGGAAGTTTCACCAACAAAAAGGTACCACAGAGAGAAAAAGAAGGTGACCCAACTTAGGCATCACTGGTACCCTTTGGATTTTGTGCGTGAGTGCAGGGAGGGTATAAATTCTATCTTTGTGGTGCTGGGTTGGTTTAGGTCTGATGCTGAAACCTGCACAGTGTGACCATATATGCACTGGTTTAGTAATTCTTCAGGTTCTTTGTTAGCTCAAGAAAGGTTTTAGTTTCAGTACTGTCTTCAGGATATTGCTAATTACTTTTAAATGTACACTCTAAAATGACTTGTTGGAGCAGATAGAATCAGATCAGGAAGTGGCAGGTGTGTTTTCTTATGTTTGCTTTGGATAGACTTATTTCAAGTCTATTTAATCAACTTTGACTACCCGACAAGATAGCTTACCTGAACTAGCTTTTGCAATTGTTACGGAAAAAGGTGGATTCTTGAACCAATTGTAAAGGCTACGTGGTAGAGACTAGAGATTATTCTTATATTTTTCTCCCAGTGAAGAAATTCAATTTGTTTTTCCTTTTAATTTTCATTTGGCAGAAAACTTATTTGGCTCCGCAATGACTTTGTTGCATTTTTCCAAATAAAATACAACAATTATGTCTCGGTTCCAAACAAGTTGGGTAAATCATCACTGACCTTGTTCCTATTTAGATTTTTAGATAAAATAAAATGTAAACCTAGATCTTTCATTTCCATCTGCAAATCCCAAATCATATCCTCCAATTCTGTGAGATTTTTTCATGGAAAGGGAAATCTGAAGGATGTTCTATCACTAGGTGATTTCTTCCCATCTGCCTAATTCTTGATTGACATAGTTACCTGGTGTTCCTTCTAAAAAGAAAAGAGTGACCCTGTATTGGTGTTGGTGGGAGGTAGCAAGTACTTTGTGGAATAGTCGAGGTGCGTGCAAGTTGCTTGGACACCATCGCTATCCGGAAAAGAAGAAGAATAATGTTCTCTACCACACTAAGCCTTAACAATTGGTTCAAGAAGCCATCTTTTATAGTCACAGTTGCAAAATCTTTTTTTTTTTTTTTTGAGAATTAGTACTGTTGTATTCCTCAGCATTAGGAATGCTGGCCACCACCAAAAACATGTTAACTGGGGAGTGAGATTCAAATCTAAACTTTACAAAGTACCTAGGAAATCAATCAACTCCTCTACTTCCTTTATACAGTTCTGTTTACACCAAAAACATAAATGGATTTGATCTCGTCTTCAAAGCATTTTCCATTTCTCTCCTTACAAATTGTCCAACATATGCATGAGGGTATTATCCTCCACCATTTTTTCTGACTCATGCTTCCACCTCTTCTAATCCAACAGCTCATCAGATCCGCTGTCTGCTCTGGAATTGTCCATACTGTCTTTGTGAGACTCAAAAACAGATTCCACACTTGATTAGTAAAATTACAATGTAGGAACAGGTGATTATTTGTCTCTCCTGTTTCATTGCACAAAAAACACCTAGTCACCGCTGCTCTCCCCTTCTTTTGTAGTACTTCATGAGTAAGGCATGCCTTCTTAACTACTAGCCAAGTGAAGCAATTCACCTTTGTTGGAGCTATATTCTTCTATACATTCTTCCATATCCTTAGCTCTTCCTCCTGCATAACACTATTCTCCTCCTGTACAAATTTTTAACAGAGAAACTTCCTTCTGTAGTGTGTCTCCACCTTTGCTTGTCAGGTTCCATTGTGGTTCCAGCAAACATTTCCACTTCATTTAGCGAACTAGCCACCCTTTCCACTTCCCAATCATTTAGGTGTCTTCTAAAATTGAGATTCCAGCCATGGTTAGACCAACATTCAGCAACATTTATCTCTGGATTCCTACATAACATCATGAGATCTGGGAATCTGACCTGCAGTGGAGATTCACCTAGCCAATTATCCTTCCAAAACCTGGTTTTGAGGCCATTGTCCACCCTAATCCTAGAGTTCTCCTGCAACTTTGGCCATAGTGCTTTGATTGCCCTCCAAACACCCACCCCATATGTAGTATTTTCCTCATTTGAGCACCAGTGGTTGGTTTGCCCATACTTATGGATAATTGCTTGTTTCCAAAGAGAGGACTCTTCTTCACAAAATCTCCAAAGTCACTTCATCAAAAGGCTACTGTTTTGGGTCTTCAGATTCCTTATTCCTAGTCCTCCTTGGCCTTTGCTAGATTGAGTCACTTCCCATTTTACTACTCCCTCCATTCCATATTAATTGAATTTTTGAGGCATTTTTCATTTTTCAAATTAATTTCTTTTAGAGTGTTCTTTCAATTTTACCCTTCATTTGGATTTTCAATGTGATGACTTCAATAAATTTGACAATAATTAATAAGGGTAAAAATGGAAAACTATGTTCAATTTATGTCTTAATCTACTTTTCTTAAAGGGTGTTAAACACCTCAAAAATTCAATGAATATGGAATGGAAGGGGTAGATTGCAACCCTTTCCTTCTTTATTCCTTCTCCACAAAAAATCCCTTCTTAATCTGTTAAAGTTTTTCCACCACACTGTCTGGGATGAGAAACAAAGACATCCCATAGGTGGACAAGGAATCCAAGACTGAATTAATCAGTGTGACCCTTCCCCTTAAAGATAAGTACTGTGACTTCCATTTGGCTAGTTTCCTTTTAGACTTCTCTATAATTCTATCCCACATCTCTACCTCTTTGAACTCCCTGCCTAAAGGCATGCCTAAGACAAGGCTGAGTATCCACACCACAGTCACAGTTGCAAAATCTAGTTCAAGTAAGCTACATTTTCAGTGTATGAGATAAGACTGGAACAGGGTCCATCTAAAGGCATAATTCAATTTTCATTCCACTCAACTGCCCAAGCCTTTCGGTTTCACCAAAAAAGGATGCAATAGTACAATGGAAAAGATTTATCTGATAGCACCCGTATTTCTTGTGGCTGAGGGTTGTAAAGAATAGAGAAGGTTGACCTGGGGAAATAACAATGTGTTTTTGGAGGATGAGATGGATAAAAGTTCTGATAGTGTGACGTCAAATGCGAAGCGAAAGAGAAAGAATATCACCAATAAAAGGGGCTGGGAATGAGGAAGAAAGATAATCAACCAAAAGATGAAAGGGAAAGAAACAAACGAGGAAAGTGGGAAGAATATTATAAGTAGTTGGCTAATTATTGGTGATGGGATTCAAATAGGAGACTTCACTTAATTGGAAAGTAACTTGTGTGTTTTCGAAATTTGAAAAACATGATATGATGTTAGCTACACCAAATAGTGTTATCTACTCGTGATAAAAAATATAAATAAATAAGAATGAAAAACATCAAGGGGTTACATTTTTTTTTCAGTAAACATCTAGGGGGGTTACATTTAAAAGAAGTTTTTTCTCGAAATTTCTCCTGCCCTTACGCACCAAACGATTTTTACAAACTTTTGTCTCATAAATGGGAAGGGAATATTAGGGAGGGGGGAGGGGGGGAAGAAGTTTCTGTATTCGGGTATATAGTATAATGAGCTTGGTTTAGTTTCTTATGCAAGTGATATTCGAGATGTTTTTTCTCCATGCTTTTTGATAGTGATGATCTCTCTCTTTCTACCAGGTATCCTTTCAGAAATCTTCAGTTGAAAAGATGAGTGGACCCGTGGGATTAATAGCCAAGGTCAGTAATCTGTCAGAAATTTATGTGATATATCCTCATACTTTGATCTAGAAGTGATTTTCGTCATTTTCTGCGTAATAAAGGGACTGAACCAATCTCTATTCAAACTCCATTTGTAGAGGTACATCTTTAACTTATCGATTATCTTATTACCATAGTTATCCGACGAATTTGAGAAAATCTATAAGATTCTAGGGAAAAAGGACAAATATACCTCTGAACTATCGTAAATGGTATGTAGATACCCTCCGTCATACTTTTGGGACATTGGTGCCCCCGCCGCCCAAAAACTAGAGCATATATACCCTTTATACTAACGGACATACACATGTCATAATCTTATCCATCGATCCAACATTTATTAAATATCGGATCGACGGATAAGATTGTGCCATGTGTCCCTATTTAGTCTTCCATTAGAGTGAAGGGCATATATGCTCTAGTTTTTGGACGGTAGGAGCACCTATGTCCCAAAAGTATAACGAAGGGTATCTGCATACCATTTACGATAGTTCGGGGGTATATTTGTCCTATTACCCAAGATTCTATCCTCCTATCCAAAAAGAATGACTAGTTTCGGAGTACGAGTATCAAATCATAGAATTTGTGAAGTGCATTTGGATATCGATTTTTCAATCCTTTGAAATATAATTTAAGTATCTAGAGATATAAATTTTTTTTTTGATAATGTTAACGTATTATTCATCAGCATAAAGGTAGTGCTGGGCCTGGCCACTCTAGAACAGAAAGTAAAAGGCCTATATATTTCACAAGGCTTCCAAAAAGTGTGGTATGGAGTCAGCCTCCTCTATACAAAATTCTTGACACCCAAAATGCAAGTTCAAAATACAATTCATCTTTCATTTTTGGATTAGCAGTTTGAAATCCTTTTGCCTTATTAACCTCTTCCATTGGAATAATTTATCCCCTGTTAATGATATATTACCCCTCTTAGATTTCATTAGCTTCGTCAATAAGGCTCAGTGACCATTCTTTTGGCTTTTGCTTGTGGCTAACTCCCTGATTAGATAGGTGTTTTTGTTCTCAGGAGTTAACCATGTTTTTGTGTATGTAACTTGCATCTCCTTGATGCCTTTCAAATACAGCATCTTACTTCATCAAAAATAAAAAAATCTTTGTTAAGATATTAATAAATCAAATCTGATGTCCACGAACGTATGAGATGTTATGGAAAAACTCTCAAATTTAGGCTCATAAACCTTCAACACAGAACAAAGGACAACTTTAAACACACAGGGTGTACATCTTTAAACCCCCTTACTCTAAATTCTGGAATCCCCTCAAGAAACTAGTGATCATTAGCTATGATGCTCGAACTCTTCAAAAATGTCGACGAGTGCGTGTTGGATCCTTCAAAAGTAGTGCATTTTTTAAAGATCCGCATGGGTGTGGCATCATTTTTGGAGAGTCCGAGCAACATAGATCATTAGTATGTTATCAATAGTTTTCTGTTTTCCTGATGATAACTTTGAGATGTAAGTCTTAACACTTTTGCTTTTTTTTTTTTTTTGGTTACAGTACTACCAGAAGTACTTGGGAGTCCTGACGTTAGTGATTTTATTTGTTACGTTCAATATGCCCCAGGTAATCAACCATTTGATTCCAACAAAATATGTGCTGTAGGATTTGTCCATTTTTATGTTTAAAGTTGGCATCCCATGTTTGCCTTTATTATTTTGAGCTTTGTGGTCCAATTTTAAGTTAACTTGAAGAAGGAAACTGGCTTTTGATCTTTGAACTGTTTATGTTGGTTTCCCTGGTTTATGTCCTGTTAATTTATTGGTCTCAACAATAGCTGGAGTCATTGTTTTCTTGAAAGTTGTTAATGGTGGCACACTTTTGACTTGTGTGTCCATTCTTTGTGACCCCTTTTTATCTTAAAATTGTTTTCTCAATTTAAGAAAAAAAGGGTTTATGGTATTGTAAATATACTGTTTTTTCAGCTATGAATTGGAATAGTCGGGATGTTCTTGCTTTTCTAGGTGGTTTGCATCATGTCTAGCTTGAATATGTCTACTTAGGCTTTCTGGCACTGTATGAGATTTTTGTCATTGTAATTTGCAGCTCTATGGGCCTATCTCTTGCTCTTATAAAGTTAACAGACTCAAACCATATTATAATTGGATGGATTGCAAGTAGTATATCATGATTTAATGTTTTTGTTTGATAGGGTTAGTTTCTCTTGTGAGCTGTTCTCTTTTTTTGTAGCCTCAGAGATGGATTGTACTAGGTATAAGACATGCAATTAATGTAATTGATATCGTGATGAACTAGTGGTACATCTAATGGTTGTTTGAAATTGGTGAAAGCAGAGGCTTTGGAAGTTAGTGAGTTTCCAATTGAAATATGACCTGACGAGACTACCCCAATAGTACAATATAAAATGGTAGCAGTGGTGGGCTGATCACATACAAATAGTAGCGCCTACAGATTTTGAAGTTGATGATGGATGGAGCAACTTGATTTAGTTGTCTGTCAGGCTTATGTGAAAGAATGGTAGCAGTGGTGGACTGATAACATACAAATAGATATTAACATTGATAGGTCACTAATTTTTTCTTTAATATTCTTAAAATTTTCGGTGTTGGGTTGGAGAGGGGGTTGAAAAATAAAATAATTGCATTGTCTTTCTGACTCATTCGCTTGCCCTTCTATCTTGATATATCTGACAAAGGATTGTGTGCATGACATTAAGTTTTTGTTTATTTTTCTATTTTTCAGGGGAGTTTAGTGTTTTGGCTTACCAATAGTTCGATGACTGTTATTCAGGTATCTCTTCTGAAGTATTCTTCCTAAGGCTCCTCATCCTAACTTTATTTCTTGCTTGACTGGGCATGCGGATAAATGCTGAAGTAGGAAGTTTTTGTAACCTCTCGTGTTATGCATTAGATGCCAAGAGGTCTTATTGCACAAAAGGCATTAAGTTTCAAATTTGCTTTTTACTCCTCCTAACGTGGAAAGAGAGCATGATAGATGAACTACTAGATAATGAAGATAGAAATTTTTCTTCAAACTTCCCTTGGAAAATGTCTATGATCTCCTCTTTTTCTTACTTCCGCTCCCTCTAGACACAGTCTGTCTAGCAAATCGTACATAGCTGGCATTCTCTTTTGTAAATTTTTCCTTGTCCAATAGAGGTGGTTAAAAAATGTTGCTTCTTAAGGTTGCACTTTGCACGTCCTCATGAATCAATGGGTGTGGTGAATATTGGAAAGAAATAATTTCTAAGAACTCATTACCTTTTTATATACAGCAACTATCTCTAAAGCATCCAGATGTTCGCAAGAAACTGGGGCTACCTCAGAAGGATCCTCAATTAGAAGGTGCACATCCGAAAGAGTTGGTTAATCCTGGAGAAATCAAAATAGATCCATCAAAAAATCAGAGCAAAATATCTGTCCAGAACCTATCACCTCAAGAATTGGTTAATGTTAGTAACTATTTTTTTTTCCTGATATTGAGACTTGAAATGTTGAGTTTTTTTTGCTGCTTTCTAAATCTTTGTTTGTTGAAACCTCATCAGCTTTCGATCAAACACTTAGCAGGAGGACGTAAAGATGAAGCTATGTCCTTTCTACGGTATTTCTCTCCGCTAATAAAAGCAATCCTCACCGCCTCATTTCTTTTCTTTTCTTCTCTGTAACATCCTCTTTTTAATATATGTGTTACAGACTTGCTATTGCCAAGGATCCCGAGAATGTTCGAGCTTTGCTTATTATTGGCCAGACACTGTTGCAAGATGGTTCCTTACCAGAAGCTACTGAATACTTGGAACGTACTATTGCTAAGGTTTGAGTTTGAAGTCTTACTGATCTTCTTGATGAAGAATATCAATTTGCTTTCGTGGACTAAGAATTTCCTGAACGTTATTAATTTCAGTTCATGGAATGGGTGACTGAACTTGGGAAAGTCAAAATCGGTTTTTCTATATTTGGGACCTTTTAAAGTTTATGCACTATGCAGTTTACTCTGCAGAAAACTTCATTTTTTTAAGTGAACTTAACTTGGCTGCTATAATCCAGCAGAGTTGATTTGTTACTGATCAAAGTCAATTTCTGCAAGTTCAGCTTCTGCTAAAGGAGAATCAAAAGGAAATTGAGGATGTTGATCTGCTGATTCTATCATCTCAATGGGCAGGTGTTGCCTGTATACTGCAGGTAATGGTGTTTTGAGAACTTGGCTTGATGATTGACTTATAAATACAACTACTATGCTTCGATCCTGATCAAATTGGGATCGGCTATATGAATTCTCATTGACCACTCCATTCAAGTTCATCTCAGACATCATATTTACTTGACATAAATCAATAATAATTCTAGTCACAGATATTGAGTACCTTGCATCATTTACCTGATTCCATGACATGGCGGACTGACGACAATAGAGAACCCATGCATATAGGGGGTTCTATTGTGGTATAATTTTAAATGGATTTTCAGATGAGAAGGTTTCTATACAAAATTTCCCTCTTCCTTTTCCTCTGGGGTTGTAGTTGCTAGAAGTTTCATCTTAGTTCTCTTTTCTATTCAAATGTTTGTGAAATTCCTCAGAATCTACAGTATGTTTGAAGTATGATTACCTTGAAATTCCTCAATCCTTCATCTTCCATTTTTATATATGTCACGACCCGAGTCTACACCCTGGACGTGGCCGGCACTCAAGAATCATTGTTGGTCCCCAAGCGAACCCTGACTACAAGCGGAAGACTAACTCAAGCATGCAAAAGCTTAAAACTGAATTAAATTCATTGAACACCAATAGTGAACTTTAAGAAAGTTTGAACAATACTCAAAAGAAAGTAATTATAGAAAACTCTTCCACTTTGTCTATCTATGAAGCCTCTACTATTATAGAAAGATATTGGGACAAGACCCATGACATCTCAAAACTACTAATTGTAAGGTAAAGGTAAAATCCTCCGGAATATAAGAAGGCTCACCAAAGCTGACTAGAATATCACATGACCTCAACGAAACGCCCGTTGATGATCCTGAATACCTGTATCTGCATCATGAAACGATGCAGGCCAACTGACTCAGTACGTGGAATGTACGAGCATGTAAGGGAATTCTAAAGCATAAATATAAGCTTGAACTTGATAAAAAGGAACATACTTACTTCTTATCAACTTACTCAACTCAACTCAAAGAAACATGGTTCAACTCGACTCAGAGAAAATAAGACTCAACTCAATAAGGAGATATTCAACTCAGTTAAAGAAGGAACAACTCAATAATAAGATACTCGAATCTGGATTCTCAACTCAATATAAAACAACAATTAAAGATGCAATATATGGAAAGCTTTTAAAACAGTAGAAAGCAACTCAATTTATTTAAGAATACAATAATAACTAAGTTTGTATGCAAGGATACAAAATAACTCTGTTTGTAAATGAAAATACAAAATAAACTCTGTGTATATAAGAATACAAAATATCTCTGTGGGAGTTTCTCTAACTGACAATCATCACTATGAGCTATGTGATGATACAACGTCTCACCCACGCTGCCAGAACTGTCCTATACTTTGCCAGGGGTATAAGACCTACTACTAAGTGGATCCATTAGTCTATGCTAAAAAACATTAAGGAATCATCTAAAAAGTATGACCCTTTCTACCCACGTTGGCTACATGGTTTATGGGGGCTGTGAGTTGTCTGAACTCTCCCCAATATTGGTGCTCAATACTACTCCCAAAATATAACTAGCTCATATGTTTAAAAACATAACTCTTTCTGTGTTTTGAGATTATTACTCAAAAATCTTTCTCTTAAAAGAGATGGTACTCAAACTGCTCAAAACTCTTTTGGAAATCTCAGTCTCCTCTCATCTTAAATGTAAAAACATTTACTCTTGGGAATACTTAGTTCCCATATATCATTTTAAAGAAAATGAACTCAACTCTACTCTTCCTCAACTCAGTGCTCAAGTCTTTAAAACAAGTGATAAAACAATTTGTAAAAAATCTTCTTAAAATATGGTTTATCCCGAATTATGGACGTGAACGACTCAATTCAAGGTTTTCAATAACCATGCATATAACTCAATACTTGGAACTCAAGAACTCAAGGAGTCGATGATACTACTCATCTCAAGAATGCTCAACTCGGAGGTTTCATGCGGAATTATGGGCATGAACTACTTAACTCAAGGTCTCAATGATACCTCTCATCTCAAGACTGCTCGACTCATAGGGTTCATGCGGAATTATGGGCATGAACTACTCAACTCAAGGACCTTCATGGGTAACATGTAGTAGCCCCATGATTAGGAATATATCCCAAAATGATTAGGAACTCAATACTCCAGACTTAGAACTTGAAGTTACTACTCCTCTTAAAGATACTCAAATGATGGAGTTCATGTGGGATTTATGGGCATGAACGACTCGTCTCAAGGGTCTAAATAACAATATGGAACTCATGTATACGACTCTTCTCATTCTCATACTTACTTCCTCAAAACTCAGTTTAAAACTCAAGTGTTTGCTTTGAAAAACTTCTCAAGATTTATAACTCAAAATAGGGTTCATGCTGAATTATAGACATGAACAAATCAACTCAAGGATCTCAATAAAAATATGGAAACTCAATAATTAGAAATAGAATTTTTAAAAGAACCATGAACTCAAGAACTCAAATCAAATTATCTCAAGAATACTCAAATTTAGGGGGTAGAATCCTAGATTCCTCTTTTATTGATTTGAAAGAAGATATAGGGCGTGAGGACGAACTAGTCCAACACTATGATAACCTTACATACTTGAAAAAAACAAGGTTCTTAAAGAATCTTGAAGAAGAACTTGATTAGAAGTCTTGAAACCCTAGCTTGAAGGTAAACAATCAAGAAAACCTTTCTTGAGATTCTTGAATTAATTTCTTGAAATCTCTAAGGCTAAGATTTATGATTTTCATTAGTGATTCATAATTGTATGGAGGAACTTGAGTTGGAAATAATGGAATTCTTGAAGAAAATCTTTCCTTGAAGAAGAATCTTGAAAAAGATGGAAAGAATCTTGAATGGAGTCTTCTACTTCGATTTTTCCTTAGAGTTTTACCCTAGGGTTTGAGAGAAGAGAATGATGGACTAAAAGATGAAAATCTGATTGTTTTGAGCCTTTTATTAATCAATAAATTCGTTTAGGGTTTTCTTGGAGGTAAAAAAACAAAAACAACCCTTTTTAATGTTTTTCCGTCAGCTAAATTCGTAACAACACTGTATAGGTTACTAAAATAGTCATAACTTTTTACTCAGAAATTGGATTGACACGAAATTGATGGCGTTCGAAAGTAGATTCAAATACCTTTAATTTAATAGGTTATGACTCACGTAACTCTTTCTTTATATTCTAAGAGATATGGTCGTTTGAGGTTGACCCAAGTAGAATTTTATATCAAAACTTAATTGATAAAGAAACTTCAAGAACACTTATCAAGAACTCATCAAGAAATTAAATTGCTCAATATTTATGGATAGATTCGCAAAAGAAACTCATGATTGGTGTGTGGGTGAATGAACCCAACACTATGGAAGCTTACGTAACTCTTAGGGATTAAACCCATGGCGAAAATCCGCAATAAAACTCAAGAACCTCGACGAACGCTTTGATCCTCTCCTCTTTTCTCTTCTTGAACTCTCAACTAAAACCCTAGGCATATATTAGGATTATAAAACTGAACCTAATCGGATTAGACCCTTAAAACCTTACTAAAAACGAATTAAATTTGATTGGGTAAGGAAAAGACCAAAATACCCCTTACTATTTTCGGGTAACTTTCCTTAACTAGACAACTTGACTTCAAAAAGGCATATCTCATTCATCCGACCTCGAAACTTAGCAAACTCGATGGCGTTGGAAAGATAATTCAAAGACCTTTCATTTTCCATCTCATGGCACACCTAACTCATCCTGTACTGAGAGTTATGGTCGTTTGAAGTTGACTCAAAACTCATAACTTAAGCATAACTTACAAAATTTCAGATTTTGCTATTTCCAATTTAGTTCTTTTTGGAACTCAAGGTGCTGCATCTAGTGACTTGACCTTCATACTTGAGAAATTTTAAATTCCTTGGTAAAATCCTACTCACAACAAAGGATGGTTCGAGTCTTAGTTCAAAAATTTTCTGGGTGTTACAATATACTCTCTCCGTTTCAATTTGCTTGTCCTACTTTTCTTTTTAGTCCGTTTCAAAAAGTATGCCTCTTTCCTTTTTGGCAACTCTTTAATTTCAACTTTCCACATGACATGTTTAAGACCACAAGATTAAAGGAGATTTTGGTTCATTTGATATATCTTTAATTTAAGACCACAAGATTCAAAAGTCTTCTTTACTTTTTTATACTCCATGCCAAGTCAAAATAGGACAAACAAATTGAAACGGAGGGAATATGTTTTATTCTTATAGACCCACATGCCCCTAAAGGCCTGCTGATGCCTGATTGCTGCTCTTCTATATAATGATAGTGAGGATTCAACCTGGCCTCCCCCAATACCTAGCTTCTCTTCCCCCTCTCCTCTCCATATTCTAGACAAACTGATTACTGTTCCTCCCTGTATTTCTGCCTTGTCCATTTATTGAAGGAAATCCTAGCCATTGCATGTTCTCTCTTTACTTTTTTCACTATTTCTAAATTAGCTAAACTTCAGCACAATAAGTATGGTAGATTTGTTTTGGTTATGATGAATGATCAAACTAGATCAGTGATTATTATCCCTGAAAATAAGCCTAACGAGGGGTGGTTCGGACTTGTAAGCCGCATTGCAAGCTTCATAAACAGGGGGTCTTTAATGCAAGTTACTAGCCCAGTCTTAGGTTATTTAAACCGAAAACTGCCTTCTTCTGATGGGGAAGTAAAAGAATTGGAGTAGTAATCAGATGAAAATGGATCAAAAGTTGCTCATTGTGACGGAGAAGTTCATGTCTAATACAAGTAGCAATATTAGCTCAGCTCAATTTGTCTAACTTTTAGACTAGTTTCTGCTTGAAGATCATCAAAAGCTAATGAGTGGATGTACGTCTTTGTAAAGAATTTGAGGCATATATATATAACTCTCAGATATGGGCTGTTAGCTTGTGATGATGTTGAAACATATTGTCTATAGATATGGGCTATCAACTTACCGAGTAATTTAGTTTTGCAGATATCATGTAATAAAACATTTTTATCTTGTTCAATGAAAGTCAGAGATAAATTGTTCACTTTACTCTCCTTGGTATATTTATCTAAGCGCGAATTCAAATTAGTCCTTGGCTCTCTTCTTAGACCAATCCTTGAAGGGAGAAGGAAGATACAAGGAAGCAGTCCACAAGAATAGGTGGAAACGCTAAGAACCTATTATAGTTCCGGAACAGAAGACATTAATGGTTTCCCCTCATTTTGATGATAAAGTTCTACTGTAGAGATGATTCATAGTGAGTTTTCCCGACTGTGATGATTCCCATAAGAAAAGATGTGAGGAGCTGGCCTCAACTTACATCGAAAGGTGTCTTCTACTTACAGATGTTTGATATGAATAAGTGGAATTGTATTATAAACTTTTATTTTTAGTGTAAGGAAGCAAATGTAGAGGAAGCTGATCAGTTGAGTCTTTTTAGGGTCTCTGTAATTAGTTCGTACTAGCCCACAGTTTGTTCATAAGTTTTTGGAGGTCTCCAGCATTAAGAATTCTGAAGAATACCGGTTCTCAAAATCTTTTTTAGCTAAACCTCACTCCCTTTCTTTCCTCATCTCACTTGTTGGACTCAAATTGAGATTGAATCAAGCAAATTATATGAAGGTGGGTTGGTTGTCGGCTGATTTCTCAGAGCCTGGAGTTTGTGTGGATGGTGGATGAAGCGGAAAGGATACCGACACCTCCAGATAATTGCCGGACAATACTATTTAAGGATTCTAGACATGTTTATGCCCTCTAAATATGATGACTGTCTAAGTTGCTCTCTCAGCAGAGCTTAGTTGGACCCAAATTCTATTTTCCTTGTGGTGTTATGAGCTTGACTTGCCATATTTTTGGGCTTGGTCAGTGGCAGATACTCAAGGCCTCTCCTTTCTTGAGCCAAGCCTAAAATCTAGGATAGTTCGTGTCGTAGTTATATACTGGAAGTAGGTTCCTCATAGTGATATTGCACCATTCCTGTTCCTTTACAGGGTAAGATGGGAGAGGGACTTGCACACCTGGAACGCATAGCCACGTTGAAAGAGCCAGATGACCCAAAGAGCAAGGCCCATTACTATGACGGATTAGTACTACTGTCAAGGTAAAAGTTTGTTTTAATTCTTGATACATGGTTTATTTTCGAAAAACAAGTTCTAGAAGACCTTGTTTATTCCAATTCTACAATTGATTAAAGTGGTACATGATTATTTTCCAGTACATTGATCAATGCTGGCCGCAAGAAGGATGCGATTAATTATCTGCAAATGGCTACTGCTTATGACGAGTCTTACAGAGAATTTCTGCAACAATGCGAAAATGAAGAGGATGTTATCAGTAACGACCTTGCCACTAGGAGGAGAAGAGATTAAGGGTGTGTTTGGTATGAAGGTGTTTTCCAATTTTCGCATGTTTGGTTGGGTTAAATGTTTTGGAAAATGTTTTCCAAATCAACTCATTTTCCTCAAATTTAAGGAAAATGACTTCCCTTCAAAACTTAAGGAAAACATTTTCCAAAACTCTCTTCCAACTTCCAATTTAAAAAAAAATTGTTGAAAAAATCAATTTATTTTGTCCCTACCCTCAAACCAGCCCCCCAACCAACCCCCCCTCCCAATAATTTAAAGCTTGTTTTTAAATTCAATTTTTTTACCCACCCTCACGCACCTCCTACCCAGCCCCCACCCACCCCACCCCTACCATCCCCCCCAAAAAAAATATTTTAAGTTTGTTTATAAAAAATATTTTCAACTTCAAAATTTCATTTTTTCACGCTACCCTTGACCCCCCGCCCCCCCACCCACCTCTTACCCAGCCCCCCACTCCCCAAAAAAAATAATTTAAGTTTGTTTTTAAAAATATTTTCGATTTCAAAATTTCATTTTTTCACCCCTACCCTCGACGGAAAAAATACCGTATATACAAGTAAAATGATACACGAAATGATTAAATAACATATTTTGGACACCCTTAACATGACAAATTGTTATAGCTTAGTGGTTTCACTTCCTTGGAATGAGGAAGTGCTCGTGTGTTTGAATCACACTAGTTCAACTTTGAAATGAGCTTTTGTTGTGCTATTTCTGAACACTCTTTGTGAAATTCCTGGCTCCGCCACTACACTACGTAGGCTATAGCATATGAAATATTGTCAATTTTTTTTGTGTTTTATTATGATCATTAGAAAATAATTAGGTTAATATTTCTATTTAGCTATTTATACTTTTACTTGAAGTCAAACTTAATAAATATATAAAGATAATTTTATTTGTGGATTTGATTAACAAGTAGTAACACAAACACCATGTAATATTGTCTTATCGATATTTATGATAATATTTTTAAATTATAATTTGATTTAATTTTTTTTTAAAAATATATACTTTTTAAAATGTAGGCTGACCCAGCATAGCCCGTAGTCCATGTACTTGTTGGTTGGGCTGACTATTTTTTTGCCCACAAAAAAATGGGCCAACTCGACCTCACCCGTCAAATTTTACAGACGGTATGGATTAGTCCGGATGGGTGGGCTTGTTCGCAATAAATTTTTGTAAGTGCTGAATTAATTGCAAGCAAAATAAATAAAAGAAAATGTGATTTTTATTGATGAATCTTGTGAGTACAATTCGGTTGTTCTCTTGATTCTTCTCTCCTAATATTTCTCTGTGATTCTAGGGCCTTCAGTAGCGAATTTCTCGAATATAGGATGATGTAGACCTATTTCAGATGTATTTGAGTTCCGAGAACTTCGGGAAGCACTTCGTCATTTCAAGTCGATCTCTGGGAAGAACTCTGTTGACCACTCCTTCGAAGAGCTATGTAGTTGGTGTTGTAGCTTTCTCCAATCTTTGCAAAATTCTTGTTGAAGTCTTCTTAGAATCTCATGTCATGTCCATCCCCTATTTATAGTTGTAGGGAGTGGACAAGGTTCCTTGTGATTGACCAAAGAATGTCATTTTGACACTTGGCAGATTGTGATTGGTTCTTGCATTAGACTGGGACTACCACCTCATTTGGACACATGGCGTCACCTTGATGGTCTTGGATGCCTAGTCACTGTGACATGTGGCATGGGTTTGGGTTTCAAGGTGAAATTGACCTTGGACTTGAATTTAATAGAAATTGACTTATTTATTTGTAAAACCCAAATTAATCATTCAACCCAAATAAACATGAATTTAATCCAAATTTTGTATGAATTAAATCCAATAAAATTTGTGTGTCTACAGATATCCCCTACGTCAAGCCTTGTTGAAGTGTAGGTTTGCCGACACTTGATTGTGAGACTTGAAGTATTATGAATCCAACAATATCATTCTTAAGACATTTGCTTGACTCGGTTTCTTGCGACGAAACAAGTTGCGTAGTACGGTCATCTGCAACCCCATTGTGATGTGCTCCTAAGTACTTTTATTATTTCAATCCACTCAAAGGACGATATGGAGGACTCTCTCGAGAGGGATAAACAAATCAATGTGACAAAGTTGTATGAATTTTAAATTCAAAAAAAAAAAACATCCATCATAGACTTGAATACAAGTTTGGACATCAACACTTAGAGCGCCACATAAGTCCCCCAAGTTGAATTTTAAATAAAATAAAAACATAGCTTGATTTACACCTTTTTTTGCAAATCTTCAACTTGGAAATAATTGGTAATTTAACAATTACACCAACTTTCTTTCATTTTCTTGATTTTTAAAGAATCACTCTTCCAATCTTAAGCATTATTGCTTTCCTTTTGAGTGTTAAGCATCTTCCATTTAGATGCGGAAGAATTGATTTGATTTGTTTCTTCCTATCTTACCACAACTTTCCTTGTAAAAAGAATGAGAATTATTCATAGAACCTCTATATAAACATCTTTCATGTACAGAATATTTTTGAAGTACAACTCCAAATTTGGTGTGTTCTTTCTATATTTCATGCAGTGCTGTCAAAATGTCCTTTTCTTGGTGTAGGAGCATTCAAACGATGAGTGTCTTGATCCTGGAGAAACTAGACTTTTAGTACTACGACATGTCCAAAAATCAACATAAAAAATCTTTCGTATTGACGGGAATTGATTTTTGAAGTTGGTCTCTAAATCTGGAAGTTCTCCTCACAGATGCGCAATCTCACTAAAACGTCATTTTCTTGGTGTAGGAACATTCAAATGACAATCGGCTTGATTCTGGAGAAACTAAACTTTTAGTACTACAACATATCTAAAAATCAACATAAAAAACCTTTCATATTGACGGAAATTGATTTTTGAAGTTGGTCTCCAAATCTGAAATTATCCTCACAGTTATGCACAATCTCGCTAAAACGTCCTTTTCTTGGTGTAGAAGCATTCAAACGACGAGCGGTTTGATTTTGGAAAAACTCGACTTTTAGTACTACAACATATCCAAAAATCAACGTCAAAAACATTTCTTATTGACGGAAATTGATTTTTGAAGTTGGTCTCCAAATCTGAAAGATTTCCTCACAATTATGAGAAATCTCGCTAAAACGTCCTTTTCTTGGTGTAGGAGCATTTAAATGATGAGAAGCTTGATTCTGGAGAAACTAGACTCTTAGTACTACAACATATCTAAAAAATAACGTAAAACCTCTTTCATATTGACAAGAATTGATTTTTGAAATAGTCCCCAAATCTGGAAGTTCTCCTCACAATTATGGTCAGTCTGAAGCAATATCCACAATGAAGCATGCATTGTGTTTTTTTGGCAATACGACATACTTTTGATTTGAACCTTCATGTTATTGAGGCCGACCAAGCGCTCAATCTTGTAGAATCGAGAAGCTTCGGCAGTTACTACCATGTGCTTCATCACTTTTTTTAATAGGTTCACAAAGGAGCGCAAACAATCTCGATATCTTATCAACAAGATATAAATAATTCCCTTAATTGGAAAGGAACACTTGATGTACCTACACTTTCGATTGGAAAGGATTTGACAAATAATCATTTGGTGCTTCACCTTAAACCTTCATTGCGGAGTTGGTTGAGACAATCAGCTGCTTTAGCTTTCATTGGAGACTTGGAGAGAGAACAGTTGGAGAATCCACCTTTCTTACGGCGTTGGCGGAATCAACTTGTCACTTTGAAGTCAGCTCACAAGTTTATCTTGCTTGATTCTTTTGCTTTGCGCATCCATAGTAGAAAATTCATAACTCAAAGTAGGAGTGTTGAAATCACGAGTTTCTTATTTCGTTGGAAAGATGATTCAAAGAAGTACATTATATGTAAATATCACGGTCAAAGACTTTATGGATTGATACAAATATTACTTCGAAGTCAGCTCACAATTCTGTCTTACTTGGATCTTCAGCTTCGCACGTCTGTAGTAGATAATTCATAACTCGAAGTAGGAGTACTGTAATCATGAGTTTCTTTTTCCATTAAAAAGAGGACTCAAATAACTATTATAGGTGTAAAAACCATGGTGAAAGACTTTAAAGATTGGTACGAATGTTGCTCCGAAATCAGCTCACAATTCTGCCTTGCTTAGTTCTTCAGTTTTAATTGTGCGTCTGTGGCAAAGAAAATCATAACTCGAAGTAGGAGTTCCTGAATCACAAGCTTCTTATTTTGTTGTGGAGAGGGATTCAAGAACTACCGTATGTGTAAAAATCATGGTCAAAACCTTTACGGATTTTCATAAATATGTCTTTGAAGTCTGCTCAGATTAATTTCAAAATATGATGGTCTATTTCACAACTTTGAGCAGCCGTGGTAGAAACTTCATAACTTGGCGTAGAAGCCTCTGAATCAAGAGACGATTTTCTTTATGAAGTGGACTCTAAGAACTGCAATATATATAAAAATCATGATCAAAACCTTTACAAATTTTTACAAATATGTCTTTGAAGTTAGCTAAGACTCTGCCTTGCTTAACTCTTCTCCATTGCTCATATGTAGCACATTTGAACTCACGTGCTAGCTATATAATTCTAAAGAACTAGTGTGATAATCACACAATGCCATAAAACCTTCTTATTTTACTCATGCGACTGAGCTTAAAGTGATTACTCCAAACGCCTATGTACCTCGGTGAGGAGGGTCAAGTCATATCGTAGTTCAAGATGATGAGTTTCTTTTTTTAGGCCGTACATAGGTTATACTCTTGCGGGCAAGGAGTAACATGCATTTTATGCTCGTACCTTCAGGAGCATTGTAACTTGCAGTTTAGGATCGTACGTCGAGGAGCATTTCAACTTGCAGTTTACGCTCGTGCGTTGAGGAGCGTTTCAACTTACAGTTTAGGCTCGTATTTCGAGGAGTGTTTCAACTTGCAACTTAGGCTCATATGTCGAGGAGCATTGTAACTTGCAGTTTAGACTCGTGCATCGAGGAGCATTTCAACTTGTAGTTTATGCTTGTGCATCGAGGAGCGTTTCAATTTACAGTTTAGGCTCTTACGTCGAGGAGCGTTTCAACTTGCAGTTTAGGCTCGTGCGTCGAGGAACGTTTTAACTTGTAGTTTAGGCTAGTACGTTGAAGGGTGTTGTAACTTGCAGTTTAGGCTCGTACGTCGAAGGGAGTTTCAACTTGCAGTTTAGGCTCGTGCGTCAATGAGCATTTCAACTTGCAGTTTTAGGCTTGTGCGTTGAGGAGAGTTTCAACTTGTATTTTAGGCTCATATCTCAAGGAGTGTTTAACTTTTAGTTTAGGCTTGTGCGTCGAGGAGCGTTATAACTTGTAGTTTAGGCTCATGTGTTGAGGGAGTGCAATGACTTTCTTAGTTAGCAACTCATCAATAATCGCAGGAATGTGAGAGTCTAGAAAGGGACACACCTTTGCTGGTAACTCTTTCAAGGTATATTGATTTTTCACTTCTCGGGTTTGTTCATTTGCCACTTTCTCTTTCACCTTTTGTCTAATGGAGGCTTTTGTAGAAGTCATGACTACCCCCATGGATTCCTTAGTTTGGTATTCTAACGACTCTTTGAATTGTGTATCATTTTTTCTTGGATCAAAGACAGTCGATGTCTTTCCACAGCTTGCAATGCTCAACTCCATGTCATGAGCGCGTGTAGCTAATTCTTCAAAAGTTCGAGGCTTAATTCCTTGAAGGATATATGCAAGGCCCCAATGTATTCCTTGTATATAAATTTCAACTGCAAAGATTTTAGAAAGTTGATCCTTACAATCTGAGCTCAACATTCGCCAACGATTGATATAGTCCACTACAGTTTCATCCTTACTTTATTTTGTGTTTGTCAATTCCATCATGCTCACTGTACGACGGGTACTGTAGAAATGATTGAGAAATTGATTTTCTAATTGCTCCCTACAATCAGTTGATTTTGACTCCAAGTCTGTATACCAATCAAATACGTTTTCTTTTAAAGAACGAACAAACTGCTTGAAAAGAAGATCATGTGTACCAGGATTGCTACAAGTCTCGACGAAATGGGCAATATGTTTCCTTGGATTTCCCCTCCCATCAAATTGTTACCAGTTTGGTGGTTGATATCCAATTGGCATCAGTAAACCCTCGATTCGCTTGGAATACAACTTTGAATATCCTAGGTGACTATGTGGTGGGCCTCCATATTGAGCTTTAATGGTGTTTGTGATCATATCTTGTAGTTGTTGAACTATTAAACTGGTCATTGAAGAAGATTGCTTTGTGCATTGAGACTCAATTGGTGTGGTGGGAACATAAATTTTTTCTTGCATTGTTAGATTGTGACGTGACTCTCCAGAGTTGGAGAGATCTAACTTGCTCATAAGTTGGGAGATTTGGAGATTTTTGTCATCAATAGACTTCTTCAAGGTTTCAATGGTTTGCTCCATCATTGCAAACTTCTCGTCCATGTCAGTTGCATCAACCATCAAGGAGTTGAACTTTGTTGAAATTGAAGAATCCGTTGAACTCTTAAATTCACCAAAGTTGAAGCTAGGTTGAGAAAGTTCATCACAGAACATGGATGGAAAGTTGCCCCCAAGGATTACAGTTACAAGTGTCATTTGAGACTTGCTCTTTCTTGCCATCTCCGAAGAGGAGAAGTATTCAGATCCATCCAAGCCACTAGTCTTGACCTCGCGTCGAGTGATTGGATTAGCATCACTAAAATCAACAAATGTGGCAACATTAGAATCCTTGCGTGAAAAATCATTGATCTTCTTGAAGGTCATTGCGAAGTTGAACTTGTTGTTTTTTGATTTGTAGGAGGAAGAGATGAAAAGCAGAATTGGTCCCACTAGGCGTGCCAAATTTGTTCGCAACAATTTTTTGTAACCGCTGAAAATTAACTGCAAGCAAAATAAATAAAAGAAAATGTGATTTTTATTTCTGAATCTTGTGAGTACAATCCTGTTGTTCTCTTGATTCTTCTCTCCTAGTATTTCTACGTGATCCGAGGGCCTTCAGTAGCGTATTTTTCGAATGTAGGATGATGTATACCTTTTTGAGATGTATTTGATCTTTGAGAACGTTGGGAAGCACTTCGTCTGTTCAAGCCGATCTCCGGGAAGAACTTTGTTGACCACTCCTTCAAAGAGCTATGTAGTTGGTGTTTTATCTTTCTCCAATCTTTGCTTAATGCTTGTTGAAGTCTTCTTAGAATCACCCTTAGAATGTCATGTACATCCCTATTTATAGTAGTAGGGAGTAGACAAGGTTGCTTGTGATTGGCCAAAGGATGTCATTTTGACACTTGGCGGATTGTGATTGGTTCTTGCATTTGACTAGGACTACCACCTCATTTGGACACATGGCATCACCTTGTTGGTCTTGGATGCCTAGTAATTGTGACACATGACATAAATTTGGGTTTCAAGGTGAAATGAACCTTGGACTTGAATTTAATAAAAATGAACTTGTTTATTTGTAAAGCCCAATTTAATCATTCAACCCAAATAAACATGAATTTAATCCAAATTTTGTATGAGTTAAATCCAATAAAATTTGTGTGTCTATAGGGTGGGTCAGCCCATATTGACAGCTCTTAAGTGATTATTATTGTCAGAAGAAATAGGTATTGAGGTCATAGAATAGAAGAAATACAGTAGGGTTCTTTCCATTTGCAAAAATATTTCTTAAGGGACAATGCATAAGTATTCCCTAAATTATGACTGAAAGCTCAGTGGTATATTTTAACTTAATCAGGATCTATTAACCCCACCCCCCCCTTTTTTTTGTATTTTCGTGCACCTTTTGTGATGATGTGGCACCTTTAACCAGGTAAGTTAGTTGTGTTTGTACAACACACGTCTGCCATATGTATAAGTATTTTTTAATATATTTTAAATTATTAATTTATTTTAATTTTTTAAAAATCTTTTTATTTTCTTCATCTTATATATAAATTACTCCAATACACGTAATTTCTTTCAAATAATTTGCCTGGTATTTTAAAAAAAATGCTTCATTTTATTTTTATCTTCTTTTAAAAAAAATAATTAAATGTGGCCACTAGGCCCATTTTATTTTATTTATATAGAAAAACATATAAAGGTAAATCAAAGTCTGTAAAGCTGGCCCAAAAGTGACCAGAACATAAATCAATTAAAAGATAGAGCAGACAACATAAGAAAAATGAGCTTTCATTGATTTTGTATTCATTCACTGTTTTTTTTTTTCTCTTTTTTGTCTATTAATTTTATTTGTTCTTTTTATTTTCTTTGCCTTTTCTTTTGATTTGACTTCAAATATCTTATACTAGGTAAATTATCCGTGCTTCACACGGGATTGAACTCTTTTATTAAGCTTACATATGATTATTCAGTAATATCAGTATTTTCGATACATACTCTACATTGTCAATAACATTTATCTTAAGGCAAAACATTTCTCTGAAATCTTAAAGTGTTATATTAATAACATAAGCATAAACTAATGACTGTAAAAAATATATCTGGATCTGTAACAATAGAATGAAACAGAAAGGAAAAAATTGAGCCCACTGAATGCAGAATGCCCCCTTAAGGAAATTATTCTCCTCTAGTACCCGAGGTTTAAAGGAATAGGTCCTCTCAGCATAGAATGATTCTATTCACCAGTGTATTGATACAAATACAATGGTGTAGTAAGTCACTCAACAGGAGCAAAGTACACGAATATTTATTTGTGCAGAAGAAGAAGAAAAAGTTCAGAATTTTCATTGTTTTAAAATGAGAGGAAATCCCTCTATTTATAGACAACAAAGGGTAGTGTCAACAAATGTTTATTGTGCTTTATCGGAAATGTCACAACTATTTGGAAAAGTTACAACCTTTCGGAAATGTAACAACCTTTCATAAAAGTCACAACTTTTCATGAAAGTCTCAACTCTTCATAAAAGTCACAACTTTTCATAAAAGCCACAATTTTTCATTAAAGTTGCAACCCTTCATAAAAGTCACAATTTTTCAAAAAAGTCACAACGTTTCATGAATGGGGAAGACTAGTTTTGGAAATAAATAAATTTAAAAAGGAATCATGATTTGTGGTGGCGCCACCCAGGTGGACCTAAGGTTCTCTTTTATATATATATATAAAATTTAAAATAAGTTAATTCTGAACGAATATCAAAATAAATGAATAAAATCAAATAAAATGTTAAAAATTAAAGGACACTTTTTGATTGATTTTTTTTTAAAGAAATGCACATAGTTTTTTAAAAATAATTTGAGTGAAAAGATAAAAAATTAATGAAAGAGAAAAAATATAAAAGTTAAAGTGGGGGAAGAAATTAAAATAAATATTTTACAAGGAAAAAATGAAAATAATTAAATATATAAAAAATTTAATGTCAATAATTATGTGTTCTAACTAATTGTAAATAGACCAATTTAAAAGGATATGTGTCCAATTTTTTCGGTCTTCACTCGTGTTCAAAAAAGTGTACACATTTTCTATGTCACGTTAACTTTTGGGGTGTGTTTATTCCATTTTATAATAGTTTAAGAGAGTAATAAAACCCTAGTTAAATTTGAGTCTCTCGATAGAACTTCAATCATAGTTTAGATTTTCTTAATGGCAAGTTTGGTTCTCTACTCGTATCAGTTGCATTTCCATCTTTGATATTGCCATATATATTTAATAGAACTCAATTGTATTTTCAAGTATTCAAACTCCAAAATCTTTTGTTGTATTATTTTAAAGGGATAAGTGTCTGAAAAATACCCCAACTTTGGTCGGATTTGCTGTTACGATACTAAACTTTCATGAGGACCTATTACCTCCCTAGACTATTTAATACCGTATTTTAAACATATATTTGTCCACGTGGACATAAAAATAATGCAAAATTATAAATAGTAATATTTCCACGTGGGCACATATATACCTTTAAAATACACTATTAAATAGTTCAGAGGGTAAAAAATACAGTATTAAATAGTCTAGGGAGGTAATAGGTCCTTATGAAAGTTTAGTATCGCAACAGCAAATCCGACCAAAGTTGAGGTATTTTTCAGACCCTTATCCCTATTTTAAACAGATTCAAATTTGAAATCCCTACAATTTGCTGCCCATGTCCATAAATCAAGATTTAAGTTCAATATCCATGAAATTAAGAATTATAAGGAGTGATCTAAATTAACAAGGATAAAAGATTTTGGAGTTAGAGATAAAAGTTCTAACGATTCACATGATTTGACAGAGAAAATAGGTATGATATAACTAGTTAGAATTTCGACAATAAATATTACTCCCTATGTAAGGAAAATTTACATAATTAATAAGATTAAAAAAAGTATATTAGAAGGTGAATATAGTTGTTGTAAATCATTTTGGTGGTTAAATGGATGACCATAACTCCTTGGTTAATTTCCCTCCTTTATGAGTAGTAATGTTGTTGATAATGTGATCAAATGGATGACCATAACTCCTAGGTTAATTTCATCCTTTATTGGTAGTAATGTTGTTGATAATATGGTTAATTGGATGACCATAACTCCTAGGTTTATTTCCTCCTTAATGGGTAGTAATTCTCAAGGTTTAATGTAATGTTTATGACACCTTTTGGTATTCCTCAATGTAATCCTATAAATAGTGGTGTTGAGAATAATGTTGAATACACTTGAAAGAAAGAATGTTAGTTTATATTGTTCCTCTTGTCTTATAGTCTTCTTCTCTTCCTCTTTATATTGTTCTTTTGTCCTTAAGTTTTACAACACGTTATCAGCACGAAACTCTAATATCATTTCGATTTTTCCAAGTTAAGCTTCTGGTATGTATTCATATACTTAATTCTCATTATTAATCACTCTAATATAATATACTACATATTATGAAATGATTAGGTGTTAAACAGTGTGTGTATATTTTTGGTAGTTAAACAATGGAAATATATAAGTCCAAAAAGTTTATGTTATTTTAAATTAGTTAAATTTTAATTTTGTCTAGCAATTTTTCTAGAAATTATTTAAGTTATATGTTAGGCAGAATGTTCATTTAAATTGCTCGGAATTTTGATACTAACACATTAAGTTACTAATTGATGTTACTTTATACAATAACATGTGTCATGTTATTATCATTGAAAAAAAAAGTTTTGTTAATTACTTGTGTACTCACTATTTATTTTAGTCTAATTTAATTATTTTCTATGATAGTTTTATCATGTCGAACTTATCAAAGCTTGAGTTCGTGGCACTTGACATTTCTGGAAATAATTACTTGTCATGGGTACTCGACGCTGAAATTCACCTTGACGCTAAAGGTCTTGGTGCCACTATTACCAATGGTAATACAACGTCGAGTCAGGACAAAGCAAAGGCAATGATTTTCCTTCGTCATCATCTGGATGAAGGATTGAAGGTTGAATACCTTACGGTGAAAGATCCACTTGAATTGTGGACTGGTTTGAAGGAAAGGTATGACCACCTTAAGGCAACGGTATTGCCAAGGGCTTGTTATGAATGGATTCACTTGCGGTTACAAGATTTTAAAACTATATGTGAATATAATTCTGCTGTATACAAAATTACTTCCCAATTAAAATTATGTGGGGAAGATATAAAAGATGAGGACATGTTGGAAAAGACTCTCACAACTTTTCATGCCTCAAATTTGGTATTACAGCAGCAATACCGTGAAAGGGGATTCAAAAAGTATTCTGAGTTGATCTCATGCCTTCTTGTGGCTGAGCAACATAATACTCTTTTATTGAAAAATCATGAGGCCCGTCCCACGGGAACTGCTCCGTTACCGGAAGCAAATGAGGTTGAAGCACATGGCCAGTCTGAAAGAAGACAAAATAAAAATCAAGGCCAAAATAATGTGCGTGGACGTGGCAATGGCAGAGGACGATATAATAATCGTCGTGGTGGTGGTCGCCACAAAAGGGAGAACAATATGGGTTCTCAAAGCAATCCTTCAAGAGGCAATTGTCATCGTTGTGGCTTGAAAGGGCATTGGAAGAATGAATGCCGAGCAGCTGAGCATTTTGTTAGGCTTTATCAAGATTCCTTGAAAAGAAAAGGAAATAAAAATGGTGCATCTTCTTCTAATGCTAGGGTGGAGTCACACTTGACTTATAAAAATGATGCCGAGGTAGGGCCTTCACAAAAATATGATGACAATATTGAAGCAAATTTGGCTTTAAAAGATGATGATTTTGGTGACCTTGATGATATTACTCATTTGGAAGTTGAAGACTTCTTTGGAGATCAAAATTAATGTTTGATCATTTGATTGGGGAAAATAATTATGTTGTTTTATTTATGTGTTTTTTATTGTTATGTTTTTCCTTATGTTGTTTTTATATTCAGAAAAAAAAAGTACTTTTATTTTCTTGCAAAGTTGTTGATTTTTCATATTTCTTATGATGTACTTTTATTTTATGAAGATAAATAAAATTCCCCAATCTTCAATTGGTTCAAGATGAGTAATGGAGATATGTGTCTTCTTGATAGTGCTACAACTCACACTATTTTAAGAGAAAATAAATATTTCTCTACTTTGATTGTGAAAAAGGCTTATGTTAATACAATATCTGGTAGTGCAAAATTAATTGAGGGCTCTGGAAGAGCGGCCTTACTACTACCTGGGGGAACGATATTAACTATTGAAAATGCATTGTACTGTAGTAAGTCTCAAAGAAACTTATTAAGTTTCAAGGTTATTCGCCAAAATGGCTATCATGTTGAGACTGCCAATGAAGGAAAGGTTGAATACCTTTATATTACTACAATAAAATTAGGGCAAAAATATGTGCATGAAAAATTACCCGCATTTTCTTTTGGATTGTACCATACAAGTATTAGTATGGTTGAATCACATGCCATAGTAAACAAAGGGCTTTCTAATTCTAATGATTTTATCATTTGGCATGACCGATTGGGCCATCCCGGTTATAATATGATGCGCAAAATTATTGAGAATTCACATGGGCATACTTTGAAGAATCAGAAAATTCTTCATTCAAAGAAATTCTCTTGTGCTGCTTGTTCTCAAGGAAAATTGGTTATTAAACCATCAGCAGCTAAGGTTGGGATTGAAACCCCTGTATTTTTGGAACGTATACATGGTGATATATGTGGGCCAATTCACCCTCCATGTGGGCCATTTAAATATTATATGGTCTTGATAGATGCATCTACAAGATGGTCACATGTGTGCTTATTATCAACTCGCAATATGGCTTTTGCGAGGTTGTTGGCTCAAATAATAAGATTAAGAGCACAATTTCCAGATTATGCAATAAAGACAATTCGTCTTGATAATGCTGGTGAGTTTACATCGCAGGCCTTTAATGATTATTGTTTGTCCACTGAAATAACAATTGAACATCCAGTTGCTCATGTTCACACTCAAAATGGTCTAGCGGAATCTTTGATTAAGCGTCTCCAATTGATAGCTAGACCATTGTTAATGAGGACAAAGTTGTCTGTTTCAATATGGGGACATGCTATTTTGCATGCAGCAGCATTGGTGCGCATAAGACCAACTAGTTATTATGAATTCTCTCCATTACAGTTGGTTTTTGGTCATGAGCCAAATATTTCCCATCTTAGAATTTTTGGGTGCGCGGTATACGTTCCAATTGCCCCACCGTTACGCACAAAGATGGGTCCCCAAAGAAGGTTGGGAGTGTATGTTGGGTATGAATCTCCTTCTATTATCAAATATTTGGAACCTATGACAGTAGATATATTTACGGCAAGGTTTGCTGATTGTCATTTTGATGAATCAGTACACCCAACATTAGGGGGAGAACATAAACAGTTGGAAAAAGAGATAGATTAGAATTCATTATCTCTATGTCATTTGGATCCTCGAACAAATCAATGTGAGAAAGAGGTTAAAAAGATGATTTATTTGCAAAATGTTGCAAATCAATTGCCAGATGCATTTACTAACCTTCCAAGGGTTACTAAATCTTATATTCCAGCTGCAAATGCTCTAGTTCGAGTTGATGTCCTGATAGGACAAATTGTTAAAGCAAATGAGTCTAAATCACGTTTAAAACGTGGTAGGCCAAATGGTTCAAAAGATAAAAATCCTCGAAAAAGAAAAGGAACAAATGATCATGAAGATCATACCATAGAGGAAATTGCTCAAGAAGAGCCCCAAGACATAACAAATGATAAGACCACAAAGAAGGTTCAAATAACTGAAAATAATGAGAATGAAGAAATCTCAATAAGTTATGTCTCGACGAGAAAAATGTGGAATCGAAATAGTATTGTGGTGGACAATATTTTTGCTTATAATGTTGATGTTGACATAATGCAACATGGTGAGGATTTTGAACCAAAATCTGTCAATGAATGTAGACAGAGAAATGATTGGCCAAAATGGAAGGAAGCAATTCAAGCGGAATTGACTTCACTTGAAAAACGTGAAGTTTTTGGACCAATAGTCCAAACACCTGAAGGTGTCAAGCCAGTGGGGTACAAATGGGTTTTTGTGCGAAAACGAAATGAAAAAGGTGAAGTCGTCAGATATAAAGCACGACTTATGGCACAAGGTTTTTCGCAAAGGCCTGACATTGATTATGTGGAGACATATTCTCCAGTGGTGGATGCAATTACCTTCAGGTATCTAATAAATCTGGCAGTTCATGAAAAGCTTGAAATGCGTCTAATGGATGTTGTCACAGCCTATTTATATGGCTCATTGGACCACGATATTTTCATGAAAGTTCCTGAAGCATACAATGTGCCTGACGCATATAAAAATTCGTAAGAAAATTGTTCGATAAGGCTTCAAAAATCCTTATATGGATTGAAACAATCAGGGCGAATGTGGTACAATCGTCTTAGCCAATATTTGCTAAAGGAAGGGTACAGAAATGACCCTATTTGTCCTTGTGTTTTTATAAAAAGGTCTGGATCTGATTTTGTTATAATAGCTGTATATGTTGATGATTTAAATATCATTGGCACTCCTAAAGAGCTTTCAAAAGCCGTTGAGTGTTTAACAAAAGAATTTGAAATGAAAGATCTTGGTAAGACAAAATTTTGTCTTGGCCTGCAGATTGAGCAATTGAAAAATGGAATATTTATTCATCAATCAACATACACAGAAAAGGTTTTAAAGCGATTTTACATGGATAAATCACATCCATTGAGTACCCCGATGGTTGTGAGATCGCTTGACATACATAAAGATCCATTTCGACCTCAAGAAAATGATGAAGAGCTTCTTGGCAATGAAACTCCATATCTTAGTGCCATTGGGGTGCTTATGTATCTTGCTAATAATACTCGACCAAATATCTGTTTTGCAGTAAGTTTATTGGCAAGATTCGGCTCGTCTCCAACAAAGAGACATTGGAATGGAGTCAAACATATATTACGATATCTTCAGGGAACCATTGATATGAGATTATTTTATTCTAATAAATCCATGTCAGAAATGATTGGTTATGCAGATGCTGGATATTTGTTTGATCCACATAAAGCTCGATCTCAGACAGGCTATTTATTTACATATGGAGGCACAGCTATATCTTGGCATTCAATGAAGCAAACATTAGCTTCTACTTCTTCAAATCATGCCGAAATAATAGCCATCCATGAAGCGAGTCGGGAATGTGTTTGGTTGAGATCAATGACTCAACATATTCAAGAAATGTGTGGTTTTTCTATGGAAAAAGATATTCCAACTACATTATACGAAGACAATGCTGCATGTATAGCTCAACTGAAGGGAGGATATATTAAAGGAGATAGAACAAAACACATTTCACCAAAATTCTTTTTCACTCATGATCTTGAGAAAAAAGGTGAAATAAATGTTCAACAAATTCGCTCAGTTGATAATTTAGCGGATCTTTTCACTAAAGCATTACCAACCTCAACATTTGAAAAGTTGGTATTCAAGATTGGAATGCGTCGTCTCCAAGAAGTTAAATGATGTTCGCAACAGGGGGAGTAAACTACGCGTTGCACTCTTTTTCCCTTGACCTAGGTTTTATCCCAATGGGTTTTCCTGGCAAGGTTTTTAACGAGGCAGCAAACAAAGCGTATTACAAGATATGTGTACTCTTTTGTCCTTCACTAAGATTTTTTTTTTCCACAGGATTTTTTTCTTAGTAAGGTTTTAACGAGGCATATTATCTATCAATGGTCATTCAAGGGGGAGTGTTGTAAATCATTTTGGTGGTTAAATGGATGACCATAACTCCTTGGTTAATTTCCCTCCTTTATGAGTAGTAATGTTGTTGATAATGTGGTCAAATGGATGACCATAACTCCTAGGTTAATTTCATCCTTTATTGGTAGTAATGTTGTTGATAATATGGTTAATTGGATGACCATAACTCCTAGGTTTATTTCCTCCTTAATGGGTAGTAATTCTCAAGGTTTAATGTAATGTTTATGACACCTTTTGGTATTCCTCAATGTAATCCTATAAATAGTGGTGTTGAGAATAATGTTGAATACACTTGAAAGAAAGAATGTTAGTTTATATTGTTCCTCTTGTCTTATAGTCTTCTTCTCTTCCTCTTTATATTGTTCTTTTGTCCTTAAGTTTTACAACAGTCGAATCATAAATATTTATATTAATGATAAATATTTTAAAAGAATTGTTACAAAGAAGTAAATAAGGGAGCTAATTGTAATATCAAAAACCACAAGAGAGGTAAGTGAAATGAAGACAAACATGAAGGTAGATTTCTGAAATTATCCCTAATAAATAAATCTTGTGTGTTTTCTTAATTAAATAAAAGGATAATGCATAAGTACTCCCTAAACTATGACCGACATCCCAATGATACATGTTCATTTCATCAAGGGATATATATATATATATATATCATATATTACTGAAAGTGGGAAGCTCCAACCTTTAAAGTTGGATTATCATTTTACCCCTTCGTTATATTAAAATGCTATAAATTATTTAATTAATTAAATAGTAAAAATAAAATTATTATTCACCCAAGGCTTAATTACATGTTTCAGGTTCAAAAACAAAATTCTACGTGTTTAGATAAATAAAACGTCAAAACATTTCAAATTCTTGGCTACGTTAATTTAGAAACAATGAATATTTTAAGGAGGCTGCTTTTTTAAATGTTGTCATACTAAATGTTAATAATAGCTAAAATAATGATAGGAAATAATAATTTCTCTCATTTTACAAGCTTTCCAAAATTAGTTTATACATTTTCGGAATGATTATAATTAATTAAAAATAAATAATAGGTATATAATTTAATAAAATAATTAGTATAAAAACTTGCAGTAGCTTATGACTATATATGATTTTCTATAGCACTAATATTATAAGTTTACAAATACTTTAAAGAGATAAAAAATAATTTCAGAAAGAGTCTTTTTCACTACCCTATTAACTACACATACATACAATGTATGTTATTTATTTATGTCATTTATTAAATTAATAATTTTATATTATCTTGAGCTCGTAGTTATATTTTTTTTGCAGAAATTGAAGAGTTGTCTTTTCATTATTCAATACAGATTATTATATTTGTTAATTTCCTTCATATATGAGCTCACACTTTTGCATTACTCTTCTTTTACTCAACATACTTCCTTATTCATGTTTAGGTAACTATATTCTACTGATTTTTTCTTCTCTTACTCTTATTACAATTTTATATTTTTCATTCAAATTTATTGATACTATTTTTCCATAATTTTGTCTTTCCTCTTTTCAATAGAAGTTGTAGTCTGCAATCCATATTATAATGCAAAAAGAAAAATTGACTTTATAGTGTTTTCAAAAATATAGATATAATTGTTGTTCTGCATTTCAAGTTTTCTTTATATATACATTGTTGAATGTTGATGTATAGATTGAAAGTTTCTCAATGAATAGCAGGGATTATTGCAAGGTATGATTGATTAAACTCATTAGAAATACATATTCTTATTATGTGTATAGTTTGAAATTTGAGGGTATTTGTTTTGATTTCTTATCTTATACATGTTTTTCAATTTATATTGCAATCAAATGTTTTTTATAATTTATACATAAATTTATAACTATAGACATATATTATGTAAGCATATAATATGGGATATACATGCAACACACGTGTCCAAATACTGGTGTGTATTTTTATTTTAATTTCTTCTTACTTTAAACTTTTTACTTTTTTTCTCTTTCATTAGTTTCTTATCTTTTCGCTTTTAATTAATTAAAAAAATTATGAGTATTTTTTGCACATCCCTTTAGAAAACTACTTATGAAATATAACACATTAGAGAAATTCATCATTAATTCCTTCAATTTAAAACGAATAAAGCTCAAATATATTTGAGAATATTAGTCTTTATTATAGATAGTAACTCATTGATGAAACTCAAATTCAATGTGCTACCACACTAATTCAAATTCTGTTTTTCGATCATCAGGATTATATATTTTAAGAAAACAGAGAAGACAGTTTAGAGGTATTTTTTTTTAAATATGGGAGTACAATTAGTGTAATAAAAGATGTTACAAGAAATGTTTGTAAGCTGTTTCACAAAAGAATCATTGTTTGAGTCTTTGACATGTTGCTGGATCTTGCATATTAATTACAATTTGCTCTTTAAAGTAGGGATAAGGACAAGTATCTTCTACACTATGACCGAAATTTCAGAGATACATCTAAATTTATCTAGGGTCCTATTACCCTCCCCCCCCCCCCCCCGCACCAGCTCATTTTTTCATATTTTTGTGCAGTTTTTGTGTTGACGTGGCACATTCAACCACCCAAGTTGGATGTGTTTGTACAACACGTTTGCCACGCGTGTAAATATTTTTATATTTTTTTAAACAATTTTTTCTTAAAGTTTTTTAAAAAAAAAAAATCCTATTTTCTTTATCATTTATTTAAATTAAGTTAATACACTTTTTTTTTTGCCTTGTCCCTAAACTTTTGTTCTTTTTATCTTTATTCATTGTTTTTTTCTCTTTTTTTTCTATTGATTTTATTGGGATCCTGATTTTATTTACTCTTTTTATTTTCTTTGTCTTTCCTTTTGACTTGATTTCAAATTTAATACCAAATGTCTTGTATTTCAAATAAGTTAAATTCGAACGAATATCAAAATAAGTGAAGAAAATCAAATAAAACATAAAAAAATTTAAAACATTAAAATTAAATGAGGCTTTTTAATTATTTTTTTTTAAAAAAAATACGCATAATTTTTAAAAAATAATTAGAAGTGAAAAGGCAAGAAATTAATGAAAGAAAAAAATAAAAGTTTAAAGTGAGAAATAAATTAAAATAAATATTTTACAAAGAAAGAAATGAAAATAATTAAATATATATAAGTTTTAATATCCATAATTATGTGTACTAACTAATTATAAAGTTACCAATTAAAAGAGAACATGTGTCCAATTTGTTCACTCATCACTTGCCTTCAAGAGAGTATGCACACTCTCTATGTCACGTTAGCATTTATGGTGTATTTATTCATTTTAAAATTAATTTAGGGGTAATATGATCCTAGTTAAGTTTAGGCGTGTCTCTGAAATTTAAGTCATAGTCTAGGGGGTACTTTGTCTTATTCCTTTAAATTATTTGGAAAAAAAGGTGAAAATATGCAATATCTAGTTGAATCATTGCTGAGTCATAGACCTATCGCTAAATCTTGCATATTAATTACAATTTGCTTTTAAATTATTTGAAAAAAGAAGAAGATGAAAATATGTGATATCTAGCTGAATCATTGTCGAGTCATTGACCTATTGCTAAATATTGCATATTAATTACAACTTGCTTTTGAATTATTTGAAAAAGAAGGTGAAAATATGTGATATCTAGCTGAATCAATGCCAAATCATTAACTTATTGCAAAATCTTGCATATTAATTGTAATTTGATTTTAAATTATTTGGAAAAGAAGGTAAAAATATGTGATATCTAGCTTAATCATCGCCGAGTCATTGGCCTATTGTGAAATCCTGCATATTAATTACATTTTGCTTTTAAATCATTTGGAGAAGAAGGTGAAAATATGCAATATCTAGCTAAATCATTGCTAAGTCATTGAACTATTTCTAAATCTTGCATATTAATTACAATTTACTTTTATAGTATTTGGAAAAGAAGTTAAAATATGTGATATCTAGTTGGATCATTGCGGAGTCATTGACTTATTGCTAAATCTTGCATTAATTACAATTTGCCTTTTAAATTATTTGGAAAAGAAGGTGAAAATATGTGATATCTAGGTGAATCATTGCTGAGTCATTGACCTATTGCTAAATCTTGTATATTAATTATAATTTACTTTTAAATTATTTGGAAAGAACGGTGAAAATATGTGATATCTAGTTGAATCATTGTCGAGTCATTAACCTATTGCTAAGTCTTGCATAATGATTGCAATTTGCTTTTAAATTATTTGGAAAAGAAGGTAAAATATGAGATATCTAGCTAAATCATTGCTGAGTCATTGACCTTTTGCTGCATATTAATTATAATTTTCTTTTAAATCATTTGGAGAAGAAGGTTAAAATATGCAATATCTAGCCAAATCATTGCTGAGTCATTGAACTATTGCTAAATCTTGCATATTAATTACAATTTGCTTTTACATTATTTGGAAAAGAAGGTAAAATATGTGATATCTAGCTGGATCATTGTGGAGTCATTGACCTATTGCTAAACTTGCAATTTGCTTTTAAATTATTTGGAAAGGAAGGTGAAAATATGCAATATTTAGCTAGAAAAAATCAGAGTGTAAACGATTTTTTTGTTGTAAATATTTCACCTAATTATTATATAATTGACCAATATTAAAATATCTTTACCAATCTTACTAATATAATTTGAAAATGATATCCATAATTCAGATTTACAAGTTATAGCTATAAATGAGCAGAAGGAACTCATTATTCATATCTGTCTCCACTGAATCATAAGAAGGAAATCAAAACACCTCTCACATACAAGTTCCAATTTCATTTGTACTTACAATCATGCCCCATCTACCATCACGCCGTCGTTGACATTCCAGCACCCTACCTCCACCACCAATGCCTCAATTACTAATATTCAACAGTACCACTCCTGATTCCGTAACCCCAACAATACACCACCACAATGCCTCAACCACTAATATTCAATAGTACCATTTAGGATTCCACCACCACCAATGCCTCAATCATTAATATTCAATGGTACCGACACCACAACTACCACCACATATGAATCAACCTCTATCATTCAATAGTACCCTTCATGATGCCCCAAAAACACCGGCCACCACCACCACCACCACCACCAATGCCTCAACCACTAATATTCAATGGATTCATTATCGAGTCCACCTTATCGACATCATCAACACCACCACAAATGACTCAACCGCTAATGATTAACAGTTCCATTCAAGATTCTACCACCACCACCACAACCACCAATGTCTCAACCCCTTATATTCAATGATACTTTTGTCAATTCTACCATATCAGTACCACCAATACCTCAATCGATAAGATTTAATAGTACCATTCACGATTTTATCACCCCATCACCACCACCACCAAAGACTCAATCACTAATATCAATGATACCATCTACGATTCCACCACACAGATACCACCATCACTACCATCAATGCCTCAACCACTAATATTGAATAGTACTATTTCAGATTTTGTTGACCAATCACCCCAATTGTGGCTAGAGATGGGGTCCTCAAAATGTTGCAATCTTTTTAGTACCAACACTCCAGAGCACATATGATGATGGCGACAATGAAGAAACCCCATAATGATTCTTATGATATGGAATGGTCGTGGATCCGAGCAATTCGACTTTTATAAAATATTTTGCTCTATGCTTGAGTATCATCGACCAACCATGGTTTTGCTCCGGTGACACACCACCAACACCTACAGATGAATTTAGCTTCATTTATATAGCTAATGTTCCGGCTATTAGAGGTTGTGGGGTAATGGCTTGAGTTTGGAAAAAGGACTTTGTTGTTGTCGATGGAGTTGCAACTAATAGCGAGGAGATACATTGGTGATTGCACCATTCAGGTACAGTGACGTTACTTTATGCACTAACATAAATAACATAAAATAACATCATTGTACCTTAATGGTGCAATACATCTCCTCGCTATTGATTGCAAGTCCATCGACAACAATGAAGTCATTTTTCCAAAATAAAGTCATTCCTTAACAACCTCCAATCGCCGGTGAAGATAGATGATGCAGCGTTTGTAGTCCAACTAGGATTAGTCTCTTATCTCCTAGTTTGTGTTGGTTTTGTTACTGTACTTGTGTAACTATAGGACTCTTAAGTTAGACTTTATATATATTCACTCATGTACATCACATATAGTATTATTGAAAAGGTTCTACATGGTATCAAAGCCCTAAGAGGTTTAAATAACCAAAAAAAAAAAAACACAACGCAACAATGGCAATGGCAGGCGACTCTACTTCTACTACGTCTGGAACATCATCCGCTACACATAATTCCTTTGTTACTGCTTTTCCTTCTCCCAACCTTGCCCATCAACTGCTTGTTAAACTTACATCCTCCATTTTTTTGTTGTGGAGGACACAATTTCTCCCTATGGTTAGGGGTTGTGGTCTTGATTATCATATTGAAGGTAATGAGGTAATTCCAGAACGGCTTCTGGATAATAATGAATCCAACCCTGCCTATAATTCTTGGGTGAGAGAAGATCAACTTGTCCTAAGTTGGATCGTTGCTTTAGTCTCTGAAGGTATATTACCTCAACTAGTTGGTGCTGAAACTGCTCGAAAAGCGTGGACTAAACTTATGACTGCTTATGCTTCCAGTTCAAAGCCACAAATTCGTGAGTTAAAATCTCAGTTGCATAATTTACAGAGAGAGAATGCAAGTATTGAGTCATATATAATAAAGGCGAAGGGAATTTCGGACAGGTTGGCTGTCTTGCAGCACCCAATTTCCAATGATGATTTAGTCGAATTTGTTCTTGCTGGATTAGGACCAACTTATCATCCTTTCACAAGATCACTTGAATCACGTCAAGAGGAGATTTCTTTTGACGCTTTATATGGAATGTTGTTGAATGAAAAACGTCAATTAAAACTAGATGAAGCTCTTACTATTATTGCACCCACGTCACAGTTTACCCAGAGTTCATTCACTCCACATCGTGGTCGTGGGAGAGTAGGAAGAGGTAATCGAGGTCGTGGACGCTATCAGAATCAAGGATTCTCTTAGTCGACTCAAAATCGTGCTTCCCACCAGCCCTCTAATCCAATACCTTCAGACATGTCACAAATTGTTTGTCACAACTGTGAAGGCAAAGGGCACATTGCACGAGTCTATTCCTCACCAAAAACTCATAATGGAACCAGAATATCCAGCCGCCCTGCCTCACATTTGGCCAACACCCAAACCTCACCTACACAGAATTGGTTGATGGATAGTGGTACCACGCATCATCTTACCTCTAATCTTGATAATCTTTCTATTCATTCTGAATATCAAAGTCCTGAAGAAGTCACTCTAGGTAATGATTCTAAATTACCCATATCTCACATAGGTAAAAATTTCATCAGTGCTGCTGATAAAAATTTTAAACTTGATCATATTCTACATGTTCCTACCGCTACTCAGAATTTGATCTCTATTAGTTCTTTTGCCAAGTCTAATAATGTCTCTGTTGAATTTTTTCCTGATCATTTTTTGATTAAGGACTTGGAAACGAAGGGGATACTACACACTGGCCCGAGTACTGATGGACTCTATTCTTTTCCGGTGACGAAATTACTCTCACCAGCTTCCTTTGCTGCTTCTCTTGGTGTTTGGCATGCTCGTCTGGTGCATGCATCTTATCCTATAGTTCGTCAAGCGTTACCGGCTGTTGTTTTCACGTCTAGTAAACCATCTAGTTTATGCACTGCTTGTGTTGTTAGTAAGAGTCATAAAGTCCCGTTTAGTGAGTCTACTTTTAAGGCATCTGGCCCTCTTGATTTAATTTGTTTAGATGTGTGGGGCCCTGCCCCGGTTGTTTCTAATGATGGTTATCGATATTATGTCATCTTTTTTTTTATCATTTTAGTAAATACACTTGGATCTACTTTCTTCGCTTCAAGTCTGAAGTTCTTTCTATATTTATCCAATTTCGTACTATTGTTGAAAAGTATTTTGGACAATCTATTAAATCTTTTCAAGCTGATTAGGGAGGTGAGTTTCAAGCCTTGACACAATATTTACGTGATAATGGGATTACACAAAGATCCTCTTGTCCCTATACTCCCGAACAAAATGGTTGTGTGGAACGAAAACATAGGCATATTGTTGAAACAGGGAGAGCACTATTGCATCATTCTAATGTTCCTTCTCGTTTTTGGACTAATGCTTTTGAAACAGCCGTGTATACTATTAATAGACTACCTACACCTCTGCGACAACATCAATCTCCATTTTTTGTTCTATTTCAAACAGATCCTGATTACTCTTTATTATGTGTCTTTGGTTGTCTTTGTTTTCCTTGGCTTCGTCCTTATGCAAAGGACAAATTGTCACCTAGGTCTAAACGTTGTATTTTTCTAGGATATAGTAAAATTCATAAGGGGTATAAATGTTTTGACCCTGATTCAGGAAATTTTTTTGTATATCGTCATGTCATTTTTGATGAAAATGTGTTTCCATTTTCCTCGCAAGATGCAAAGGTTTCCAGCTCATCGACCAATTCTGTTAGTGACCCAATAACTTTACAACTACCGTTGTTGCCTTCTCAACCAACCCCTCATGCTTCATCTGAGTCAAGTGTTATCGCTTCTCTGTTACCTTTGTCTAGTCCAGCTTTGCACCAACCTTCAGTGGGAACAAACATCCACTCACCACTGCCTACTGCTCCATCTGATAATAATTCACTCCGGCTCCACTACCTTCTGTTCAACGCATGGTTACTCGTACTCAAACAGGTTCGTTGAAGCCTAAGATTCCCTTTTCCTTGTCTGCTATTACGCATTCTAGTGAGGAACCTACTTGTTATTCACAAGCTTCAAAAGAGGACCATTGGCATCGTGCGGAACGTTAGTTATATCAATGAAGCTAAGTTCATCTACTAGGTGTTGGTGGTGTGTCATGTGAGTCTCCAGGAGCAAAATAATGGTTGGGCGATCATAGTCAAGCATAGAGTGATTTTTTATTTTTTTTACAGAAGTCGGATTTATGAGGACTACTTTGGGTTATGCTTTTTATTTGTAAAGGAAAAAGTTCTGTATGTGGATTTTGATATGAAATTCAAGCTAATGGGAATGCTTTGCTACAATGTTAAGAGTTATTTTCAACTGAATTACCATCCATTCACGCCTTAACGAAATGCAACTCATATCCCCTGAAATGTGTATGTATGAATACATTTAGGGATGTTAACTTCAAATCATAATTTCAAATTTCGAATTCTCCAAAATGTAGGATTTGAAGATAAATATATCACTCACCATTGAACTTCATAGCAAATAAATACTGAAGTTTTGACCAAAGTAAACCATTATTTAAATAAATTCACCAAAATAATATGTTTTTTTGAAAATTTACAGAACTAGTATAAATGTATTCTTGAGTAACGTTTTAGGCTATTAATTTATTAAAAAAATTCTGACGCATAAAATAGATGGGCTGACGGCGTTAAATAAAGAAACGTTATTGGTGGTAACGTTTTAAGCATAAAACGTTACTGCCAAATACGTTTTATGATTCATTACTCGGAGGCGCGATTTATAGCTAAAACGTTACTCACAGTGACGTTTCTTTAAAATTCAGACAGTTGCTTAGTACATTTTTTTGTTAATGTATCAGTTACTTTTTAACTGTTCACGGGTTTTAATTTGTTAGTTGAAAGGATCTAATAATTCTAAAAAGTGGAGAAATTAAAATATTCACATATAAAAGAATTTTTGAATTCTTACAAGTGTAGAAAAAAATTACGTGTTCAAGAAATAATTTATAGAAATATTTCACTGTCAGTCATGTGATTTTTCGGTCGTTGTCTCACCCACAATTTCCATATATATATATATATATAACCAACATTTGTTTTCAAGACGTAAGTTACTTCAAGATTTTCTAAATATCAACTCTCTCTCTCTATCTATTAAATTTTAATTTTTTTTAGTGATGTCTTCAATTTGAGGTAAATTTTAATTTAATTTATTTTAAAATTTTGAGAATTAATTATTAATTATTATTGTTTTGTAAAAATATTTTTCTTTAAATAGTTATATTAACATTAACAATTTTTTGATTTTTTTTAGAGCAAAATAAATTTCACTACTTTAGATCCTAATTATTAGGATTTTCGATGGTTTTCGATATTCATTTGTCTATTGGTTCTTTACTCTCTTTTTTCTTAGTATTCTCTACATGTATAATGTTGATTTTCTAACTCGAGAGTAATTTTCTCTCGCTAGGATATTAATTTGAGGTGGTAATTTATCACTATAATTTATCGAACACTTGGCGGAAAATTGAAAGAAAAATCATCACTTTTATTTATTTGTTTTATCTTTTTTTGTTCACTTGATTTTCACAAGAAAAATCCAATATAACATGGTTATGCTCACAAACATAGCTTATTCAAAAGGGACAAGAACGGAAAAATAAACGTCGTCCATTGTTGGTATCTTGGATTGAAGTTAGCTTACAACAACTAATTGAAAGGATACAAACACAACTAAAATTCGTGAACAGTTAAAAAGTAACCAATACATTAACAAGAAACGTACTAAGAAAACTAAAAGTCTATGTTTGAATTTTAAAGAAAATGTTACTGCGAGTAGGGGTGTTCACGGTTTGGATAAAAACCAATCCAAACCGAAAAACCAAACCAAACCGATAAAATAAAACCGATTTTATTTGGTTTTGGTTTTAGATTTTTGAAAACCGATAGTATTTGGTTTGGTTATGATTTTATTTGAAAAAAATCGAAGAAATAACCGAACCGAACCGATGAATTATATACATATATTTTATTAATATGCATACTTAATATATTATTTTTATAAACAATTTTAAATATCTTATACATATTTTCATTAAAATTTCTTTATAATTTACTTATTGAAAGCAAAAATTCCCAAGATGAAACATTTATCTTATTGATTTCATGTATATGAGTGTCTATGACAATTCTTTGTGGGATTGAAAATGATATTTTCTCTTCCTTCTAGACCAATATAGTGAATTTTAAAGCTTTATTGATAGTAAATTTAGTGATCGAAAATTCAGTAATTTAAGTCATTCTAACTATTTTTCGTTTTGAATGGATTGTTGTCACTTTTATCACATTTTAAATGAATTGTTTCTTTTATTTTTGTGTATGGTTAATAACCGAATAACCGAACCAAACCAAACCGAAACCGATAACCACTAAACCGATAAATGTATATTATATTTGGTTTGGTTTGGTTTTGATAATTTTAAAACCGATTAAGTTGATTTGGTTTTGGTGTTGACCAATAACCGATCCAAACCAACCCGTGAACACTCCTAACTGCGAGTAACGTTTTAGCTATAAAATGTGCCTCCAAGTAACAAATCATAACACGTATTTGACAGTAACGTTTTATAGTTAAAACGTTCCACCAATAACGTTTCTTTACTTAATGCCGTCAGCCCATATATTTTATGCGTCAGAATTTTTTTTAATAAAATATAGTTTAAAACGTTACTCAAGAATACGTTTATACTAATTTTATAAATTTTCAAAAAAACATATTATTTTGGTGAATTGATTTAAATAATGACTTACTTTGGTCAAAAATTCATAAATACCCCTTAACTGCTAAAACGTATAACACAAGTGATATGGTAAATAATAGAGGTTGCATATAAAATTTAAAACAAATAAAATACCTCATTTATTGTTAAAAAACATGATTTTTGAGCTACTTGAAAAAAAAAAACTAATAGAGAAATAAAGAAAATATAGTAGAAAAAATAGAGCTTAATGCATACGAATTTTCTTGGTACAGACTTAAATATTATTTGGAAATTGAAATGGGAAACACTTGAGCACATTTAATACTATAATTAAGTTATTAAATGATAATTTTGTATATTGTATATTCACGATAAGCATTAAATAGAATAGTAACTCGAAGAAATTGAAAAAAACTAATACAAATTTAATTTCTCATCTAAACAAATTCATTATAAAATATTTAATGGTCTAATAATATTTATTGCAATAAAAATTTTACTTTTTAGTACATACTCGGGATAAGGCACAAGTACCCCTTTAGGGATGTACATAGCCGGGTTGGTTCGGATATTTCAAAATTAAACCGTTATTTGTGTCGAATTTTAAATTTATAAACCAAACCAAATCAATAAAACTCGGGTTTTTCAACCTTGGGTTTTTTTTGGATTTTTTTGGATTTCCGGGTTTTGTTCGGATTTTTCCATTAAAGTATTCATACAAATATATAATTTACTTGTACTTCAAATATTTCTTTAGTCCTACCAAAATACAACTATCTAAGGTGTTTCTTAAGAAAATAACACAATATATGATATGATTAATGACACTAAAATATTCAACAAAAAAATAATAATGAAATCGCGTAAAACAAATAATGCAAATTAATAAGTCATAATGAAAATGATCATAATTTAAAAGTACTAAATCATGCTAAAATAAGTTTAATAAGTATTAGTTACATGACTAAATGTTAAAGGAAATTAAAATTAGAGTATGTATTTTAAATTTCTAAACCAATGTAAAACTAAAGAACAATTCTTAGTGTTGAATTGATTTTCTTTTTGCAGTAATATTAATTTGATTTTGATTTAAGCTTTATTATAATTACCAACATTTATGGATTATAATTTTTATTTCACCATTCAGTTTCTAAATTTAATAATATATTAAAGGGAAAATTACGTGACTTGGCAAACATTAATATGTTATTATTCAATAGGGGTATAGTTTCCGTGACTACAGTTTTGATAAATTTTGCCATTAACTATGGGACCCAACTCACCCACCCTCCACCCATTATTTGTATACAGAATCAACGTAACATCACAATTCTTGGCCTTGGTATAAAATTTTATACAAACTCAATTTTATCTCTCCTTTCTCCATTTCCTAATTTTTTTCCTTAATTCACTCACACATATCCAATATGAATTTCGAATTTCATTCTCTCCCTCCTAATCGTGTTTTCACTTTTGCACATAACAACCTAAATCGTGTCTATTTTTTCTGTTTGTATATGACCGACTTATGCTTCTTTTTTTTGGGTAATTTTTTTCTCAAAAATCTCACTTTGATCTTCAGATTTCAAGCTTTTACAAAATATGGATGATGAAACTCCATCCAAGAGGATTACGAGCCTTTGCATGTCAAAGTTGTTTCGAATTTAGATTTGTATAATAAGAATTCTAATTGAATCATTAGTTCGAAAAACTATGAAAAAGTATAAGAATTGTTTAAAAATTATATCAAAGTAAATATTTTTATGTATAAAATAAAATTTTAAAATTATCTATATAATGTCGGGTTGATTTGGTCTCAGGTTGGTTTTTTTAGTTAAAACCAAACCAACCCAAATATAGTCGGGTTTTTTTTTCCAATACCAAACCAAGTCAAACCAAACTACTGGTCAGGTTTTTTTTTCTGGTTTGCGGTTTGATTTGGTTTTCAGTTCGGTTTTGTACACCCCTATCCCCGCTAGACTATGACCAAAATCCCAGAGACACACATTAACTAAATTAAGGTCCTATTACCCCCCTTAACTCATTTTTTTTTTGTAATTTTGTACACCTTTTAGCTTACGTGACATCCAAACATCTCTCACATGCCACAACTGTGTGGAGTCACAGAGTGTGCCACATAAGTCAAAAGGTGTATTAAATTACAAAACAAATGAGTTCAAGGGGTTAATAAGACATTAGTTTAGTTAAGGTGTGTCGCTGAGATGTCGCTCATACTGTAGGGGGGGGGGGGGGGTACTTGTGTCTTTTCCCGTACATACTCTCTTTGTCCAATAATCAGGGGAGGACCCACGTAGTCAGTTTTGGGTGCTCGCGCACCCATTGACTCCGAATTTTTTTTTGTATATATATATATATATATAGAAAATATGTTATTAAAGAAAAATAAGCACCCATAGAACACTAGTAGTCGTGGGTGCGCTGGTTAACACTTCAAAAATAACGCGCGCGAAGCATGAGGGCGAGGGTTCGAATCCCGTCAGCCCCATTCTTTCTTCTTTTTTTTTTACTTTTTCCAGCGAATTTTGCACCTTTTTTTTTACTTTTCCTTTTTTTTAATATAGGGCTTATTTTACTCCGAATTTTGTACTTGTTTTGACTTTTCCTATTCTTAATTAGTTTAGGGTGACTAACTGTTTCTTTCTTTTTTATTTTAAACTTTTTCTATGTTTTAAAACCTATTCTACTGCCCACTTTTATGGGATTTTTTCTTTTAACAAAAAGAGGAAATCATTCTTCTTCAGCAATAATAGTTGTCCACTATATTATTTTGGGATGTTCAACAATAGTTGTCAATTTTATGAAATCAATGGATAATTTTACACTTAGATCATAATTTTTCCTTATCATTAATATAGTAATTCTCTATTACATATTTCAAGACATTGTATTTATTATATTCAAAGGGTAATATAGTAAAATTACCCTTCTATTTATAGATTCTTAAGAAGTGTAAAATATTAATAGTAGACAAGTATTGTTGGACAGAGCAAGAAAAATATTATAAAAATAGTTTTAGAATAAAGGTAAAATAGTAATTCAACTGTGTTCTTCAAAACTTGCCACTTTTAATAATACTAATTTCTGGGCACGTGATTTGCGCGTGTATCCCACATCATTGAGTAGATAAATTGAAAAATCATATGAATATTTTAAAGTTCTATGTTTGAGTTATGAAATTAATTAATGTTGATCCTATTTAGTTAGGTCAATAAAGAAAAAGTTCTAGTCCCAGGAAAAGTCTTAAATATCTGTTTTGTCATTTTTGTTTTTGCCTCGATGCCTTATTTTAAATTCTAGCATAGGCTGTAATTACTAAAATAATTTCATTATCTTATTAATTTCTTTTGGTAATGCATTCTTTATACCTTACGTTTGCTTTTTGTCTAGCATTCACATATGAATTCAACTCAGTACCTTCTGCAGGTATAAACTCATGGTGATTTAGCTAAAGAGAAGAGGAAGGCACAACATAATATGGGTAATTTCAAGGCCCGGCGAAGGAAGAGGGAAAATGATCAAATTTGCTCCCTCAAATATTGTCAAAAGTTATCCCACTTGCGGAGCTCAAAAGAAGTTGTTAAATGGCGTCATGGCTGCCAACAAGGCACAAACAACTTAGCACAGACGCAAGAGGAAAACCACCGCATCTTTGAAGACAAACTAGTTCTGCCTACAGACCTAGTCGATGTGTAACAGGAGCCGAATAATATCGCTACTGAATCTGAGGATATAGTACGAGTAGTGAACAAGATCAAAAAGGTTGTATATGGAAAAAAGATTAAGACACCAGAATCAAAGTCAAGGGGTGTGATGAAGAGAAAGAAGAAGGATAAAAAGAAGTCTACGGAAGAGGTAGTAGAACTTGTGGAAAAAGTAGTGGAACCTAGGTCTAAGTATGTGAAGGGACTTGGTTTGCCTACTAAAAAAGGGAAAGGGTCGTAAAGTTTTAACTAGGGAGGAGCGAGTAACTACTCTCGAAACCAAAATGTTTTAAATGGCACGGTGTTTGATCCGGATGTTCTGGATAAACCATGCATGAGAAGCCTTGTTGACCATAAAAGAATTGGAGATTACGAGGCTTGAAGTACTGCTTCAGAAGGAACAATCTTAGGGACCAGGTCCAAGTACATGTGGGCAAGAGAATGTTGAAGCACTAAAGGCTCGCAATGTTAAGTTGGTTGAATCAAATGCCAAATTGGATGGTGAGGTCAAGTCTCTAACCCAAAATCTTATCCACGTCCATGAGGATGAGAACACCCGCATGAACCTGATCCTAAAATCTCTTGTCCCCCAACCCCCTCCGTCTTAAAGTCCTTCCCGATCCTTTGTTTTTGTATCTGACAGTGGCTCTGTGACTTTGTTATTTTCCGCTTTTCACTTACAGTTAGTATGGTGGATGTTTTCCTTCTATTGATGATACCTTCCCTTGTTTTTTTTGCTGTGTTTATTCTTCTCTATGTGCTTAGTTACTCATGTTTTGTGTTGCCCTTTGTCTATGGATTCATTGTGTTTTTGCTTGACATCTTCCTTATGTTTACTACTTTAACTTTTTTATGATGTCAAAAGGGGGAAGAATGGTGTTGATGACAGGGGGTATTTGTGACAGGGGGAATCTAATTAACAGGTGACAGGGGACTATGTATGCTGGAAAATATTGATGGAAAGGAAATAATAAAGTGTTTGTTTGTTATCATCAAAAAAGGGAAAAATGTTAGAATTCGAAGTTTTGATGATACTCACAAATCTGCAACCTGATCCCATAGGTGATCAGGTATCTTAAGTCAAATAGTGAAAAACTATAAAGGGTGGTCCTCTCTGACGTGGTTAGTGAGCACAAGAAACGAGAACAGTGTACTCAACCAATCAGAGAACACTAGCTAGGTTATTTTGTTCAGAGGATAATATATCTTCATTTGACATGAAACAACTCAGTCAAGACATTAAAAGAAAAAATATTAAAAGGTGTTTTTTGTCTTTGAAGAATTCAAGCCTTCAACAACCTTAAGAGACCTGATAGAGTTATCGAGTGTGTCTTCTAAGTGTTGTTAGTGAACACTTGGGTTGTGGTGAACTTGTAAGATCTGTTTCTAATCTATAAAGGAACACATCAAGTCTTTGTTGTGAGAAAAAATAATAAGCATAGTTAGAGTTAACTGTGTGGTGTGTGATTGAAGTCTATATTAATTGGAGTTAGTTAATATAGTGGGAAATAGAGGTATTGTTTTGGCTCTCTTTGTAATAGGGCTATTACATGTGGTGAGATTAAGAGTTTAATCTATTTATGTATATTTGGAGTCTGTATTCACTTGTTGCTTGAAAATAGTGAAAACTGATGAAAATCTTGTGTGAATGATCGTGATTTTCCTCCCTTGAACAAGGATGTTTCCATGTAAAACTCCTTGCTGTATTTTTTTTTTACTTTATGGAGTAGTTTATTATCTTCTACTGCATTTTAGTGTATTATCTATCCGGTCCCTTACATGTGGTTGACTAGTACATCTCATGGGTTTGTATATGTGTTAACAAATTGACTATATGTATATCATTTTGTTAAGCGGTATCTTGATTCAATAAAGTTCACATATCTTGAATTCACGTGAATAAATCTCAACACTTTCCCATTTCTATCTATACAAATAAAATTATAACGAAGTGTTCTTCTTCCTTTAATTTATTTCCCAACCATATCATGATATCGAGAAATATGTATTCCAATTTATTTTATTAATCAAGAATTCTCCATATTTTATTTCTTAATCAACTTTAATTCTATTTTTCATGAGCTCAGACAAATATGTATCTAAAGTTACTTTTTTTTTTATTCAAGTCGATGGACCCATTATTATAATTTTTTTGTTTTTTGTGGTTAGATTTTTTTCACCTCTTTGCCTTGTGTAATATATTTGTGAAACATTAGGTAGAAATTTTAACTTCATTAGAGAATCACACAGAGTTTATTTCATTATTTCAACTCATTACATAGAGAAAATAAATCCAAATAATTAATATATATATACTTCTAAGTGAAAAATCAATTTATAGCTCCACAAACAGTTCTTATGATCCCATTTTGACCGGTTAGAGGACTAATATCTCCCATTTTAATCATGGCTGCAGCAAAATCAGAGGCAAATGTGCGAGGGTTGTTGCTATATTCAGTAACAATGCTATCTGTTGATCCGCCACTAAGAAGGACTTGATCTGATTGAAGAAGACCTTTTCTTTGAATCAAGTTCTTGTAGTAATTGTTATCCAATTGATTGGGTGTAACCAAATCTAGTGGAGCTAGGTTTCCATTTTGATCTTCTTGAGGACATTGACGTCTTCTAGTGCTAGCAAATCCAGCATCGATGTCTGTTCCATTACTGTAAATTCTATCGCGGAAAAGGAAACATTGTGCTTGACCAATTGAATGTGCACCTAGAATAAGATGATTTAAATCGTTAGATCTTCTTATCTATACAAGTATATGATTGATAAAATTCTTTTTTTAATAATTTTCTAATGAGGGTTTTACCTGATAAAGCAACCATATCCTTTGTGCTAAGGCCTTTGTTGGCAAAGCCAGAAATAATCCTATCAAGAGGATCAAAAGGACCTGGGAGATCAGTTTCAGCAAGAGTATGACTTGCAGTGGTTGAATCTCGTCTTCCGAGTTTCACCGTCCATGATGGACCTCCAACCTGATTGTTAATAAACATAATATTGATTAGTATCGACCATACCTTTTTATAGCATTTTTTAAAACTAGGAGCACTTACGAGAGTGGATGCATCCCTAGCAGCAACTGCAAGTATGTCTGCACAAGACACAATTCCTGGACATGTTTTCTCAAGTTCCCTTTTTGCATCTTCTATAATACCGTATCCTCTAGCTGATCCAAGATTTGGCAATGCAGTCTTCTCACTTACAATTGTTGGAGTCTCATCAAGTAAGATAGAAGCATCACAACCCTATACATAATTAAAGTTAAATCCACAAATTACAATCAGTATATATTATACGTCGTCAAGCCAATAATTTGAACTTGAGTACTTAGAGAAACATAAAGCATCTAATATAACTGACCTGAACAAAGCAATCATGAAAATGAAGACGAATGAGGGATGCAGCCATGCGACGTTCACTTGAAATTGCTTGTCTTATGCTTGTACGAATAGTGGTGAGAGCAGTTGGGCAAGTGCGGTCATAGAATGTAGAAGAAAGTTGTGCATGACATTGCATGCTAGAGAGTAACAGAAGAGAAAATATAGCAACAAAAGAGTTGTTTGAAGTAGTCATCATTTGGAAAGTGTGTATAATATATGATGCCAAGAAGTAAGAATAGATGTTAAGGTGATATAAGAAGAAATGTGCTACTGAAATATTTATAGGCAAATGAAAGTCTTTTTTTGGTCACTATTGGCTGCCAATTGCAAAATTAATATTCCGCGTTATTGCTAGCTTTTGTATTTGACCTTTTCTTTGTCTACCTATATTTGAAAGGCTCTTCTCATGAGTTACACATATATATTATTCCGTCTTGTTCAATTTATTTTATTTGTCTACTTTAACATGATACATAATTTAAGAAAAAATTAAAAGAACTTTTGAATTTTATAATGGTATTAAAATGTTATTTAATTTTATGCTTTTAAATATGTCATGTGAAAAATTGAAATTAAAGAGTTGACAAAAAAAGGAAAGACACTCTTCTTAAAATACCAAATATAGAGAAAAAATAAGACAAATAAATTAAAACATAACAAGTACATTATCTTCAAAAGGATAAAAATCAACTTACTTCATATCATATATAATAATTATAGTTGAAAATGTGACTTCACACTATTTTTAGGTTTTTTGTTCTGACTAAGTGACGAATTTACCGAGAAAAGAGAACTAAGTGACGATTCAATCTTTAACTTATTCTTGGTAAAAAAAAATAAAAAAAATAAAAAAAAATAATAATAATAATAATAATTAGCTGAAAACAACCGACAGATAGGCCAGTCCAAAAAATCGAGGGAAAATCAACTTTGTCCGTTGGTTTTTGGGTTGATATTGGATGTTCGTTGTTTTTTAAAAAAACAGAAAATCAACGCAGTTATTCCTTTTTTTAATTATTTTATATTTTTTTCATAAAAATCGATGGACGAGGTCAATTTTTGAAGTGCAAAATTATAGTTGAAGAGTATAAATAATAATGATTAAAATATTTCGTCAAAGAGCATGTGTAATTGAGCAGTAAAATTGTCTAAAGTTATGTTAAGGTGATTTTACTGGCAATAGTAATTGACACTAAATATTGGTGTTTACTGGCACTCTAAATAAATATCACTAAAGCCTTTAGCGACATTGAATGCAATAGCAATAAATTAAGGGAAAATTTTATGAAATAGCAAACTATTAATTCAAATTAAATGTTATTGTCCTAGTTTATTTTATTTGTAATTCGCAGCAAACATCCCATTTTTTTGCAATCTGATTCGGTATACAATTAGTCATTTTATACATTTGGATATAAAATGTAGAAAATGTGTTTGTGTTTGTATAAAGCGAGAGAAAAGTGTATATACAAATACAAATACATATATTTTCTTCCTATACACTAATAATTATACAAATACAGATCTTATTATACAAATTACAATGTATAAATGAATTTATACAAAACTGAACAATTTGTAGAAAATTGGATGTATTTAGCGAATTATACAAATCAAAAGCTCCATAGCAAACATAAAATTTGTTATGGAACGCAATTATGCAAACTATAGTTATAACTATAACATGCAAATATGATTTTTATATTTGCTATATGTGAAAGTTGCTCGATTAAATGCAGGTAAATGTTTTTGTGGCAATAAATATTGCCACTAAAAGAAAAATTAATTGTCACTAAAAGTTTATTTTGGTGTAGTGATACTTGGGTACAATTCCAACTAACTATATTTTTATGAATATTTATGAAAATCATATATACCTTCTGACGGACACGATCGGTTGTCCCTCAATTTTAACCAATCCTGTCTATTAGTTTCACGAAAACGATGAAGGTAAAACCGACAATGCATTTTTCGTAAAAATTAAACTTATAACCTTGTCCATCGATTTTAGCCCTTGATTTTAAACCTTTTTTTCGTGGTGTAATTTTTTAAAGAGAAAATTTTACGTATAGCAAATAAAAAATTGCTAATTGTATGTTATAGCAAATTATGTAAAATTGCAGTCCGTAGCAAAGTTATAGTTTGCTATGGATGTGTCTTTTTGTATATTCGCTAGTCAGTTTTTTTTAATACATTTTGATTGTTTTAAAAAAAAAGAAAGGCGTTAATTTCTGTTAGAAAAAAAAGGAAAAAAATCACTGAAGTCACGCACGTTCTATTCCATTCGAATTCCCTTCCTTCTTCGTCGTCTTCAAAAGTAAGAACTCCATTGTAACTCAATTCAGAAAATGGATCAAGCTATTGACGGTACTACACAAACAATCGAGATCATTGGACTGTAGAGATAGCAATAAGAGGTAATTTCATGACGAAAACATACTCTAATTTTGCTTTTTTTGGTCGAAGATGGTGTTCAACATGTATTTAAAATCAGATTTCCTTTTTAACTATCATCAATTTAAGTTGAATGTATATTGAGAGGTGTATATTTTGTTCGAAATAGAGTTTACACTTATGATTGTATTGTTAATTTGTAATCTAGAAAAAATTGTGATCTGGAAATTTTCTGGATGAAATTGTTAATTATTTTGAATTTGTGATCGAAGATTCGCTCATTTCACAGTAATATTTGTGTTCAGATTTGTATAGTTGCTTAGAGTTTATACGTATAGGTTTTTAGATATGATTCAGTAAGATATGTATAATTCATATATGAAACTATTATGTGTATGTTTTATACAGTGCATCTTCATCATGATTTTGGATATATGATTGTTATACAAATGCAAAAATTTGTACTCTGTGAAAGTAACAATAACACTGCACTTGTATGAAATTGTATAATTGTGTATAAAGTTTTAATTTGTGTATATAATTGTTTATATATAAATGTATATGCAGAATGTGTATATAAACGTTTATATGAGTATATAATTGGAATATGTATATATGTGAATAGCTGAAGTTGCTAGAATTTGTATAAATATATGTTCTGTTTGTTGTTGAAATTCTTAATCGTATAAATGTATATGTATATATAACTTTTTTTTAATACAGAAATTTTGAAAATGGCTTCATTAGCTACTTTGGTTATGCATTCCGGTAGATGGGACAATGACAATTGTTACATTAATTATACAATTGAGGGGATGATTTTTAAAGAAAGTTCATCGTATAAGGAGTTGTATAATGTTATTGCAATGCAACTCAGTGTTGATACAAATGTGATTAAGCTGAAAATTGAGTATAAGGTTAAAGAAAGCAAAACACCAATGTTGATTCACAACGACATGGGTGTTAGAGTGTATATCATGATTAAAAAGGCTGCAGATGACTTCAACAAGTATCCAATTTGTATAAGCAAAATGGATAATAATAGCAATATCACTGAATTGCGTGAAAGTTTAAATCAGGAGAATGATATGGTTACATCAATTTGCTAATTTTGAGACTAGGCAGCTATCAATTGGTGAATCGGTAGAGCCACTTTGTGTCTTGGGGTCAGGGAGTTGCGATGGATTCATTTCAGATCCTTGTAATAAGTACGTGGAGATTGACCAAGTGTATAAGAACAAAGCCACTTTGAAATCTATGATGGAAAATTATGCAATTGAAAATAGATTTCAATATAGAACTGTGAGGTCAAATGCAATCAGGTAACTAGTTTATACAAACAAATACATTACTGTATATGTTGTTTTAGTTATTTGTATATTGATATGTTGTGTTGTATTTGTTGATGTAGTTATACGCTGGAATGTATTTCTAATGAATGAGAGTGGTTGATGAAAACATCAAATATCAACAAGTCTGGAATGTTTAGGATCCGAGCATTTAATACAGATCATATTTGTCCTTTGAAGGATAAAGTGTATTCACAAAAACATGCGACAAACATGCTGATTGGTGGGATCGTTAAGCCTAAGCTTGTTGATCACAAGAGAAAATATACACCTTCTGATATTCGGAGTGATGTAAAGATATATTTGGGAGTTGATGTAAATTACTCGTTGGCTTGGAGGGCTAAAGAAAAGGCTCTGATTTCATTGAGGGGCACCACAACTGCATCTTACAACAAACTTTCAGCATACTTGTATATGATGGATATTACATATCTAGGCTCGCATATACGTCTAAAGAAAACAGACAAAAATGAGTTCTTGTATCTTTTTGTTGCGTTGAATAATTGTATACAAGGCTTCGATCATTGCAGGCCTGTCATAGTTGTTGATGGAAGTCACCTAAGAGGACCGTATAATGGAACATTTGTGGCTGCAAGTACAATGGAATGAGCAGGTATGTTTCATTGTGTTTGTGAATGTATATTTTTTATTTTATGTTAATTTGTATGTACACAAAAATGTAGGACATATTTTTCCACTGGCCTATGGTATCATTGATTCGGAAAATGACGCAGCTTGGTCTTGGTTTTTTGTACAACTAAGGAAGGCTTATGGGGAAAGGAGTAATATGTGTGTAGTCTCCGATAAAAATGAGAGCATCATAAAGGCATAAAGGCAGTCACAAAAGTGTATAAAAATGTGCCACATTATGCTTGTATGTGGCACTTGTGGTGTAATGTAGAGAAGAAATTTAGGAAGGCATCAAAGGAGCTAAGTCCTGTGTTTTATACTATGGCAAAGACTTGCAGTAAAGTTGAGTTTGATAGGTTGATGGATATTGTAGAAAAGGTTGGTGTAGGTGTCAAAGAGTATTTGGAGCTAGCTGGATATGATAAGTGGTCAAGGTGTCATGCAGAAACTCATCGGGGATAGGCTATGACGTCTAACATTGCAGAGAGTATAAATGCTGCATTAGTGTCTGCACGTGAATTATCAATTTTTAATTTTCTAGAAGAGGTTAAACTGATATTTGGGAGATGGAATCATGACAACAAACACGAGATAGGCTGCACATTTACTCCGTTGATTGGAAAATTTCAGAAGATTTGATCGAAAATGAAGCAATGAGCACACAAATGGGGGTATGTTTTATGTATATGTAGTGTTAATTAATCAATTATGCACACAGATAGAATATATATACAATTGCATAGACTTATACATATAAATAAATCTATTTGTATGAAACAAGTTGTGCCGTCAACTGAATATATATACAATGTGACTGATGATGGTAGGAGTTTTGTGGTATGTTTAAAGAATAAAACATGCAGTTGTGGAAAGTTTCAATATGAAGAAATACCATGTGAACATGCTTGGGCTGTACTAAAGAGGAAAAGTCTAGTGGCTGATGGATATTGCTCGAATTTGTATAAATCAAAGACGGTTTTGAATATTTATGAGATACCAATTTATTCATTGTCTGATGTAGCAGAATGGGTGATACCTGAACACATAATGTATGATGAAGTCCGGCCTCCAAAATTCAAAAGACCTCCAGGAAGTCCAAAATATAAACCCCGTTCAAAAACAAAACGTGATTTGCTTGGTCTCAAAGGGAAACATACGTGTAGCACATGTGAAGTTGCAGGTAACAATAGGCGTTCATGTAGAAACAGACCTCAAGAAGTTTAATAAGCTCTTTTGATTATATTTGAGTGTAAATTCAATTTTATAGATACTTGAATGTTATTATAAACTGGTTCTGTGTTTAAACTGTATGAGTTGGAATGTTGATGATGGAATAAAATTGTTATGTCCTATTAATTGTGATCCTTTTTTATCTTCATTTTGTATTCATGCTCTTGTATATAATATGAATTATCGTTGGCGTAAATATTGTATATCATATACAGAAATTCTATATGTATAAGTTAAATTGAACATTTTATTATATTTGTATAAGCTGGCTATTGAACATTGTATTCTATTTGTATTAGTTATATTGATTTTCCCTTTTTGAACAGAAAATGTATATTCATAATGAATTAAGGGAATTAAAGATTGTATAAACTTTCGGCATTTATACAGTTAATCTGTAAATATATGTCGTTGTTAGTTAGGTGATTTGTATACTTATACTTTATGAACATCCTATAAGCTTAATAATGTATATGTATATATTCAACATAAATGTACTCCTAGATTTATACTGTTAGTGTATAAACATACATTGTATAAGTTGATTTGTATAATTAAACTTTATGAACAATTGTATAATCCTAACAAATGTATATTTATATACTCAATATAAAACATACTCATATATTTATATAGTTAATGTATAAAAACCATTGTTATTTAAGTCGTGTGTATATTTATATTTTATTGATAATTGTATAAGCCTCACAATATGTGTATACATATACACAACATAAAAAATACAACCACAATTGTATAAGCCTCATAAATGTGTGTATACTAATATTATACATTTATACAACCACAAATTGTATAAGCAAACAGTAGAAGACATGAATCAACACAAAAAATATAAAAATAATGATTATACAGTCCAATGACCCACATGATTATACAGTCCAATGACCCACAAACAACAACTTCAGTTTATTATTGTGATCTGTATAAACGTAAGTTTTATCTTTCCTTTTTTTACTTGACACATCAATAAGTGTATACATATACACAACATAAAAAATACACATAGATTTATACAGTTAATGTATAAATATACATTGTATAATTTAGTTTGTATAATTATTAAAGTGTTAAACTGCATATATAATGAAATTAACAAAAACAAGGAAGTAAAAGACTTAATCAATCAAATGAGTATATTACAATAAAAAAATTGAAAGTTCAAAACACTATTTTCGACATGCAAGGGTATACCTCTTGTGAATCTTTTAGATGGAGACTGGGCATCCATTGTTTGAAGGAAAACTCTGTATGGATTATGAACTGATGTGAAAAATAGCTTGAAAAAAATAGACAAAAATTTAAATTAATCGATTGAGATAAGTTTTGGCGGTACCTGAAATTTTTGAAGGGATTTTGAAACCGCGATTGAGAACGTGCTGGTGGAGATTTGAAATTTCAAACTGATTTTGGGGAGAAAATTTGGGAGAAATTGAAGGAAATAAGAGATATAAACAAGAAGAAGATATTGTATAAAAGGAATAACGTCAGTTTTTTTTTTACTTATACAAATCGGTGGGCCCATTAATAGCAAACTGACCGAGACTTTGCTCCTTAAAGGAAATAAATGAAACGGTAGCTACTTTATTTATTTTACATTAATAATTTGCCATTATGTATAATTATCCCTTTTTTAAACTATTAGTGTAACTAACGTATATATAATTACTTACATAAATAAATTTATAATTTTTTATATAATTGTAAGAGAATAAATTATACTAGTATATTTCAAATAAAATGAATAACGGATCCGTACAGCCCGACAACTTAACTCCTTGACTAATTCTATCCTTTTTTATTTGAATTTTTCATTTAACAAAGTTTTTTAAAAAAAAATTATACTCCCTCCGTTCACTTTACTTGTCACTTATTCCTAAATAGACTTTCATTTTTACTTGTCACTTCTGATCTATCAAGAAAAGATAATAATTTTTTTCTATCTTGTATTAAATACTTATTTTCCAAATCACTTTCTAAGACATCATTTAATAGAGGATAACCTATATCATTAACTATTTTTTTAATGGGTGTGTCAAATCAAACTGTGACAAGTAAAAGTGAATGGAGTGAGTATTTGAATTGAAACTGAATTATAATATTTGGAAGATATGTTGCTAGGTCAAAACAAGTTTTTTTTTTCTTTTCAAATAAGCACCTTTGACAAAATGCCACGCTATAAAGGTTCAACTTTGAAATGGTTGACATTAATTTAAGGGTAAAAGGATAAATTTACCCCCGGACAATCGTAAATGGTATGTAGATACCCTCCGTCATACGTTTGGGACATAAGTGCCCCTACCGTCCAAAAACTAGAGCATATATGCCCTTCACTCTAACGAAAGATTAAATAGGGACACGTGACACAATCTTATCCGTCGATCTGATATTTAATAAGTGTTGGATCGGTGGATAAGATTATGACATGTGTATGTCCGTTAGTATAAAGGGTATATATGCTCTAGTTTTTTTGGACGACAGGGGCACCAATGTCCCAAAAGTATGACGGAAGGTATCTGCATATCATTTACGATAGTTCAGGATATATTTATCATTTTTTCCTTAATTTAATTATAAAAACATATGACTATAAACGGAAGTGGAATAATAAAAAACTAATTAATATTTGAGTAAGGCATTTACAAAGTGTGTATTGTTATATATTGCTTGTACAAAGTGTGTATTGTTATATATTGCTTGCTGTTATTGTTATAGGCAAACACTAGCATAGACAAATAAATATAGCATGAAAAGTTAATCCTAAAAATAAAATAAAAGAGTAAGTTACATATATAACCAATCAACTTAGATAATTAAATTTACTAGTCATATATACATTATTTTGTATCGAAATTATATACATATTTAATATATATCATCCATTAATATATAAAAAATATATATTCATTAATTGCTATTTTGATAAACGATTATGTATATTCATTTCTCTAACAAAAAATAATTTAATTGTTATAATGAAATATTAATTGTAGCAAGTGATCAATAACAGAACTAGTGATATTTCGATCAAAATCAATAACTTAAACAAATTAAAATTCTGAACTTTCACTTCAAATTGTAACTCAGTCTATTGTATATACATAAGGGGAAAGGGTCTAATATACCTTTTAACTTTGTCATTTAGAGCTGATATACCCCTTGCTATAAAAATGGCTCATATATACCCCTACTATTATACAAATGGCTCACATATACCCTTTTCTCTAACGGAAGTGAAAAAATTAATTTTAGTTTAATTTTTTAATAATTTTTTTAAATAAAGTATAATCCCATATGGGAATACTTAATCCTACTCAAACATATATTTTTTTGATTTTTTTTTTTTTGGTTCAATGACTAATTTAGATTTATTATTTTGATGGTCAAATTTATTTATGTTTCACTAATATTCTTGTAAAATTTATTATAGATGAACCAATTTTTTTTCCAAATACAAAAACTAAATTACAATATAGCCGAAAAAATAGTTTTAAATTATAATATAGCCACAAAAAAATTATTTAAATTTTTTTCTTACATTAAGGAAATTAAAGAAAAAAATAAAATAAGAATAAGAAACTCAAATAATGATAATCAAAGAAGTCAAAAAATAATTTTTGTATGGAAAAGATTAAAATATACCTTGAACTTTGCTAGAATGATCATATATACCCCTAAATGTTTTTAAAAAAAATTAAAGGTTAAATATATAAATTTAAAACTAATTTTTTCACTCCCATTAAATGAAGGGTATATGTGAGCTCATTTTGTAACAGTAGGGGTATATGTGAGCCGTTTGTATAACGGTAAGGATATATATGAGCCACTTTCATAACGAGGGGCATATCAGCTCCAAATGACAAAGTTGAGGGGTATATCAGATCCTTTTCCCTATAGATAATAACATAATTGTGTCGACAAATTAAGATTGTTGTTAGGTTTCTATGATTGCTCCTTGCTCATTAATCCTTATAGTCATATATACATCATCTTGTCTTTGACAAATCCCTTTCTATTTTGGGAAAAACTTATGATTTCAATGATTAATTTATAATCGTGTTCTGGCTGACATAAGAAAGTCAAAGGAACAATTATTATGAATTAACAAAGTAAGGTCCAGCCTCTTTGCTTATATTTATTTCTATTAAGGATTTTTATTTAATAAAAAAAAAGTCAAAGTAACAATTGTTAGGAATTGAAATGTCAAAAGTCAATGACATTATTAAAAAATGTATTTTAGGAGAAGATCTATTTTTAGCTGGGTAAAATTTAATAAACTGAGAAAGATATAAAGTCATTTTAATTTATCTTTATTCCAATGTGGATTTACATTATAATTTCGGATATTATTTTTTATCAGATTAATATCTAGCTAGAGATATTTCTATAATTCTCTAATTAATTTAATAAATAAATGGTCTCCTTTTGTAGAAGACTTTTTCTTTTCACAATTCACTTTATTCCTACATTTCTATCATACGTACTAGGAAGCTTCATGAATTAAATACTATAATAATAATAATAATAATAATAAATAATGGCATGCATAAATGTCATTTTCAACAAAATATATTTAGGCATTATATTAGTTGAAAGTCAAAGTCAGCAGGCTATATCCAATTATATAACAGAATTAAAATCGAAATTTTATAAATTAAAGCAGCATCTAATACTTTATTAAAAAGAGTTCACATTATTGTCAACGACAACTCTTGCCACAGTTTTGGCTAATAGGAGTAGGGCTGTGAAAATCAAATCGATTAATAAATTAAATTGAAAAAAATCTTATTAGATTTATGGGGTTTTAATGGTTTTACAAAAAAATAAATAAATTATGGGTTATCGTTCGATTTTGGTTTTTAGTATTGAGTTATTGCGTAAATCGATAACCCATTAAAACAATAGTATTTTACTACTTTACCCTTCATAAATATTAAATATTAAATATTAGTAATTTATCATACACTACAATCTACCTAACTAAATATCATCTTTCTTGTTTCACTATATCAAAACATTTACAGCTAATTTGCTTGTTTCACTATATCACACAAATTTATTAGAGAAGTGAGAAGTTATATATTTATTTTCTGAATAATTTTTTATTCGGTAAACCGAAAATCAAAGTCAGCAGCAGGCAATATCCAATTACTACTCGGTCAAATTTATTTTTGACATTGTAGGTGTTGAATTTCCTTGATTTCTTTGTATATTAACTTCTTTTTATATACAATTTCCTTAACGAAAACTAAGACTCCTGCCGCTAATGTTTGATACTTTTAGACTGCTGGTGGGGTACGTAGAAAGTGGATGCAGGCAACTTGTGTAGAACACCACGCTATAAAAGTTGGACTTTGGAATGATTAATTAAACAAAAAGGATAGCATCTAATAGTTTAATGTCAAAATAATTATTATTTGTCAAATGTGAGTATTATAATTATTTATATAGTCATACATCATCAATTCTTTGACATTGCCCTTTCGTACCAATGATTTGATAATATCTAATTTGTAGGATAAAATTATGAAATGTCAAAATCAATAGTCAATGGGATTAAAATATTACTTTTGGAGAACATTTCGTTTTCCATGCTCAATAAAATCTATTACGAAAGAGATAGTCATTTTAATTTGTTTTAACAATGATAACGATCATAGTCACAGTTTAATGATATTTTTAAAGTATCTTAACAAGTTATGAATTACTGTAGTTATTTTTCTGTTGACTTCATTATGGTAGGGTAAAATTAAAAAAATACAATGAAATAAATTTTAATTTATCGATTACAGTAGTCAAAAACTACAACAAAATTCCAATTGCACATTAATAGTCGAAAAATTTATAGTAATGTTATATATATGCTGATAGTATAAAATGTATTTATATTATCTTAAATTGAGATACAAGATTAATCATAATTATGATTAATGTGTTTCAAAATATTTAAGCTTAATTATGTATTAAAAATGGAGCCAAGTAATTACATTGCTAAACATTAGCTAGAACTTAACTACTTTCTTAAAGAATAACGAAGATTTTATTTCATTATATTCCTGAAACAATACAAAAAATATATAGGGAAAAAAAATCAAATGAATACAAATAAACTTAGCAATTATACAAGTAAGAGGCTTTTGAAAAATCAATTTATAGCTCCACAAACAATTCTTATGATCCCATTTTGATCAGTTAGAGGACTAATATCTCCCATTTTAATCATGGCTGCAGCAAAATCAGAGGCAAATGCTCGAGGGCTATTGCTATATTCTAAAACAATATCATCAGTAGACCCTCCGCTCAAAAGAACTTGATCAGATTGAAGAAGACCTTTTCTTTGCCTCAAATTCTTGAAGTAGTTGTTATCCAATTGATTAGGTGTTACCAAATCAAGTGGAGCTAGGTTTCCATTTTGATCTTCTTGAGGACACTGACGTCTTCTAGTGCTAGCAAATCCAGCATCGATGTCTGTTCCATTGCTATAAATTCTATCACGGAAAAGGAAGCATTGTGCTTGTCCAATTGAATGTGATCCTAGAATTAATCGGAAAATTTAAAAAGTTAGAACTTGTTATAAATATGTACAAATCTATATATAATTGATATCAATAATTAGATCGAGTTATACCTGATAAAGCAACCATGTCCCTTGTGCTAAGGCCTTTGTTGGCAAAGCCAGAAATAAGCCTACTAAGAGGATCGAAAGGACCGGGAAGATCAGTTTCTGCAAGAGTATGACTTGCAGTGGTTGAGTCTCTTCTTCCGAGTTTCACTGTCCATGATGGACCGCCAACCTGATTGTTATTAACGTAACATTAATTGGTTAGAATAAATAAAGTTTCTTCTTTTCATAGTGTGAAAAAGTGAAATGTACTTACGAGACTTGATGCATCTCTAGCAGCAACTGCAAGTATGTCAGCACACGATACAACTCCAGGACATGTTTTCTCAACCTCTCTTTTTGCATCTTCTATAATACCAAAGCCTCTAACTGATCCAAGATTTGGCAGCGCAGTCTTCTCGCTGACAATCGTTGGAGTTTCATCAAGCAAGAGAGAAGCATCACAACCCTATAAAAGTTAAAGCCGCAAATTATATATAATTAGTATTAGTATAATATTATGCATGTCATCAAACCAATAAATCAAAAGTAGTTCGATAAACATATAGATTAATGTATATATCCAACCTGAACAAAACAATCATGAAAATGAAGACGAATGAGGGATGCAGCCATACGACGTTCGCTTGAAATTGCTTGTCTTATACTTGTACGAATAGTGGTGAGAGCATTAGGGCAAGTTCGGTCGTAAAATGTGGAAGAAAGTTGTGCATGGCATTGCATGGTAGAGAGTAGAAGAAGAGAAAATATAGCAACAAAAGAGTTGTTTGAACTTGCCATTTTGAAATTAAAATGCAAAGTTTGTTGAAAGAATTATTGATGTTTATTATCTTTGTGATGTGTTGAGGGAATAATGTTTCACTCAAATATTTATAGGCAGAAAAACACGTTATTTTAAATCTCTTTGGTCACTATTGGCTGCCAATTGCATATCCGCGTTGTCGCTGCCTTTTGTCTTTGCTATTCTTTTGACTTGTTCTAATTGCTACATATTCTTGTACTGGCCTAGTGGGTGAAACGGATCCGTACCATATTATCGATTATCGATTATTGGTTTATCACTTATTGATCATTATCGATTTAACCTTTAAGATTTGATAAAAATAATAATTGAAAATCACTTAGAAACTAGGTGACAAATTAAATGAACCATACACAAAACTTGACCAATTGTATTTTCCTCAAAAGAAAACACTGTCACATTGTAGAATAATCGAGAATTTGAGACAACCTGAAATAAACATATGAAACTACACTCTAAGTCGAGAACTTTATATACCAGATAGTTGTATAAATATAATTATTTTATTTACTATCGGGTTGTCAGTTAACCCGTTAAGGAAAAACCTAAAACTGTTAGAATCGATAGCCCGACGAAAAAAAATCAAAACCGTTACGGAAATCACTAAATCAATAACCCATTACCGATAAGTTAATAACTATTTTTCGATCTAAACTATCAGTTTCGATTCGATTTTGAATTATTTTCTAAGTTTTGTCAAGCTAGAAAACTTCATGATTAAATATTTTGTATTTTATATTATAATGGCATGAATGTCATTTTCCAATAATGTAGATTTGGTCATTACGTTGAAAGTCAACTGGTGATATCATCATTACAATAAGAACTAGTGAACTCCAGTTAGCAAGCATGTATAGTAGAATATTATGCATGAATTCTTCAATATTATATATTCTCATTTTATTTTTTTTAATTATTTTCAACATTATCAGGATAATTTCAAAAAAAGTTCAATACATTACAATTTAATATATACTTTTGATGTAACTTAATTATTTAAAACAATTTTACTAGACACTACTCTATAATATGCTCCGTATTTACGAGCAATTTTTTATCTTGTTACTTCATTCATTTTTGGCTGCTACACCATGTTACACCCAAAGTTAACGGGTAAGAACATGGCTTATAGTAACTAGAGTATATATATTTTACTATTGTTGTTTGTTTAATTTACTTTGTTCAAAGTACAATTACATTATTTGAAAAAGGGGAAAGGCTAAAATATATATATATCATCGAATTTTGAAAAAAAACTCATTTATGTCATTTGTTAAGTGTTTGACTTATCTATGTCATTTCAGCTAATAAATAATGGAATGAATGAGTTTTTTCTCAAACGAAAATGGCATAATTGAGTCAAACTTTTAATGAATGACATAGATGAGTCTGTTCTCAAAGTTCGACAACATATTTAAACATTTTCCGTTTGAAAAAAGAACAAAATCACTCTTTATTCAATGAATAGACATTTTAAGAAGCATTCATCTATAACACTTGATGAATTAAGATCAGCTATGGCAACTAAGAAGAGAGAATTTTATTCAGTATGCATTACTAGATCAATCATATATAATGTCTACTCATCTCAAATATATAGTGTGACTTATCCACAAGATCTTTCAACTAACTAGTTTAGTTAATGTTAACCTATTCATAGCCAACTTGTAACTAACTAACTTTGTGACTCTACTATTCATAATTGCAACTAACTAATATAATTGTGTGGCATCTTCACTATGCTTAGAAACACTTATAATATAATATAATATAATATAATATATATATATATATATATATATATATATATATATATATTATTAGTTTTTAATTTCTGTAGATATTAGTTTTAGTTTGATAAAATAAATATTATTCTTTTTAAAAAAAAATGTCAAGTCAACAAGGATCAATATTTTTTAAATAGGCTGGTTGGTAGATTTTTTTTTTTTGTTTGTTTTTTTAATAGACACCTCTTAACTTGTATAGAACGTCACGCGGTACTTCTAAATTATTTTTCAAAAAAAGGACCGCATCTAATTTTTTTAATATCGAAAGATGTTTTCTGGATAATTATTCAAATAAGTTTCCTTTACAAAGATTTTTCCTTCACTTTTTAAATATTGCTTACCTTCACAAAGATTGTGCTATGATTGTTCCTAGCTCATTATTTTAGTTAGTAACTATACATCATTTTGCCTTTTGAAATTTCTCTTTTATGTATATTCTCTCTCTTTCCTACTTCTTTCTAATAATTTGGATTCTTTTGAATCTTTATTGATCATGCAATTCTCTCGATATAAGGACATACAAACTAGTAAAATACACTACTAGAAAAGTGTGAATTACATGAGGATATTACCTAGGGAAAATTGTCGTAGGTAATACTTGCAAATTTTCTTGCGAAAATTTTAAATTCCTCAATATTAGAATATATTACTTGTGAAACTTATATTCCCAACAAATTTCACAACTAAAGTTGATACCATTTTCCACTAAATTAGTTCCTGCAAAATTACCTAGGGAAATATATTTGCAGGAACAATATCTCTAGCTAAATCCCTAGGTACATGGACCAATTTTTATTTTTATTTTTAAAAATCCTTTTTAATCTGTAGGAAAATTCTAGACTGTCTAAAAAATTATTTATGGGGATTTACCTAGACATTTTATTACCTTGAGAAATAATTGGAAATTTAGGAATTATTAGACCAAAATTTAGGAATGAGAAATAGTTGGGAATTTAAGAAATAATTGAGAATTTAGGAATGAGAAATAATTTACCTAGACATTCCTAAATTACTAATTCCAAAAATAATTAGTAAGTTACATATCTTTTAGATGATTAGATTCTTTTACACTTATATATATATATATTTTTTTTTTTTTTTTGGATAATAGAACAATTAAAAACTCAATTAAAACTTTAGGAATTGGAAAGTGATTGTAAGACCCATTATACTCATTTTCCTTCTCTCTAACTCACTTTACACAAACCCACTAAAGCTTCTCTCCAAAACTCACATGCAGAAGCAATGGTGGAAGCGATCTGATTTTCCAAAGCTCCAATCGGTGTAGCTCCTAGCTCATCCAAAGTTCATCTCCAAGCTCATCTCAAAACTCTCCAAGCAGACCTCATGCTTCTCTCCAAGCAGATTTTTCCGAAGTTAAGGACTACATATCGGAAGATTTGCTTGCCAATCTACAAATTTCAATCTCTGTGAGTTAATCTATAAATTTTTGTTTACTGATGTAATTTGGATGAAAATCGAGTGAAATTTCCCGCTTAAATACTTGGTCAATGATTGTTGCGGTGTTAAGTTTAGCTCATTTTTTTTTCATTAGCTGTATTTCTTCTTAGGTGCTTGTTATGTTGTTAGTTTTTTGTTTATGATGGCGGTGTTTGGATCAACTGTGCACACTTCGGGTAATCGTCAAATAGATTGCTACATCCCACACCCCTACATATAGATGCTGGTTGGTGGGTAAACTTGCCACCAATATTGGAGAAGATGAGTGCATTTCCTTATTATGTTTCTTCTCTATAGATTATTGAATTTTAATATCCTACAAATGATGTTTATTCTAGCATCTCGACTATTACTTTAACTCAACTGCTCCTTTAATTTGGTCACTTGTGGCTGCTGGACTGTACTACGTTTAAATAGTGTCTGATGAGTTGGGTCTTCTCTATGACTTGTAATTATTATTGTTTAGCAATTTTAAGTGTGGCTTCAGCTCCTTCAACTTTTGCCTTATATACTTTAACTTATTACCATATAATCTGACAGTCCAACTTCAGTTAATTGCCACAAAGAAATAGTACTTAACATGTCGAATGATCATCATCGCATCTAAGGAGTAACCTAGTGGTCAATAAAGTGATTTAGTAATCTTAGGAAAGACTTTAATTATGTGATATTTCTTCCTTTTAGACAAATTCAAATCTCAAGTAGAAGAGTGTAAACTTCTTTAGGACCTGAATTTTGAAAGATTTTTCTTCCATACATGTACGGATCATTCTGTTCTACTGGTTCTAATAGAATTTATTTATTTATTTTTGCCTCCCCCGGTACTTATTCCTTCTCTTTTGTTTTTAAATTTTAAATGATTGTTGTTGTTGATAGCTCAATAGGCTTTTTTTAGGCATGCATTAGGTGTCTGTCTGATTGATAACTTTACGAGTTGTCTATGTATTTGGTCTAATATTGTTCATAGTCCATACTTTACTAGAGAGGAAATCAGTACATGAATTATATGTTAAACCACTTAAGGATAACTGAAAATGAGTAGTAGTAGAGTCAAGTACAATCTGAGAGAGAGCTAAAATTAGAAGTACAAATATGTTCATAATCTTGAAACTTAGCACAGCTTGCTGTCATCTTTTCTTTACATGTTCATCAGTTTTTCCCCTTGCTCAATTTAGCAGTTATTCTGAACTGTACGAAAGAGAGTGGAAAAGCATGCTTGCTTTGCACCTTTCAGTTTCTGTTCTTGTAGTTTGATTTCTGAAAAAGGTCACCGCAGAGATCATGTGGAACTGATTCACTAAAATCTGGAAAGTCTTGATTTTATTCTGGCTTAAAAGAACCAGTGGAGCAGTTTGGGCTTCTGTTTTCTGGGATGGTTGACGTATCCAAGTGTCTGCAGGATACCTTCAATGTGGGTGCTCTTGCTTAGAGTGACGAAGATGTTTCGTTCTTTCTGTTTTAATCAAGTTTTGTTGAGCCATTTTGTGATTATATTCCAATTGTTAGTTATGTGATTGCTTGATGTTGGATCGTGTACCTCATTCCGTTTCCTTTACTTGATGGAACAACCCAAAATTCTTAATTCAACCCAAGCCATTTTGTGATTATATTCCGTTTCCTAACCAAGTTGTCTGTTGGACCATGAGTAGAATGCGAAAGGTCAAAAGTACTCAGTTGACACATCTATGAGAATTAGCTTACAATTTCATTCTTTTTAGACCTCTGCTTCAGTTAACGTACACATCTATGAGAATTGCAGTGCATTTGTTACAATGTACGTAATTAATTCTACGGTTAACTAAATAGGGTTCATATAAATAAAACAATGTAATACCCCCATATAAAAGATCCCTAAATTGAATTTATAAATAACCCAGATCTCTATTTTAACGAAAATACAGAGGACCATATTTATTTACCCTGTTCTTGTTTTTCTACCAATAAAAATTGAATCGTGGAAACCATAAAACTTTAAAAGAAAAATTGATCATTGAAAACACAAAGATAAAAAATGAAAGAAAAAGAATTACAATCTGGTTTCCTGGATTTCTTTGAAGAAGATGAGGCCCCTTCACCCATTGTTACGTCAATCTATACAAAATTAGAAAGAGAAATATAAAATTAATTAATGTAAAATTGTGAATAATTTTCAGAGGGAAAGAAAAAAAGAAAAAAAGGGAAATAGGGAAGATAATTTTTCCTTCTTCCCTCTTTATTTTCTGTTCGAGAATTGGGAAAAGGCGCAATAAGGTTGCATGGCAAAAACTGGTGCGTGAGCGGAACTCACTGCCTTCCATCGCCGCCTCACAACCAAAATATAGGGTAATATGGTAAATGCTCACTCCAATCATTTTTACATATATTCATATAAAAAAAAAGTGTATAGTTTACTAAAATAATCATGATTATTAGTATTTTAAAAGATCCTAGAGAAATGAAGTAGGACATTAGGTTAAGGATATAAATAAAAAATTGTATTTTTTCTTAATATATTAAAGTGATTATTAGTATTTTAAAAATGTATTTAGAACTTATGTTATTCAATTTCATTTGTTTTAGGAGTATTGACTTGATATTTTATATTGCAGGCTATTTTTTTTTTTTAAGTTAGACTGGATAGATTATCTCTTTGTCAAAAGTTTTATATTGCCTTTAAATAGTGTCTCAAATAACTTGTTTTGATGCAGAATGCTTTTGAAAGAAAGAAACAAGAATTATTAGCTTCTCAAAGTGCACAACTGCGGAAGGAAAAACTAATTTAGCTGATCAACCTTCTCAATTAACAGAAATGGATATCTGAGTGCAATCTGTTGGTGGAAAGAAAAAAGAAAGAGTTAAAGGTCTTGGCTCCCTGGGTCGATCTGTAAAGGCATCGTCTAAACAATCAACATTAGCTTTATCGAGAGAAATTGATGAGATGATTAAAGCTCAGGTAAATGCTTCCTGTAACATCCGACAATTTGAAATAACTATGAAGAGGCTTAGAATTGGAAATAGTCATTTTTGGAAGGAATTAAAAATCTGAAAATTTGGCTAAGTATGGAAAATAATGAATTTTTGGCCAACTTTGAACAGTTATAACTCCTAGCTCATGATGATCTAGATGTAGTTCCAGTTATTTTTGCAAATTCCGTGGAATGATCTTTCCAACGCCGCTGAGTTTGCTCGTTTCCGAGTTCGTATGAGCGAGTTATGCCCTTTGAAAGTTGGGCAGTTGGCAGGGAATCCGTCCGGAAATTGTAAGGGTATTTTGGTCTTTTCCCTAGCCTTGTCTTTGGATATATATTAAGGTGTAAGACTTATTTTTGATCAGTTTTTCCCTTTTTAAAAAGAGTAAGAGTTAGGGTTCTTGAGAGAAAAGGAGAGAAAGGAGAAGAAGAAGCAAACTTCGTAAAAATCGTCGTGGTTTTCTTCGGGGGTGATCCATATTAAGGTATGTGAGTTCATAGTGTTGGATTGGTTCTTTCCCCCACACGCCAAGCTCGTTTAATTTCGAGAAAAGATTGAATATGTTTGTTGAAGTTGTTGGTTATAATTGTTGAAGTTATAGTTGTGTTGTTTTGAAGTTCTTGTTGGTTTGGGGTATGTTTCGGTTGGTGTTTGTGAGTTGAATCTATTGCATGTTGAGAGGTTTATGATCTTAAGTGTTTGGGGCTGGAAACTTTGATGTGTAGAAGGTTTAGAGTTGGAGAAAACTAAGGAGAAAAGTCAGTTTTCGGGGAAAAAGGGTGAGGCGTCGCGCCTGTCAGCGCGCCCCAAGAGAAGCTCTGAACTTTCCCCTTGGGGCGGCACGCCCATCAGAGCGCCAGCAGGCTTCCTCTGAAGTTTTTGGTTTGGCTCTCCGCGCCTCTCAGAGCGCCAAGTTTTCCCATTCTTTCCCCACTTTCTCATACATGTTCCTAGGGGTTGTACCTATGTTCCCTAGTTGTTTCCAACACTCCAAGGTACGTTTAAACGTTAAGAACTCGTCCATAACACGTGATAAAACACCTTGAATTCATGATTCCAATTCAAGGAGAGTAAGTTTCCAAGTCAAGGGAAGTTAAGAGTTGAGTCTAGAAGTTCAAGAAGGGAGTCAAAGCAAGTCTTTAAAGCTTTCCAAGAGTCTTTGTTGAATATTTTAACTTCATTTTTAAGGCTCAAGTTTCAAGTTAAGTCAAGAGTTTAAAGTTGAGTTCATTTCTCAAAAGTTATTAGGGAACTATGTATTCCCAAAGAAGTTTCCAAATGTTTTTACATTTGAGTAAGAAAGGAACTATGATTCCAAAAAGAGCCTTTGGGCTAGTTTTCAAGAAAAAGGAACATTGTTTCCAAGTGAGCCTTCGGGCAAAGTTTTGAGTAATTATCTCAAACTAAAGAAAGATGTGTTTGAAACACTTATGAGCTAAAGTATATTTTTGGGAGTAGTCTTGAGCACCGAGTTGGGGACACGAGTTCATATTAACTCAACTCTCCATAAGAACCATGCGGCCAACATGGGATTTAATGGGTCATACTTTTTAGATGATCCCGTAAGTTAAGCTAGTGGATCCACTTAGTAAAGATAGCTTCCTATACCACGGCCAAGTATAGGATGGTCCTTGGGCAACATGAGGTAAAATGTTGTACCACCACTAGGGCTCATAGTGGTGGTTGTCGGTTAAAGAATCTCCCACTAAAGTTATATTACTTTTATATAAGTAAAGTTGAGTTGTTATTGTTTTATCTTTAACAAGCTAAGTTGTTTATACTATTTTGCAAGCTTTATATATTGCATGTGTCGTATTGCTTTATATATTGAGTTCAATTATTCAAGCTTAAGTTGTGGTTTAGCTTTCCAGCTCGCATACTCGTACATTCAATGTACTGATGCCAGTTGGCCTGCATCTTATTATGATGCAAACACAGGTACCCAGGGCCAGCAGCCGGTTCGCCGTTGATCCAGTTGAGTACTTCCGAGTCAGTGGTGAGCCTCTTTGTGTTCCGGAGGACTCGATTATGTTGTTCTTTTATTTTTGTTTTATTAGGATGTTTCGGGGTCTGTCCCAACATCCATCTCAGTATTATAGAGGCTTCATAGACAGTCAGTCAGTTAGTTTGGAGTCTCTCATCTATGTATATATGTAAATATTCTATTTTGAGACTCAAGTTGCCTTTTTGGCCAGATTTTATTTCAGTTAGGTTGTTTTAAAACCTTGCATTACGTTGAGTTTTCCGTTGAGTTAAGAAAGCCAGGCCAAGGGTTCACTTGGGGTCCAGCAATGGTCTTCGAGTGCCAGCCACGTCCAGGGTGTAGGCTCGGGGCGTGACACTTCCAATGCTGACTTATATGCCCAACTGCAGAAAGAGCGTCACAAAAATAAGCGGATGAGGAGGGAATTGGACTAGTTGAAAAAGAATGTATACAACACATCATCTTCAAATGAGCAATCATCTCAATAAGTCAATCAAGCTTATGAGAATGAAAGTGGTGATGACTCTCATAGCGTGAATGATAGTGGTTCTGCCCATGATAACGTGAATGACAGTGGTTCTACCCATTATAACACATCATCTTCAAATGGGGATTGAGATAGTTGATTGTACTATTTAGGATTCAAATTTGAGTTGTATTTTGTTTTTGTATGTTTAAGAATCATAAACTATTGATCATGCAGGTTTATTTTCATAGGAATTATGAATTATGAATTCTGGTTTTTTTGTTGAATGAAGTGATATAACGTGAATTGTGTTTTTGTTGGTTCTTGCGGGTTTCTTTTCATTGGAATTATCTTGAGCAATACTTTCATATATATCCGCAAGAAATTTCCTTTCATTTCAAAAAATTTCCTCTCCAAACTCCTATGGATTTACTTGGGGATCTTCATGGGGAATCACTTGCGAAATATTTCTACGAAAAATTGCAAGAAATTTCATTTTTATAAGGAATTTTAGCAAAAAATTCACAAGAATTTTTGATAGTTATCGCAGATAAATCCGCGAGTAACACACCTGCGGATTTAAATTCCCCAGGTAAATTACCTAGGGATTGTATAAATCCGCAGGTAAGAGTTACCTACGAAGGTTTTTCCATCGGATTTCATTTTGCAAGAAAATTCGCAGGTAATCAAATTACCTGCGAATTTACTGTACTATTCCTATGAAAATCCCCAGGTAATCAACACTTTTCTTATAGTGATAGCAATAACCATAAATACAATGCTTAATTAATAAGGTCAAAATATAAGATATAGATTAGATGTGAATAAAATCGATCGAAAACTACACCAAATCATAAATTGAGTTTAATTTAAAAAAAAACAGACAAGTGATTTGGTATTGGAAAAAGACCCTTTTGTGGGGTTAAAAGAGAAATATTATTTATAGTTAATATGCATCATTACAATCCACGTAGTTACTGTTGAAGATGAAGGAAGCTGATGATTGGAACATGTCAAAGGAACTGGTCCAATGAAGCTGACTGACGAGTTTACTGATGTAGAGTTGGAGTCACACTAGGACTAGACTACTAAGTTCTAACTTATGTATGACTAAGTTGATGTATCAAGATGGAGCTAAAGTCGACTAGGATAAGGTGTTTTAGTTATACTACTCATGTAAATAATATATTTGTATTGTAGTAGGACTCCTAATGTAGCTAGAATAAGACTCTTCTCCTAAATAAGGAGCATGTAACTTAATAGTTTAATTATCAATACAATCCTTGATTTCTCTATACTTTACGTGAGAATTATACATGGTATCAGAGCATTAAAGCTTTTCTGCTCTTTAACGTATTAGATCCAAAAATTAGAATAACCACAATAATGAATTGCAATCCTCTTCTACCAACACCCTATCAACCTCCTCACTTCACCATCTTATTGCATCTTGTTCCATTAAACTTAAACCAACAAATTATCTTATATGGAGGACACAAATGTTTCAGTTGATTCAAGTGATAAGATTAACCTACCTCATCACAGAGAATGAACCAACTAAAAGTACATATTCCACTGTTGAGGAAGCTGTAGCAGTTGAGAAGGATGCACAAGACAACAACAGTACTGATTACTGGGAGGAGAAGGATGTGTTGCTAAGAAATTGGATCTTAGGCACCTTGACAGAAGAAAGCATGTACATGATTGTAGGCTGCTCAACTGCCAAGGAGATTTGGGAATGCTCGGAAGAAGATTATCTTCAAGCAACGAAAGATAAGGAGTTCCATCTCAAACAACAACTGCAAAATGTTAGGCTAGGAACCAAAAAGATTGATGAATATACTAATGAATTGAAAGGCATATGTGATGGGCTTGCATCCATTCACAAGCCTGTGGATGAATTTGAGCAAAAGTATCTGATACAACTTTGGTGCCTGAACCAAATTCAGTAACATATGGTGATTTATTCCATCTTCCAGGTTGTCTATTCCATTGAACTGGCGTCTCTGTCGTGACCACTGTTGATGTGTGTACAACGATTTTGGTTTCTAGTATTTGAGGTGGATGGCACTATCACTAATCAAAAAATCAGAATTGATGTTTGTATCTGAATGCACTGCACTCAATGGGAGTACAAAGATTGGCTCCCACTGATCTTACTACTGTGAAGTTGATTTGTGAACTTCTGAATTGCTTACAGGGATGTAATTTGATGCAACTGGCACATCTTGATCAGATTCATATTTTTTGTTTAAAAATTATAAAATCAGTCAAATCTATATAATATAATTATTTGAATTACTTGTTTCTTTGTTACTTTGTTATACCTTAAATTGACCTGCTTGATGTATCTCGTCTGTGGATGCCTTTTTTGTGCAACTAGATACGTTAGATTGAACCATGTAATCCTAATGATCAGCCTTTAAAAATTTAAATACTTTGGTATTCAAACTTACAAAGTTGTAATTTATTGACATTCCGTTGACTATATCCAATGGCGGAGCCAGAAATTTCACAAAGAGGTTACAAAAATTAAATAACAAAAGCTCTTGTTAAAAAAGGGAAAAAAATTGTTGCAAGTGAGATTTGAATTTCACGAAGAGGGTACAAAAATTAAAGGGATAAGAGTTTGAAAAATACCTCAACTTTGGCCGAATTTACTGTTACGATACCAAACTTTAATGAGGACCTCTTACCCCCAGACTATTTAATATCGTATTTTAAACATATATATTTGCCCAACTGGTCAAGTGCATAAAAACATGACGCATAGGCGTGTAGGGCACCAAATAATCTTTTTTAGGTCAATCATTAAATGCCACGTATCAATACATTGATTAAACTATATCTATTTCTTTTTACCTCTAATTCTAATTCATTTTAAACCCTTTCTCTTTCACTAGAATACTAATCCGGAAGACCACCATTGAAGGGCCAGGTGAGCGATTCCGGCGTCTTCTTCGCTGATGGGTGAAGCCATTGAACTCGGAGCTCGCCGCTTCGGAGTTGTCAAGGTTGAGACAAAACACCTATAAAGCAATACAAAATCGTAAATGGGAGAGGGGAAAGGGGACTGGTTCTCTGCTGGCTAGTTGTGGTGGTTTGAACCGGTCGAGCTCCAGTTCATCGGAACTACAAGCTCCTCGCCGGAGCAGCGACGGAAGCTGTTGTTGGCAGCTTGTTTGGTGTCTGGCGGAGGCCGGTTATTGGTGGTGATGGTGGCTATTTCATGATCTGTTAGCAGCATTGGAGGAGGTCGTTTGGTCGCTGTTTTAGGCGAGTTTGGTAGTTGTTTTCAGGCGAGTTTGGTGGTTGTTTCCAGTGGGGTTTTGGATCGGGTTTGGCTGAAGCTTTTGGCTGTGTTGTTGGTCGATTTTGTTGGCTCTTTCAGCTACTGTTTGATGGCTATTTCAGCTGCTATTTGGACGCAACGAAAAGGGAAGAGGAGGAAGAACAGCTTGGGCACGAAATATGTTTATTAAAGGGAACAAAATGACTAATTTAATAAATTTAATGTATTAAAACGCGCGTGTGACACACTCAACTAACATAGACTGAGTATGGGCAAATATATCTGTTTAAAATACAATATTAAATAGTCTGGGGTAATAGGTCTTCATGAAAGTTTGGTATCGTAACAACAAATTCAGCCAAAGTTAGGATATTTTTCAGACTTTTATCCTAAAATTAAACAACAAAAGCTCTTGTTAAAAAAGGGAAAAAAATTGTTGCAAGTGAGATTTGAACACGCGAGCACTTGCTCATTAAAGATATCTAAACAAACATTCAATACATCTAAAACCCCTAGGCTATAACAACTTATTATGTCAAAGATGTCCAAAATACGTTATTTAATCACTTTGTGTATCATTTTACTTGTATATATGGTATTTTTGTCCGACGAAGGGTGTCCAATTGGACACCCTGACATACATTTAACGTCCCTGACTATATCTATACTGTATCATGCTAAAAATGTGTATCTGTATATGGTAGTTGTGTATCTGATAACCAAATGAATAAAATGTGCATACTAACTATCTGAAAACTTGTGTAATGATACAGACATTTGATATTAATGAATAAACAATCATGAATCAGTGAATTATTGTTGATACCTTGGATACGTGGACTCCCTGAACTTCTTCTGTGGCAGCTTTCTTTGTGTCACCACTGCCATTACCTTCACTATGTGTATAGTGTGGAACTTCATTGTTGTGTGAATCATCACCATCACCACTTTGATTTGCACTTCCTGGACCCTATAAAAAAATTAAATTTGCATTACATTACACTTCAAATCTAATACTCTATATGTTATATTTTAAGTATATTCTACAAGTTACGGTAAGTTAATATATGTTTCATTTCTTTGATAGCATCAAATATGCCTTTGAACATGTCTTGCATATACATACGGAGATCAACAAATTATTTTTCCACCGAACAATACACACACACGTTTTTTACTGAATTCTAGAAGTTGTTGATATCCTTCCGAAGCAAAGCATACTCTTTTTGATTGGAACTGTAATCCTTTTCTGTGCTTTTGGACTGTGGACTTTGAACTTGGATGTTGTGAGTCTTCTCGTGATGAGAAGTAGTAGACTGCTTTTCAACCGACTTGTAAAGATTATCGATAACTGGATTAATTAAGGGTACGTAGTTTACCCTTGATGACCACTGTTTCAGGTGTATGACTACGCATATTAGGAGTGTCAAATATAGCAGCATGTATCTGACTTCATATTTAATAGACATTACTAGATACATATACTTACTATGTTGCCTTTGTTGCGAAATATGATTTCCATGATGGTGCTGAATTTGGGCTTTGGATCAACAACACGCCAGTTCAGAATTCTAGAAATTATATTAGCATGATGAACAACTAATGTGGGGGGGGGGGGGGGGGGAGGGGGGAGGGAGTTGCATGCAGCACTCATAAATTCATACTTGCATAGCATACGACATTCCTGAAAAACGATACAATTTTTTAGTATAGTTTAGTTTGTGCCTAGATGTTTTCATCAAATTATTGAATGACAGCTTTCCCCATGGAAACTGATTGTATGTCCCAATATCAACGATCATAAAATCTCTTATAACATCATTCTGTTGTGATAAGATAAAATTGTGTATGAAGTACAATATCGCTATCTTTACAACATCTTCATTGTTATCCCACCTTTTATCATTGAAGCACTGAATAAGGTACGGTGTTCCTTCCGAACATTTTTACCACCACGAAAATAATCGACTAACAGTCTATTATCATAATTAACATCAGCCTGGAAATCATCTTCATTACCGATGCACCTGAGCCCGGTAATCAGAGCAAACTCATCAATAGTGAAATGAAGGATAGAACCATTCGCACATATCCAAAATTCATTAGGATTATCTTGATCAACTTCAAATGTTATCATGCAACGATGTAATTGTTCTTGAAATGAGCATTCTAGAATATCTACATACATCCTAAAACAAGTCTACCTAAACATGTCAAGTTGTTTAAGAGTAACCTTATTCTTAATGTCTTGAACAGTGTAATCCTTTGCAGAACTAACAATACACAAAGGATGAACAGGGGGATTTTTAAGAAACAACTCAAACTCCTTCAAAACATAAAAAAATAGGATACTCTCTGTTAAAATTCTTGTGTATCTCAAGTTTGTATTTAAAGAGTATCCAAGATTTTTACACTATATTGTATAATTATATAGAAATTGGAATATTATATAACTGTATCAATCACTACATTGAGATACTTGAAATATGATATTAATATTCCTCATATGTAAATACCCAAATAAGAAAGCGTTTAACAAATCAGAATATACACTGAAAAATCAAAAAAATTGCATGTCATAATCCATGAATTTTTGTTGAAAAATAACAATATACTAAAAATCGAAGTAGAAAAAAAAGGGACCCATACCTGTATCTGGTTAGCATCCATTGCGTCTTGTTGAACTAAAGAGTCAGGTCCTACAACCATTACAAAATTGTTAATGAAAAGAAACAAATAAAAAGTTATTTAATCAAAAATTTATTGTTCATTAACAATACCTTTAACAATATTAATACTATTTTTTGAATTATGAGTATGTCTTAGGTAGTTTTTCCTAAAAAGTATATATGGTTGACGTAATTTTTTAAAGTAACATAACCTTTTTGGAATTAAAAAATAAGTTTTGAGATTTATTTTTACTTCACTAATTATAGATATGTTAATGAAAAGGGTAAATATACATGTCATTTATCTGATGGTCTTCCTCCTTTATTCATTGATTCTTTTTTAGCAGCTCTTCTTCTTTCTTCTTCCTCTTTGTTGTTGCCAATTTTATCTTCGTTTTGGCATTTTCTTTTTCAGGAACTGCTTCTCCTTCTTTTTTGCAGAAAGAATGAAAACAAAAAGATAAAATGAGCAGAGATTTTACACTTTTCTTCCCAATATGAAGTGCCTCAAGAAGATAGTTATTGGTTATCTTAACCGCCATTTATCTATATTATCTTAAAAGTATGAACTCCTAACTTGAATGTTAAATTACAATAATATCCCTAATTTAGATTGTGACTTTTTCGATGAGTTGTGACTTTTTCGATAAGTTGTGACTTTTTTCGAAGGGTTGTAATTTTTCGATGAGTTGTGACTTTTTTGATAAGTTGTGACTTTTTTCGAAGGGTTGTGATTTTTCGATGAGTTGTGACTTTTCCAAAGAGTTGTGACTTTTTCAATAAGTTGTGACTTTTCCAAAGGGTTGTGACTTCTCAAAAAGGTCATGACTTTTCGAATAAGACACAAAAAAATATTTATTCATACTACCCTTTGTTGACTATAAATAGAGGGGCTTCCTCTCATTTTTCAACCACAAACTTTTTAATCTTCTACTCTTCTTCTTGCATTTTAAAATTTGTGTGATTTATTGTTGTTGAGCAAGTTAGAAGTTTAGCGGAATATGAGGTACCACCATTCTGATGAAGTAAGTCGTTCTATCCTAAGAGGTTATATTCCATAACCTCGAGTACTTGAGGAAAATAATTTTGATGATATAATAATTATTTTTTTGCTTAATATATACATTAGTATGTAATGTTCCAATATATGAAGTTAACATGATATAGTCTAAATTCATTTGTTTTTGTCAACAACTTCTCTTGAGATGTAGATATATGCTTCTAAATATCTTTTCCAAAATTTAGAGAATTGTCACGATTTGTTTTTGATGCTCAAGACAAAAAAAAAAAGATTTTATTTATCAATGCAACTTATGTGATTTAAACTCTCATGAAGTTTGCTTCAAAATAGTTATTACTATATAAACATTGCCCTTTTGTTTTACTGATTTACTATTTCTTAATATTTCAGTATTTTAAACGAAGAAAAGTTTATATGACTTGTAATAACGTCAGTTGAAGTTTGTATTAGTTTAATTTTTATTATTTATTTAATAGTTAATTTTATGAGATAAATATTTTCATTAATGAAAATATATATTTATATTTGGGTAGGTATTTGTATTTAAATTAAAGTATTATATATGTAACAAATGTATTATCAAGTTAACAAGATCTTCTAACTTTAAAATATATTATTTTAAAATGTTCCGAGTTTTTTTTTTTTAAAAAAAAAACTCACAACAAATGTGAAAATATAAAATGTAGTTGTTCTATTCACATGTTCATAAGACATCTAAACAATTTAACATGTAAAACACATGCAAAGTACATCCGGTTAGATGACAAGAAAAATACAAAGCGAATATTGTCTATAAGGTAATATTAGTGAGATAAGACTAATTACATAATTGAACCTCATCAAATTGAACTAAATATATACATTATTGCATTTAACTAATAAATTTTTTTATTGACCATCTTCATAGGTTTGTGTGAATAGGATACATGACGATCCACGTTGAACATTCACAAAAGAATTTGCAATATTATTTTTAGCTAAGCTTATTTTTCAAATCTTCACTTAAATAAGCAATACTATTTACTATAACATATATTTTTGGAATCGGTAATCACGTGCTACACACGAGTCAAAAAACTAGTATAATAAAAACCAATTAGTGAAAAGATTGTCTATTAAAATAACAGTTTTAACTTTCACTGCTATTTATATTTTGTAGTTATAGACACTTAAAATTTTACCCTATAATTCAAAACTAGTATTTTCTGTATTTTTTTAATTATATTTTGGGGCGTTTTCATTTTGTATTCGATATTCATATTGGAGCGCGACTAAATTTGGATTCGCACGATGAAGAGTCCATTTTGAATCGGAATTCGACCAGAGACCTGACCTTGACCCGAGAAACGACCCCAACCGCGACTCGAGACCCCGACCCGGGACATGATCCCAACCCCGACTCAAGATCAAACTTTAGAATCAGAATTCGACCCCGACCCGAGATTTGACCCCAACATCCAATTTAGGGTCCAATTTTGAATCGAGATCTGACCACGAGACCTGATCCAGACCCGACCCCGACCCGATATTCAACCCCTACCTCAACACCCTACCCCCACCCCAACCTGAGATCGACCTCGAATCGAGACCCGACCCTGACCTGAGACTCGACCCTGACCTTAATCCAAGACCCCGACTTCGACCTCGACCCAAGACCCTGACCCCGATCCCGAACCCGACCTCGACCAGAGACCTAATCCTGACCCTTACCTCGATATTGGACCGAGACCCGAGACTTCGACCCCGACCCTGACACACGATCATGCCCCCGACCCCAACCCTAACTCGAGAATTCCATCCGAGACCTGACCTTGACCGTGACACTTGAGCCGAGACACGAGAAACAACCCCAACCCCGACCCCAACCCTAAGACCCTACCCGAGACTAGACTTGGAACCCCAAACCGAGACTCAAGACCTGAGATTCGAGACCTGAACCTGACTCAATCTAGAATTCCTGAGTTAGATCTCTAGTCGAGGTCAAGAGTCGGATCTCGAATTGAGAATCAAGAGTCAGATCCACAATTAGCATTGGGAATTGATACCCGAGACTTAAGTTAGGATGGAAAGTTGACGTGTGAGGTTCAAAAAGATTTTGGAAAATGTTGTCCTTACTTTTTAAAGGTAATATTTTCTTAAGGGATGTTCAAGATAACATGACAAGTAAAATAGGCTTGAGGGAGTACACTTTGGTTACTAAATTTTATGTACCAAAAGTAAAATTTAGATCGCATAGCCAATTCTCTCGGTAAATCCATCAGCACGGATCGATTGACAGCTAAAGGAGAAAGGATTTCTTATGCTCGTATTCTCATTGAGATCGATATTACCCATGACCTACCTGATTATGTGACAATTGAACTACCTGGAGGAATTTGTGTTAACCAAGAGGTTAAATACGAATGGCAGCCACTATATTGTCAAGACTGTTTAGGGCCACAAGACTGGAGATTGTAAGAAAGATCAGCCTCCCCCGTGCATAACAGAAGACGAAAACAACCAGTGTAGGAATGGATAGCAAAACCTTGTAATAGTCAGGAAGCTGACACCTAAGCACACTGAATAATATACAAGTCACGAGGAAACAAAACCTCGAGACAAGATTTCACTGACACAGTTCGCAATGTTTGGAAGCACCACATTCATGGATATGCTATGTATAGAGTTTGCAAAAAGCTAAAGACGATTGAATGTGCTGCCAAGCAGATACAGAAATTCAATAACTTCCATTTGTAATGAACAAGGTTTGCTCCTAACAGATCCTATACAAGTCCAGCGTGAATTTCTAACATTCTTCCAAGAGCTAATGGGATCAAGTGCTGTAGAGATCCCTTGTCTCAATATAGAAGTGGCAAAGGATGATTAATGCTTGACAAGGGATCAACAACTCACCTTAGTACAAGAGGTAACAAGGGATGAAATCAACCAGGCTGTCCAAGATATGCCAAACTATAAGTCCCCGGGCATTGATGGATTTCCTGTTGATTTTTTCAAAGCTAAAGTAATTGTTAGTGTTTATGCACCAACAGTAATCACGGCTAGACTCAAGAAAGTGGTGGACAAATTGGTTGGAGAATCTCAGACATCCTTCATTTCAGGTAGGAGTATACTCGACAATGTCATAGTAGTACATGAATTGGTTAAAGGCTATTTCCAGAAAGGACTCTCCCCTAGATGCCTCATTAAGATTGATATTAGGAAAGCCTATGACTCACTCGAGTGGAATTTTTTGAAAATGGTATTGCTGGAATTTTTTGAAAATGGCATTGTGACTCAGCGTTCATCAAAGACTTTCCACGGTTGACAGATTAAGCAAATGGGATATAATTGCTCCTACTACTTTTGTACTGTGTAACACAGGCTCAACATAATTATTCAATCATCTTTTTTTTTTTGAGTGTGAATATTCTACCAGGATATGGGGTTCACTCTTGAAGGTGGAAGAAAAGGCCTAGACAGATAGGAAGCTGGAAGGATGAACTATAATGGGTATCGAATAGAGCCCATAGAAGTGGACCACCCGCAGAAATATTGGGCTGGTTGTACACAGCAAGTGTCTACCATATTTGGAATGAAAGGAACTCTAGGCGATTCTCACAACAGTGCACACCTACTGCCAAGAGATTAAATGAAATCTGCCTCCAATTGCACATCAGGGGAAACCAATTCTTAATCAATTAAATACTTATACCTGCCTAGACTAGTTTCTGTAATTACTAAGTATAGATAGATAGGTATCTCTCGAGGACTAGTTCTAGAGTCCAAAACGAACTTGCTGGGTAAATATGCTATTTGGTTGAATGAATTTTTTTACAGTTTGACCAAAAAAGAATTAGTTGAGGAAAATATAGATTGACTCAACTATCACATTTATAAAAAGCAAAAGAAAAAAGGTTGATAATAGTGTTGGCAACGTGATCAGACGTGGTTTAGTAGTTAGGTTGTTGCATTTGTTTAGGAGTCATTAAGTTGTTTCCTAGTCTTTAGGCTATAGGAGTAGTGGAGTCAGTTTTTATATTCAGAATTATTAGGAGAGTAAACGTGTTTTTTATTTATAATGTTTTCTATTTAAGGACTTTTGTAACTGAGTATTTAGAGTAATTAATACAGAGAAAATTTCCACACTTGCGAGTCTTTTCTTTTCATCTTTGCTGCAGTTTATTTTCTATCATTTGGTATCCGAGCCAAAAAGTTTTTTCTTCTTTTTTAAAGTACTATTGCAGCAACAAAAGATGGCTTCTGAAAATTTTGTCCAGGCCGCTATTCTCCGCTTCGATGGTCATTACGACCATTGGAGCATGTTGATGGAGAACTTCCTTAGGTCCAAAGAGTTTTGGCCAGTTGTCAGTATTGGAGTGCAAGAGCCAGCAACTGGTACTGCCTTGTCGGAAACACAAAAGGCAGAGTTGGATAGTCTAAGATTGAAGGATTTCAAAGCGAAGAATTACCTTTTTCAGGCTATTGATCGCTCAATACTGGAAACCATTCTTTGCAAGGATACTTCCAAACAAATATGGGATTCCATGAAGAAGAAGTATCAAGGAACAGCGAAGGCAAAACGAGTGAAGCTTCAAGCACTCCGTGGTGAGTTCGAGACTCTACGTATGCAAGGTGGTGAGTCGGTAACAAATTATTTCTCTAGGACGTTGGCTATCGCAAACAAAATGTGAATTCATGGTGAAAGACTGGAGGATGTTACCATTATTGAGAAAATACTTCGCTCAATGACAGCAAAGTTCAATTATATTGTTTGCTCCATTGAAGAATCCAAAGATATCGATACTCTTTCTCTTGATGAGCTGTAGGGTTCTTTGTTGGTTCATGAACAAAAAATAAACCAACAGGACAAGGATGACGTAGCATTGAAGGTAGAAATGTCTTCGAAAGGTACAAATCAGGAGAAAGTCAAATGGAAGGGAAATAATCGGCACCAGAAGAAGGAGAAGAGCAGCACTGCAGATTCCCAGGAAAAAGAAAAAAGACGTGACAAGTCTCAAATTGAATGCTATCGATGCCATTGATTTGGACACTATCGATCTGAGTGTCGCACCAATTTAAATAGGAAGAGTGGTGGCAGATCTAACTTTGCAGAAACGAAGGAAGATGTGGAAACAAAAGGAGAAGAAGAGGAGATTTCAGTTTTAATGGCATACACTGCCAAAGAGAAAGCTTCAAATGATGTATGGTATCTCGATACAGGCTGTAGTAATCACATGTGTGGGCAGAAAGAAGCATTCTCAGAGCTGGATGAAACTTTCCGAGCTACTATGAGATTTGGAGATAATTCAGTGGTTTCTGCCATGGGAAAAGGAAAGGTACAAGTCAACTCCATTCATACCATGAGTGATGTGTTTTATGTCCCTGCATTAAAGACAAATCTACTAAGTGCTGGGCAACTTCAAGAAAAGGGATATGAACTTAATATCAAAGGTGGAGTTTGTAAGATACGAGATTCTCATTTGGGGTTAATCGCACAGATTAACATTGTAACATCCGACAATTTAAAAATGAATATGAAGAAGCTTGAAATTTGGAAATAGTCATTTTTGGAAAAATTTAAAATCTGGAAAATTTGGCTAAGTGTGGAAATCAGTGAGTTTTTGGCCAACTTTGAGCAGTCATAACTCCTAGCTCAGGATGAGTTAGGAGTAGTTCCAGTTATGGTTTCGAAGCTTGTGGAACGATCTTTCCAACGCCACTGAGTTTGCTCGATTCCGAGTTCGTATGAGCGAGTTATGATCTTTGAAAGTTGGGCAGTTGGCAGGGATTCCGTTCCGGAAATTTAAGGGCATTTTGGTCTTTTCACAAATAATTTCTTTTGAGCTTATATTGTTGTATTAGGCTGATATTTGGATCATTCTGTCCCATTTTGAAAGAGAAAGAGTTAGGGTTCAAGAGAAGAAGAAGAGAAGAAGGAGAAGAAGAAGAGAAGAAAGAGGAGATCAACAAGATTGGTCAAGATCATTGTGGATTTTCGTCGGGGGTGATCCCTATCAAGGTATGTGAGTCTTTAGTGTGGGTTTATCCTTTCCCCCCACATACCAAGCTCGTTTTTATGATTTGAGAAGAGATTGGATTTGTTGTTGAAGTTGTTGAAGTTGTTAGTTGTTGTTGATGTTGTTAGTTGTGTTGTTGAAGTTATTGTTGGTTGTGGGACAGGATTGGGCTGTGTATTTGAGTTGTGACCTATTGTATATTGAGGGATTTTATGATCCTTAGTGTTGGTTGGTTCATACCCCCACACACCAACTCGTTTTTAATTCCAAGAGAAGATTTATTGGTTGTTGAAGTTGTAGTGGTGTTGTGTTGAAGTTCTTGCTGATTTAGTACAGATTTCTGGCTGTGATTTTTGAGTTGAATCTATTGTATAATAAGGGTCTTTATGATTCTAAGTGTTGCTGCTGAAACCTTGAGGTTGAGAGGGTTTAGAATTGGAAAGAAACAAGGGGAAAAAGTCGGATTTTTGGGGAAAAAGGGGCTGGGCTGTTGCACCTCTCCTAGTGCCAAGGACACCAATCCTTCCCTTTCATTCACCATTTCTTTTTTTTTTACATGTTCCTAGGTATTATACCTATGTTTCCTAGTTGTTTCCAACACTCCAAGGTACTTCCAAAAGTCAAGTAAAACTACAAGTCAAGTGAAGTTAGTTTCCAAGTCAAGTGAAGTTAGTTTCCAATTCAAGTGAAGTTAGTTTCCAAGTCAAGTGAAGTCAAGCTTAGAAGTAAGTAAGTCAAAGCAAGTCTTTAAGGTTTTCCAAGAGTCTTCATTGAGCGTTTTAACTTCATTCTAAGGCTCAAGTTCCAAGTTAAGTATTGAGTTTCAAGTCAAGTCAAAAGTTAAGAGTTTCATGTTAAGTTAAGAGTTTCACATCAAGCCAAGAGTTCAAGTAAAGTAAAGAGTTTAAAGTTGAGTTCTTTTCTCAAAGTTATTAGGGAACTATGTATTCCCAAAGAAGTTTTAAAGAAATGTTTTTACATTTAAACAAGGTTGGAAACTGAGATTTCCAAAAAGCCTTCGGGCTAGTTTTTGAGTAATTATCTCATATCAGCAGGAAGAAATATGTTTTAAAAACATAAGAGCCAGTACATTTTTGGGAGTAGTATCGAGCACCGAATTGGGGGAGCGTTCAAAGAACCCACAGCCCCCATAGAACCATGTTAGCCACCATGGGTAGAAAAGGATCATACTTTTTAGATGAATCCTTTTCAGATTAGACTAGTGGATCCATTAGGCAGTTCAGGTCTTATACCTTTGGCCGGGTATAAGATGCTCTGGCAGCGTGAGGTCGATCGCTGTATCATCACTATAGCTCTTATGTGATGGTTGTCGGTTAGAGAAGCTCCCACAGCAGTTATTGTATTTTTCATACACAGAGATTATTGTATTTTTTATATACATCAGTTCATTGTATTTTTATACACATTTCAGGCTTATTGTATCCTTGTATACACACAGAGTTCATAGCATGTTTTAAGCAATCTTTCTTTATATCGCACTTGTTTTAAATTGCCTTATATTGAAAGAAGTCAGTCAGGTTGAGTTAAGTTGAGCCAGGTAAGCTATTCAGTTTCTTCCAGTTTTCCTTCTAGCCTTTGTTGCTTAGTTTTCCAGCTTGCATACTCGTACATTCCATGTACTGATGCCAGTTGGCCTGCATCGTTTGATGATGCAGATTCAGGTACCCCGGATCAGCATCCTGCACGTCGTTGATCCAGCTGAGCACCCCAGAGTCAGTGGTGAGCCTCCTTGCATTCCGGAGGACTCAATTATTTTGTGTTCTTAGGTTTTGTTTTATTAGGATGTTGCGGGGTCTGTCCCAACATCCATCTCAGTATTTTAGAGGCTTCATAGACAGACAGTCAGTCAGTTAGTTTTGAGTCTCTCATCTATATATATATGTAAATATTCTATTTTGAGATTCGAGTTGCCTTTATGGCCATATTTTATAAGTTAAGTTGTTTTGTAATATTGCATTGCATTGAGTTATTCTGTTGAGGTTTCCGCTGAGTTAAGAAAGCCAGGCCAAGGGTTCGCTTGGGGCTAGAAATGGTCTCCGGGTGCCGGTCCCGCCCAGGGTGTAGGCTCGGGGCGTGACAAACATGTCATCAAATCGCTTGTTCCCTTTATATCTTCACAACTCCACAAAATCTTGTCTCTCTGCAAAAGTTAAAGGGGATTCCTGGAAGTGGCATTTTCGCTATGGGCATTTAAATTTTGGAAGCTTGAAGTTTCTAAAACAAAAACAATTGGTGTTGGGTCTTCCAGAGCTTGAATCTCCCAATGAAGTATGTGAAGAGTGTGCTATTAGCAAGCAACACCGTGAACCATTTCCAAAACGCAATTCTTGGAGGGCAAAGAAGGTTCTGGAGTTGGTTCACTCAGATATTTGTGGTCCGATAAGTCCTACATCTAATGGAGGTAAACGCTATTTCATTAGCTTTATTGATGATTATAGCAGAAATACTTGGGTCTTTTTCTTAAGAGAAAAATCTGAAGCATTTGAAACTTTTAAGAAGTTTAGAGTGCTTGTTGAAAATGAAGTAGGTTGTCAAATTAAGTGTTTGCGGACTGAACGAGGTGGTGAATATAACTCACTAGAATTTGTAGAATTTTGTGAGAAACATGGAATGAAAAGGCACCTTACCGCAGCCTACACACCTCAACAGAATGGTCTGTGTGAAAGAAAAAATCGCACAATTCTTGATATGGTGCGTAGTCTTTTGAAGAGAAGTCACTTACCACGAGACTTTTGGGCAGAAGCAGTTCGTTGGAGCGTTCATATATTGAATAGATGTCCTACCAGCTCTATTCAAAGTATGACACCTCATGAAGCTTGGAGTAGGCGTAAACCAAATGTTGAGTACTTTCGGATTTTTGGGTGTATAGCATATGCACATATTCCAGATGCGGCAAGGAAGAAGTTGGACGATAAAGGTCAGAAGTGCATTTTCCTTGGTATTAGTGACAAATCAAAAGCTTATCGCTTGTTCAATCCTATTACTAAGAAAATAGTTGTTAGCCGAGATGTTATTTTTAATGAAGAAGCAATCTGGAATTGGGGTGATAACAATTCGTTTCAACATATTCCAGTTTCTGTTGAAGAAGAAGAGGAACCAGAACGACCTTTGGAGATCAGTTCACAAGCAAGTCCAATTGTACAGGATGCTGAAAGTGTTGAACATGAATCAGGTGGTTCTCAGTTCAACAATGAACGTCCACAACGTAATAGAGGGGCACCAAGATGGTTGGAAAATTATGAGGTATATGGGACTAGGAAATCTAGAAATATAGTAAGTCATTTTTCTTTATTTTCAGATTGTGATCCTATATCTTTTGCTAATGCTGTTAAAGACCTGAAGTGGCAGCAAGCCATGGATGAGGAGATTAGATCAATTGAAAAAAATGATACTTGGGAGTTGACAAATCTTCCAGAAAATCAGAAAACCATTGGTGTCAAATGGGTTTACAAAACAAAGTTGAAGGAAAACGGAGAGGTCGACAAGTTCAAAGCTCGCTTAGTAGCAAAAGGCTACAAGCAAGAATATGGTGTTGACTATGTAGAAGTGTTTGCTCCCGTTGCTCGTTTAGATACCATCAGATTGGTGATTGCTTTGGTTGCTCAAAATGCTTGGAAAATCTATCAGCTGGACGTGAAATCTGCCTTCCTACATGGTGAACTTCAAGAAAAGGTATTTATCGAACAACCTCCTGGCTATGTGAAATTTGGTGGTGAGAATAAAGTGCTTAGACTGAAAAAGGCTCTTTATGGACTAAAACAAGCTCCAAGAGCTTGGTATAGTCGCATAGATACTTATTTTTCAAAGGAGGGATTTCGAAAGTGTCCATATGAACATACTCTTTATATAAAAAGGAAAGGTGCAGGGGTCTTAATAGTATCCATATGAACATACTCTTTATATAAAAAGGAAAGGTGCAGGGGTCTTAATGGTGTGTTTATATGTGGATGACTTAATTTATACCGGAAGTGATGTGTCTATGATTGAGAACTTTAAGAAGTCCATGATGGTTGAGTTTGACATGTCTGGTTTGGGTATTATGCATTATTTTCTTGGTTTAGAAGTGAATCAATCTGCTGATGGTATTTTTGTTTCTCAAAAGAAATATGTGCAAGATATTCTGGACAGATTTCAGATGAAAAATAGCAACACTGTGAGCACACCAATGGAGAAGGGTCTGAAGCTCGTCAAAGAACCTGAAGGGAGAAAAGTGGACAGCACTTTATACAAGCAAATCGTTGGAAGCTTGATGTACTTGACGGCAACAAGGCCTGATGTTATGCACGCTGTAAGTCTCATTAGTAGATTCATGGAGAGTCCAAAAGAAATGCATCTACAAGCTGCCAAGAGGATCCTGCGGTACTTGAATGGCACCAGTGACCTTGGAATTCTTTATCAGATGAGAGCAGCTGGAGATTTAGTTGGTTACACTGATAGTGACTATGCTGGAAATCTTGAAGACAGGAAAAGCACATCAGGATATGTTTTTATGTTGGGCTCTGGAGTTATTTCTTGGTCTTCAAAGAAGCAACCTATTGTTACTTTGTCGACTACCGAGGCAGAGTATGTAGCTGCAACATCGTGTGCCTGTCAAGCAGTATGGCTGAGGAATATTCTTGAAGAACTTCATTTTAAGCAGGAAAGACCAACTCCAATCTATTGTGACAATACTTCGGCGATTAATCTTTCAAAGAATCCAGTTGAACATGGACGAAGTAAGCATATAGATGTGAAGTATCACTTCTTGCATGATCTGACTGAGGATGCAAAGATTAGTCTTATTTATTGTAGAAGTGAAGAGCAGGTTGCAGACATGTTCACAAAGCCCCTGAAACCAGTGTCCTTTTTAAAGCTACGCGATCAACTTGGTGTTTGCAAATTAAACTGAAAGATGTTTCAGTTTAAGGGAGGGAATGTTGGCAACGTGATCAGACGTGGTTTAGTAGTTAGGTTGTTGCATTTGTTTAGGAGTCATTAAGTTGTTTCCTAGTCTTTAGGCTATAGGAGTAGTGGAGTCAGTTCTTATTTTCAGAATTATTAGGAGAGTAAACGTGTTTTTTATTTATAATGTTTTCTATTTAAGGACTCTTGTAACTGAGTATTTAGAGTAATTAATACAGAGAAAATTTCCACACTTGCGAGTCTTTTCTTTTCATCTTTGCTGCAGTTTATTTTCTATCAAATAGTGCCTGCAATCTTAAATCAAACCACTAAATAAAATGAACACTTAATTAGTAGGCCAAGGAATTGGAAAGAATTTGCTAAAATATGCTAATTGTCCATACATCAGATTCACTCACAAAATCAACATTGTAATGAGTTGAAAAACTTTTAGTCAGAAATGTCCTAATGCTTCTGTAAAGTTTATCTCAAAATTATGAGACCTGTGCTATGATTTTCTCCCTGCTGATAATATACCAAACAGAAATTACCACCGAGTTGCTGTTGCTGAATACCACGGAGTACCCATTGCAGATTACCATGTAGTCGTTGCTGATTACCGCCTAGTTGCTGTTGCGGATTACCATGTCGCTGTTGGTGATTACCCCATAGTAGCTTACACAAGTGGAAAGTTTCTCTATCAATAGGCTGGTTCATCTCGGGATTATCTCCATCCATTTGAATAATATCCTTGAAATTAGACTCAAATTCCATGATCTTCATCATTAAATACTCTTTCAGAAGGATGTGGGAAATCCCCATTGATGTTCTTGAAATCCCACATGGATTTTAAAATCGCCAAATCCCAATGATCATCAATATCACTATGAGTTTCATCTTCATGTGTGTTAGATGATTCTCCTTGTTCGAAATCAAAAAATTCACGCACTATCGGTTCACATTTGCATGGCATTGGTTGTTTTCCTTTTTCAGCAGCTCTTCTTTCTTCATCTCCTCCTGATTCTTGATTTCCACTCTCATTTTGTTCCGAATTTTGATGATTGACGTTATTTCCCCATCCTGCGTTCTGTCTGTGTTCTTCTTCTTCGTCGCCATTTTCATCATCTTGGCGTTTTCTTTTTCGTCCTAATTGATTCCCTCCAGCTTCTTCTTCTTCTTCTCCTTTATCGAATCCCTCTGTTTTTTACTCCTCTGTTTTTCCTTCCTCCTTTTTATGAGATTCTTGATTTCCATTCTGTCGATTAAGCTCTTTTTGGCATGCTTCTTCTTCTTCTTCGTCTTCATGAATTCTACGTTTTTCATTTGCATTAGCATCTTCTTCTTCATCATTACGTATTCGCTTACATCCAATTGCAGGAACTGGTTCTCCTGCAGTAAACATCTTCTTTGCAGAGAAAATCAAAACAGAGAAAAAATGAGTAGAGATTTTGCACTTTTTTCCAATATGAAGTGACTGAACAAATAACAACCGTTATTATATAATAAAGGCAACTAATTAGTGGGAAGAAAAAATGGTTATAACTTCCACTTTTGTATATAATATACTAGTTCTTGGGAACGTGCGTTGCACGTTTGTCCCATACAATTATTATAAAATTGATTATTATATAGAAAGTGTTGAAACTAAAAATATTAGTTTTACCAATTTATATTTTATTCATTAAATAAAATTCCTAATAATCGAATAGTACATTGACCATCAAGCAAGAAACATGGAAAACTAATTAAGATACTATAGCCTCTAATAATATGAATATATCTATATGACTTATCCTCAATAATCTCTCATATCAGTAAGTACATAAATATGTTGCTACTTAAAGAAATCATATCAGTAAGGAAAGGATAAAAGAAAGAAAATATTATAAAAGTACATTTAAAAACGAATATAAAAGTCATAAATTAGTAATTTCAGCACTAATAAAAATAGGCTTATAACATTCATAATTTCATAGAAGATTAAATTAAAGAAGTATAAATCGGTAAAGAATACAAAAAAATTAAACAGATAAAAACAAATACAACATTCATATCCTTCTTAAGACTTTAATTATAACAATATATTTAGTAAAAAAAAAAAACACATAAGGAATAGAATTCTTGATGATACCTTCTCCCCTAACCAAATAAAATTCAAAAGCCTTAATAATGATCCAAATGTTTCACTACTTTAACTGTACAGAAAATGGATAACCTTTGGTAGGGATTCTTCTCATGAAATAAAAAGAAAGATTTATATAGATAAAAGTAGAGGAATATCAAAGACATCCTAAAGTTTTAAATTAAATATTTGAAAGTTATGAATATGAAAAACATGAGAGTTATGAATATTAAGAGTTCCAATTGAATAGGTAATTATATTAGATATGAATTATGAAGGTGAATATTTAAAGCAAAAGAAGAAGAAGAAAATAAAAAATAAGTAAATAAAAGAGAGAAAAACATTACGGCAAATGATATTTAAATAAATAGTGTTATCATTTTATTTATTGTGAACAAAAAATAACCACATCATAATAATAAGACTTCAAATATAATTCTTTGATTTTTCCTATACATGAAAGTATTAATTACTTTTATGAACTGCATAAAATACAAAGTGCACATAAATTTTCATAAAGTCAAATACTACTACATTAATTAAGTTATTTAAATTTAAATTATTTTAGAGAAGGGGAAAAGGTTTAGTTAGAGTATCAGATACAAGTTTTCACGTACTAAATAAATGTATATACTTTTATGGATATTTTAATCTTTTTATTTTTTTTATTTTACACATTTTCACTTGTAGTATTTATCATCATAATACTAATATAGTAATATGATTATTATTTAATATTTAATTAGTTAAATATTTTATAATATTTTGAATTAACATAGGGGTAATTAAATGATGATTCAACTTTAGACTTATTCTTTATATATATATAATGAATGGTACATAGCATATAGATTTTAAAATAATTGAAAATAAAAGAGCAAGAAAAAGTTAAATGATTCTCTTGACCACATAGATATGCCCGGCACTTGGACTTCCCGAATACTATTAGTTTACAGTTTATATTTATTACTGAAAATTTTACAAATCTAAAATACTAAAAAGAAATTCTAAAGGTTGAATAATCCACCACATTGAATTGAATGAACTAATGAGTGAGAATGTATCTGTTTTCTTATTTCATTTTAATGGAATATATTATTAATAGATAGGTAAATTTACTTTTTAATACCAATAATTAAAGGATTAGTGTTTAATTAAATACTTAAATGACTATTCAACCTATAAAGGATAATTTGATAATTCAATTTTTAACTTTTTTTGTTCCCACTTTTAGTGTATATATATATATATTCCATACGGTTAATGTGACAATAACCTGAAAAGAAATTTAGCTTATCAATTAAAAATTAAAATGACAGAAAAAGAGAAGTAAACACAAGAATGAGGAAAATATGACAAAATAAGAGTATAATAATTGTTCAACAAAAATTCAGATATTTATAAACAGTTGAAAAAAAAAAAGCCACCTAAAATGGTAAAGATAAAACTATGATACACAATATCATTCTAATTAGGATCAAAACAAATATTAATATTTCAAAATAAAAAAAAGTACCTGAAAATTGCCTAATGATTCACATCAACAGGAGGCAATTGGTAAAGAAAATTTAATATATATATATATATAGCTAAAGATTTATAGGATAAGATGAAAAGGTGAAGAGTTGTTTAAGTGATCTTAGACATGGGGGAGAGGAAAGGTTGATTGTTTTTACTAATAATTCAATACATTTAATTACACTAATTATAGATAAAGGATAACAAATTTAATTCATGTAACCACACTAATTATAGAAAAAGAATAAAGAATAAAGGATAAACGCTTTAATTATCTATTTTTTTTTATAAAAACGCGTTATCTAATCAACAAATTTAATCCATTTAAACATAACCTTTCTTAAAAGAATTAGATAAAAGCGTTTTTATAAAATAAAAAAAAAAAGTAATCCCTAACAACTTTCTATGAAATAATTTCTAACAATTTTCTATGAAATTTTTTTGTCTTTCAAAGTTTTGACTTTACACCTTCTTATTTATAGTATTTAGTATAATATAATATAATTATTACTTAGTATTTAAATAATTAGCTATTTAATGATATTTTAATTTGGTGTGAGGGTAATATGGTAATTCAACTTTGCATATTGGAGCTTCCCACTTATAATAATATATGATTATAGATAGATTCAAAATTAGTATTTTATTTTTTCAATTTCTTTACACTTATTCTTAGGCAAAAACTAATGGCGAAAGATTATTTTCTGTATTTTTATTTTTTGGGGATTTTACATTTGGTATTCAGTACTTGGATTGGAGTTCGACTAAATTTGAAATCGCACGTTGCAGAGTCCATTTATGTGATGACGCTCCCAATAGGATCCTTTTCCATTTTTATGCACTTCAAACTCAAGCTCTTTGGTTAACGGGGGAGGGAATTCAACTATCCATTCCAACCCATGGAATACATTCGAGCATGCTTGTCTAGTTTTTCATTTTGGTATGTTTGTTTAAACAAAGGATTTATCATTTTTAATTTAGGTCACATTTGGAGGGGAAAAAAATGGGTGAAGTAACTTTCTAAAGCCACGTGACCTTTTTGGAATTAAAAAACAAGTTGTAGTTTTTTATTTAATTCAATAAATATAAGTTTGTGAACGAAGGTAAATATACACCATTTGTTAGACGACGGGTGATGTGCACTACTTTTATAACAAGGGTATATTTCCCCCCTTCTCCCTATGATTAATGTGGTGAAAAAAAAGGTAGATCCAAGATAAATAAGGATACTTTAGACAAATTACATTTTATTGCTAATATTTGCATAAGGGACGTATAAAGAAAGACATGACAAGTCAAATAGATCGGATACAATACCATTTGTCCTCTTAAAAACTCCCTTAATAACTTACTCCTCCGTTCAGTTTTACTTTCCTGTAAAACTGAACGGACGAATCAAATAATTTTCTTTCTTGTGAACACAGTGAATTTTTATTTATTTATTTATTTATTTTCAAGCAAATTTATACCACTAGACAGTGCTCTAGTGGCTTTTTATTAATAATAAACATAAAAAATTCTCAATAGGAATAAGTACAAGCAAGGGAGGCTAGACCTTACCTTACCAATCCTAATGAGGTACCTAACCTCTACTAATTCACAACCATGAAGAAAATACGCGGTAGAGAGAACTAGATATTCTATGATCATTACAAAGTTTATAATACACTCTATGATGATATTACAAGTGAGGATTCTTAAGTAATGAAAAGTCATAAAAGCCAAGGAGAAAGTTGAGTTACCTTCTACAAATGTATGAACTAAAAAAGATAGATTGGCCTTCTAAAGGAACCTGGAGTATGTTTCTCTTGTCTTCTTCTTCAATCCAATAACACTTGATAGTTCAACACTTCTTGGCTTTATTGGATCTTGTTGAAGTTGTTGCCACTGTCATATGATTCTGTTTCGCCAGTCACATAAGTAGGTGCCAAGGAACAAACTCCTTAGTCACTTTACCATCCCAACTATGCTTTCTTTCCTGCTTCATTTTGTTGTTGTGTTGTTGCCTAGGAAACATATTACCATTCATAGCTGCATTTGCAAAACAATAATACAACAGTTCCTCTTCCTCTTCCTCACCTTCCTCAGAGATGTCCTCGTCATCTAGGTTAGCAAATTTATTTGGGGGCAAAGTACTACTACCACCAACTTGTAGTTGTTTATCAGTGTTAATAGGTGTAAGAGAAACCAATTTTTCAATATTAGAACTCACCAAATGATCACTTAAGATTGCAACAACATTTGTTGATGATGACAAACCTTGTTGGGGAGTTACTAACTTGGCACTACTAGGCACAAAAGCAGGAGTTGTTGGGCTCAATTTCTTTTGCATAGGAGGGGAAGTTACTTGCTCTTCCTCTTCATCTGCTATATTTGCCCACCTTAGACTACTTGTCGCACCCTGTTGTTCCTTAGAAATAACTAATTCATTTTTAGAGTTAACTTGAGATGAATTGATCTCATGCACAATATTATTCGTAAGAGCATCAAAAGTGTTATAACACAAAACCTCCTTTGGAACAATTTCTCGAGCATATGAATTGGTAGTTTGACTATCTACAACTGGTTGCACTGTGTTATGAATAGGTGAACCAATTTCAATACTTGGAGATTTTTTCTTCGTCACCAAAACCCAATTAGATTCATGTACCAGTTTCACTCCTTTACATGTATTCTTGGCATTCATCAAGGCAATTGAATTAGTTCTGACAACACTTTCAAATTTTTTTATTGGCATTGTCGACCTGCTGCGTCATGTTGTCAACCAAGCATTCAACAGTTTCATCACCCGGAGCATCATATTGCACGCCATCTGCCACTACCTTTGCACTCACGAGATCTAATGCCAAATCAACGGTTGCGTTAATTGCCAATGGATGTCCTGATTTTCCAATAAACACCACCCCACCTCTGGTTCCATTTAGTTGCTGCCTATCATATATTGTCGACGCCACGATTGTAGCTGCATTGTTTTGGCCGTCATCATCAATGTGAACTAGAGTGGGATTTGTAGGCAAAGAAAGTTGATTTTCATTCAAAATTTTCTC